>NC_135232.1:574183480-574489730 GCF_051348905.1 Ranitomeya variabilis
AGCACCAACGGATGAGGCATCCACCTCCATGATAAATGGCTTATCTACATCGGGGCGATGTAGGATGGGAGCGCTAGCGAAGTGTGACTTAATTGAGAGAAAGGCCTTGGAGACCTCCTCTGACCACAACTTGGGATTTGCTCCCTTCTTGGTGAGGGCAACCAAGGGAGCTACCAAAGTTGAGAAGTGTGGAATGAACAGGCGATAGTAATTAATGAACCCCATAAAGCGCTGCACCGCTTTAAGAGAATGGGGTTCCTGCCAGTCCATCACAGCCTGTAGCTTGGCAGGATCCATAGCCAAACCCTGGGCAGAGATGATATAACCAAGGAAAGGCAAGGACTCCTGCTCAAACACACACTTCTCCAACTTGGCATAGAGGGAGTTTGACCCGTAAGAGGTCGAAGACTTTGCAAACATCTCTCCGATGGGAGTCAATATCTGGAGAGTAGATGAGAATATCATCCAGATAGACTACGACCGAGGTGGTGAGCATATCCCGGAAAATGACATTCACAAAGTCTTGGAAAACGGCTGGCGCATTACAGAGCCCGAAGGTCTGGTGTTAAAAGCCGTTTTCCATTCGTCCCCCTCACAGATACGAATCAGGTTATAGGCACCCCGCAGATCTAATTTTGTAAATACCCTTGCTCCCCGTAGCCTATCAAAAATCTCAGAAATCAGGGGTAATGGGTACTTGTTCTTAACGGTGATAGCGTTAAGACCCCTGTAATCTATGTATAGACGTAAGTCTCCTGTCTTCTTCTGTACGAAGAAGAACCCTGCCCCTGCTGGTGACACTGACTTCCTAATGAATCCTCTTGCCAGATTCTCTTGGATATTCTGAGACATTGCCTCTGTCTCCGGGAGAGATAACGGATAAACTCGACCCCGGGGAGGCTCAGCACCAGGCAAGAGGTCAATAGGACAGTCATAGGGGCGGTGAGGTGGAAGGGTCTCCGCAGCCCTTTTGGAGAACACATCTGCATAGGGCCAATAGTGTTTGGGGAGAGAGGAAAGATCTGCGGATACCTGAGTTGTAGCAACCTGAACGCACTCCCTCTGACATCTACCCTCGTAGGATTTACTCCATCCCAAAATTCTCCCTGAGGACCACTCTATATGAGAAGAATGGTAGAGTAGCCATGGTATCCCCAATAGGACCTCATCAATTCCCTCAGGAATGACTAATAGGGAGATAATCTCCTGATGTGATGGAGACACAGAAAGCGTGATAGGAATGGTTTGGTGGGTAATCTGAGAGGGTAGTGTCAATCCATTTACCACTCGAACGGTTACTGGTTTGGCGAGCATAACCAGGGGTATTGCGTGATGCTGGGCGAAAGCAGATGACATAAAATTACCCTCCGCCCCAGAGTCCACGCATAGCTCTACCATAAGAGTGGATGGGACAAAGGTAATTGTCCACTTGAAGGACAACTTTGAGGCAAACGTCGCCATGTCTAGTGTACCTCCTCCTACTGCCACTAGACGCTGACGTTTCCCCGACCGCTGAGGACACTTGGAGGCAAGATGTCCTGACTGCCGGCAAACATGACAGACCTTATGTGCATGAGCGGACTGGGACTTGGGTCCCGCTCATGTCACCTCTAGTTGATACAGCTATGAGCTCCTCCAGTGTGGCGGGAATCTCCCTAGTAGCCAAAGCGTCCTTCACATGGTCAGCCAGCCCCCTCCAAAATACAGGAATGAGGGTTTTATCCGGCCATTCCAACTCAGACGCTAACGTCCGAAAGGTAACCGCAAAATGGCTGACCATATCTGAACCCTGAGTCAAAGCCAGCAGCTGGAGCGCTGTATCATGGGTGACTTGAGGTCCTACAAAGACCTGTTTCAGAGTGTCCAGAAACCGAGGAAAACTCCGCACCACATGATCGTTGCACTCCCACAGCGGCGTAGCCCACTCCAACGCCCTGTCCGACGAGAGAGATTATGAATCCCACCTTTGCCCGCTCTGTGGGAAAACATGCAGCCAGGAGCTCGAGGTGTATAACACACTGGCTAACGAAACCCCTACAGGACTTACTGTCCCCAGAGTATCTCTCAGGCAATGGGAGGTGAGATATGGTCGGAACAGAGGTGGCAGTGGGTAAAGCTGCTGCAGCCACACTAGCAGCACTGAACAGCTATTGCGGTAACATCCACCGCCGAGGTTGCACGCTCAAGAGACGTCAATCGACCCTCCAGCAGCTGGATGTACCCCTGCAACCGCTGTTCATCCGCCATTACTTAGCCAGATCCTGGTGCTAGTATACTGTTAGGGTTTGCGGAACGCACCGAATATATTTATTGATGGGATTGGTGTGTTAGCAACCCATGATCCACCGTGCAGGAAAGATCTTGCTGCTAAGTAAATGGCGGCACAATATGGCAGTATGAACCAGCTCTGTTAACTTCACAGAGCGGCCAAGAAATCAAAGCTCTGTGCCCTGTTAGACTCTCACAGAGGCACAGGCTAACTACCCAGATGAGAGCAGTCAGTGGTCATGCATGCACACAGCACTCCTCGCCGGAGGTGCCAGCATTCTAGGGGCTTATTTCAGCCAGGTCCCTGAATACACTCATACACAATCTCCTCGCTGGAGGTGCCAGCATTCTAGGGGCTTATTTCAGCGGGGTCCCTGAACACATTCAAGCACGTGACCACAGTGGCGCAAAGCACGTAACTTTGGAAGATACTAGCGCATGGCCGTGCGGCCATGCGAGCCTTAAATAGCTGCAGCACGTACAGGACCTTCCTAAAAAGGACCAATGAGAGACTGCTACAGAGCCTGCATACCTACAGGACCTTCCTAGAAGGACCAATAGATTTGGCTGCAGTACCTGAGCATGTGACCCTTGATCTCCACTGAGAGATCTTACTCTGGGCATGCTCAGTGTGAGCAAAGCAGGACTTAGTCCCAGAAAAGCCTGCTCGCTGCAGATCAGTGCAGGGTCCAATAGCAGAGCCTGGAGAGGCAGCAGTAACCCTTTGCACAGAATCAGGCTCAGTGAGACGCTGGGACTGACGTCTCCGCTGAGCAGGCTCCACTGCGGGCGATGGAGAATGGGAGACCTCAGCAGACACGGATCGAGATTCCCCCTGTGCAGCAGAGGAAACTCGACTCCTAACACTTATTATCCCAAATTTTCTCTTTGGTTTCAGTGCCCAAGTGAGATCCCAATGGGCTAACCGCAGAAAAAGCTAGCTTATGCAAGCTAGACTGCAATCCAGGAACTACCAATATCGCAGGATATGATGGAGGGGGTGGTTTGCACTTCGCCAAAAGTGTCTTCAATACAGCAACCAAGCCGCTGCCTACACTACCCTCCTCCCATGCCCCAGCAAAGTTCAACTCACCGGATCCTGTTGCATCATCCTGAGGCCCATGCAGGGCATTTGCACGCCTGGCTGGTACCGCAAAATGACCCACTAGTCGACACTGGCAATTCCCGCCACTGCCTCACTCTTTCCGGACTTCGAGAACTGCCCGATGTGGATTGTGACCTCCATCTTGATGATCTTGAATGCTGTGACTAGTGTTGAGCGATACCGTCCGATACTTGAAAGTATCGGTATCGGAAAGTATCGGCCGATACCGGCAAAATATCGGATCCAATCCGATACCGATACCCGATACCAATACAAGTCAATGGGACTCATGTATCGGACGGTATTCCTGATGGTTCCCAGGGTCTGAAGGAGAGGAAACTCTCCTTCAGGCCCTGGGAACCATATAAATGTGTAAAAGAAAGAATTAAAATAAAAAATATCGCTATACTCACCTCTCCGACGCAGCCGGGACTTCAGCGAGGGAACCGGCAGCGTTGTTTGTTTAAAATTCGCGCTATTACTTGGTTACGTGAATTCCCGGCTTGTGATTGGTCAGGTCGGCCATGTTGCCGGGACGTGGACCAATCACAGCAAGCCGTGACGAAATTACGTCACGGCTTGCTGTGATTGGTCCGCGTCCCGGCAATATGGCCGCCCTGACCAATCACAAGCCGTGACGTCACGGGAGGCTGGACACGCGCTCATTTTAAAATGGGCGCGTGTCCAGCCTCCCGTGACGTCACGGCTTGTGATTGGTTGCGCCGCGGTCAACCAATCACAAGCCGGGAGGCTGGACGCGCTCATTTTAAAATGGGCGCGTGTCCAGCCTCCCGTGACGTCACGGCTTGTGATTGGTTGCGCCGCGGTCAACCAATCACAAGCCGGGAGGCTGGACGCGCTCATTTTAAAATGGGCGCGTGTCCAGCCTCCCGTGACGTCACGGCTTGTGATTGGTTGCGCCGCGGTCAACCAATCACAAGCCGGGAGGCTGGACGCGCTCATTTTAAAATGGGCGCGTGTCCAGCCTCCCGTGACGTCACGGCTTGTGATTGGTTGCGCCGCGGTCAACCAATCACAAGCCGGGAGGCTGGACGCGCTCATTTTAAAATGGGCGCGTGTCCAGCCTCCCGTGACGTCACGGCTTGTGATTGGTCAGGGCGGCCATATTGCCGGGACGCGGACCAATCACAGCAAGCCGTGACGTAATTTCGTCACGGCTTGCTGTGATTGGTCCGCGTCCCGGCAACGTGGCCGACCTGACCAATCACAAGCCGGGAATTCACGTAACCAAGTAATAGCGCGAATTTTAAACAAACAACGCTGCCGGTTCCCTCGCTGAAGTCCCGGCTGCGTCGGAGAGGTGAGTATAGCGATATTTTTTATTTTAATTCTCTCTTTTACACATTTTAACATTAATGTTGTTGCGATACCCGATACCCGATACCACAAGAGTATCGGAATCCCGGTATCGGAATTCCGATACAGCAAGTATCGGCCGATACCCGATACTTGCAGCATCGGAATGCTCAACACTAGCTGTGACCTCCTGCTGCTATGGGACCGACCACGGCAGCATCTGCAATCTGATGTCCTGCTCCTTTCCCTTCTTTCAGCCCTTCTTGACCTGGACCGTGACACTGACCTCCTGCGGTACCTGCCCACGGCAGTACCTGAAGCAGATCGGGGAATTACTGCCTGGGTGTTACGCAGAGTTAACTGTGGGGGCAGGGGGTGCAATGTATCAGAGGCTTCCTGATATCTAAGCTCATCATCATTTAAATTCTGCTCACCAGGGGCAGCCATCTGTGCTGTGGCTTGAGTTGGAGGACGGGTTAATTAATCCTCACTTGCAGATGAACTCTCCCTTTTACCCACAATAAAGTCTGCAGCATGCTGTGCAGCACCAGCTCTTAGGACAGATCCTGAACATTCAAAGATGGAGCTGGGATAGAGGGGGATGTGGCCTGTTCGCACACTCTTTCAACTGACCTAACGTTCATCTGCCCATTATCTGTTCTTACACTGCCCTTCCTGTGCCCTGAGACCCATAACTCAGGACTAAGTTGCTGGGGAGGACGGGAGAGCCTCTCAAACCGCCTGCCTGCGTGCTTACAGAGCTGGGCACAGGAGGGTCATTAAAAAAATTCATCACACGTTGCATAAAACCTTCTTCCATGACCTTCTGCTGCTAACCGAGCCCTAATAGCAGCCATTAACTCCTCATTGGCCATCACACTGGTAGCCATATGCAACGCTGTCAGCGGTATCCAGTGAAGAGGGAAAGACACAGGGATGGGAAGAACTTTATACCCTGAGCTATTCCAGATAACTTAAAATGAGCAGGGAGGAATGAAAGGGGAGGAGAAACAAAAGGGACATTGATCCTATAATAATGAGTTGCCCACCAGGGCCGTGGGGTACCCGGTACTTGGTCCAGTGTTCACAGGGGGATGTCACGGTGGCGTCCCGGTCCATGGCCTTGGGCGCCCATGTAAAAGGGGTAAATGAATAAAGCTTATGTTCGTGACGCCACCTGTGACCAGATTATCAATTAAGGCAACATTAGAATAGTTCCTTTAAGAGCTCTATGTAAAACCAGTAGAAAGCACCTTAAGAAGTGCTAACTATTTACAATAAAGTTTGTGAATATTCACTGTCCATGATCCAAATGTCCTATTAACTTTAGAACTGTTAGCAGAAACCTGGTCAGGTTAAGGGAAATGTTCCAATTTGAACAAGAGAGGTTTAATCCAACAGGGTTAATTTAAATTTGAACAGTCATATTCAAATTGTGCAGATTTAGTTCTTTTTCCAAGGTAGCACCTGGCATTGGCTGCTTCCTAGTCTGGGAAGATCCTGAGTCAAGGTCACGCCTGCTGCTAGGTAAACATCATGTGTTTAATCCTCATGTACAGTCAAGTCATATGCTGCAATAAGGGTTTCCATGACCTGGGTACGCATGATATCAGGTGCTGTAGCTACTGCAGTTTCAGTTGTAGATATTGTGCACACTGTCGTCTTGGTAAGGGCTTTAGGGGCTGGTGCTGTGATTGGAGCTGCAGTGGTGACCAATTTAGCACTAGGTGGTGCTGCTGATTTTGGTGTCACCAACTTGTCAGGACTGGTAATGGTCAGCTTGCATTTCCTGACATTGAGGGCATACCAGCCTTTTTCACCCCAGTGATGGGTGTAAGTCACATGATCCCCTGGGTACAGATCTGTAACGGGGTCTACCAAGCTGGGGTACCTCTTTCAGTACCACCCCGTGTTTCAGGAGGTCCACTTTGCATTGGCTGGAGTCTGAATGAAGGACGCTGGCTGGAATTCCTTGATTACATGAGAGCATATAAAAGCGGACTGCTTTTCCACGTATTTCCAGTCTCACAACACTTTATTCACAGAACACAGAATATATGTAACAACAGATACAGAGGGCAGGTCCATTCAAAAGCGGCAGGCCAGACATACATTACAATAGCCACAGGGGGCCGGAGCCTGCTGATATTTACTGTGGGAATTACAAAGGTGGGGGAGGTCAGAAGGGGGATATCTTGTCTCCTCTGCCCAGGGGCGCAGCCTGTGGGCTGATGCATTAGGGACATATATCTCACATGGAACCTATTATATATACAAATAACTGCATAACATACTCTGGGTGCTGGGGGGTTCTGTAACACGGCTCCCCCTTTCAGCAACGCGATCGACATACACAGTCTGATCCTTATCGGATCGGTTTGGGGATGACCGAAGTTTATGGGGTTGGCACAAGTTCCGTTTGTCGACTTAGTCCATCAGCATTACCGTTTTGTTTGCCGGGTCTGTAGTGGATGGTGAAGTCCAGGGGTTGTAGGGCTAAACTCCACTGCAGTAATCTGGCGTTGTCTCCGGAGACCCAAATAAGCCAGACTAGGGGATTATGGTCCGCTTGGAGGGAAAACTGTCGTCCATACAAATATGGTTGTAACTTTTTGAGTGCCCATACTATTGCCAGGCACTCCTTCTCGATGGCTGCATAGCTCACTTCACGGGGCAGTAGTTTCCGACTCAGGTAAGCTACCGGGTGTTCTTGGCCGTCCGGCCCGACTTGGCTAAGAACTGCCCCCAATCCAAACATAGAAGAGTCTGTGTGAACCAGGAAACGTTTAGTTGGATCAGGTGTGGCCAATACAGGGGTATTGGTGAGGGCGTCCTTTAGCTGTCGGAAGGCTGCCTCACACTCTGCGGTCCAGGTTACCTGGCGGGGTTGGTTCTTATGGGTCAGATCAGTGAGGGGCTTGGCTACGCTGCTGTAATTGGGGACGAATTTCCTGTAATACCCCGCTGTCCCTAGAAACGCCATGACCTGGGTTTTAGTACGTGGGGTGGGCCATTTGGCTATGGCCTCAATCTTGGCTGGTTCTGGTCGCTGTTTCACACTTCCCACCCAATGTCCTAAATACTGAACCTCCACTTTGCCCACGTGACACTTGTTTGGGTTCAGGGTGATTCCGGCCTTGTGGATCCTGTCTAATACTGTCTCTAGGTGATTTAGATGCTCTTCCCATGTCGCGCTGTAGATGGCAATGTCATCCAGGTAGGCATAGTCCTGGAGCCCATCCAGAAGCCGGTCAGCCAGCCTCTGGAAGGTCGCAGGGGCATTCTTCATCCCGAATGGCATAACTCGAAACTGGAATAAGCCGAACGGGGTGACAAATGCAGACTTGGGAATAGCGTTAGGACTAAGGGGAATCTGCCAGTAGCCTTTGCATAGATCGATGATGGTCAAATACTTTGCCCCCGCCAGCCGGTCTAACAGCTCATCCACGCGTGGCATGGGATATGCATCCGTCACCGTTTTCTCATTGAGCCTGCGATAGTCTACACAAAACCGTGTAGTCCCATCCTTCTTGGGCACTAACACTACGGGGGATGCCCAGGGACTATCTGATTCTTCAATGACCCCTACACGCAACATCTCTCGTATCTCTTGTCGCATCCCTTCTCGTACAGACTCAGGGACACAGATGGGGGGTTGTCTCAGGGGGGTCTGATCCTGGGTCTCAACCTTGTGTTGTGCCAGGTGGGTGTACCCCGGTCTCCCTGAAAACATCCTCTGTCGCTGCCTCAACAACGCCTCTGCCTGCTGTCTCTCCCGGGGACCTAGGTCTTCACCCCAGTGTACCTGGTCCCATGTTTTAGACTGAGTCCTCTCCCCTAAGACATCAGGCAAGGGGAGTCCTGCTGCATCCTCTGCTTCAGGTGCACAGATGGCCACTACCTCTTCAGGGCGCTCACGGTAGGGCTTCAGCATGTTCACGTGGAACATGCGGATAACCCTGGGGTCGTCACAATCGGCGACATTATAGGTGGTGTCGGCTATTTTCCCCACTACCTGGTAGGGCCCCTGCCATGCAGCTTGGAATTTGTTCTGCCTAGTGGGTTCTAACACCAGGACCTTCTGTCCTATCTCAAAGGTGCATTCTCTGGCCCTCGGATCGTACCATACATGCTGGCGCTGTTGGGCCGCCTGCAGGTTCCCACGTACAGCCTGGGTCAGCTCCTGTAGGCGGTCCCGGAATTCCAGCACATAGGGTACAATAGGTACCCCTTCTATGGTGCCCTCCCCTTCCCAGTGTTCTAGCACTAAGTCTAGGGGTCCCCTTACCCGTCTCCCGTATACCAGTTCGAATGGGTAGAACCCGTGGATTCTTGGGGCACCTCCCGATAGGCAAACAGGAGGTGAGGCAAGAATTTCTCCCAGTTCCTGTAGGTCCTGGTAAAAGTCCCAATTAGTTGTTTTAATGTCCCGTTAAAGCATTCACACAACCCATTGGTTTGCGGGTGGTACAGGGCACTTCTAATGGACTTTACGCCGCACAGCTTCCACAGTTGGTAGGTCACCTCTGTTGTAAACTAACTTGGTACCCTGGTCCGAGATAATCTCCTGGGGAAATCCAACCCGTGAGAAAACCTGGAGCAGGGCAGCCGCCACCGTCTCTGCCAGTATGTTAGGTAATGCAACCGCCTCTGGATACCGTGTGGCATAATCTACCACTGTCAATATATACCTTTTCCCTGACGGACTGGGTTTGGCTAACGGCCCTATCAAATCGACCGCTACTCGGCTAAATGGTTCCTCCACAATGGGGAGCGGGCGTAATTTGGCCTTGCATCGATCTCCCCTCTTGCCAATGCGCTGGCAACTGTCACAGGTCTGGCAGTACTGACGAACATCATAGGTTACCCTGGCCAAAAGAAGTTTTGTGTCAGACGATGCCTGGTGCGACAAACGCTGAAGTGTCTGGCCAAGGGTATGTCATGAGAGATTCGCAGTAACTCCTGCCTATACTTCTTGGGAACTACCAGCTGTCGTTTTATAGTGGGGCTCGTCCCTGTGTGGTGCTGCTCTTTGATCCGGTAAAGGAATCCCTGCTTCCATAAAAACTGTTCCCCTTCCAGTACCCCTCTCCCCTCCTGTGCCTTCCCACGATATCCCTCCAATGAAGGATCCTCAAGTAACTCCCTCTTAAATTCATCTGGGGTGGCCCAAGAAATGTGTCTGGCTATGGGAATACGTGTAGGACTGGGATGTCTTACCTGGGCCTCCTCTGAGTGTGATTCTGCCTCCGCAGCTCGAGCTTGTCTCCAGGTGGTCACAGGATATGTCTCAGCCAGAGGGGCAACCGAGAAGGCAGACAACATGGGGCCCAAGTTATTTCTCAGCAAGACTTCTGCAGGCAAATCCTCCATCAAACCGACCTCAACAAGGCCATCCCCGACTCCCCAGTTCAGGTGAATCCTAGCAGTGGGCAGTCGATGTATGGCTCCCCCTGCTACACAGACTGCCACTGTCCAGTCCATCTTCTCTTGGTCCCGGACGAGATGAGGCTTCACAAGGGTCAAATTTGCTCTGGAATCTCTTAGTCCCTGCATGCGTTTCCCATTAACCCACACGACCTGTCTATGCTGTTGTCGATTATCTGCCCGGGCTGCCTGCACGGGGTCTACTTCATGCAGCACTTCCTCCATTTCTTCCACCCCTTGGTTAGTTGTAGCCCCCAATGCCGGGTTAGCTTCGCCTTGGTAGCAGTGTACAGCGGCCCGGCTGAAGGTAGCTGTTCCCGCCTTTGGCCACTGGGTATGCTAAGTCCGGTTGGGACATTGTCTTTGCAGGTGGCCCAGCTGATGGCAGGTGTGCCCCAGGGGAACTGTGGTAGGCCAGGTTTCTAGCTGGTCCCCCTACAATCTTCGGTGGTTTGGGGCCCTCCTGGTCCATGGGCGGACCCTTAGTGACCATCTTTGATCCAGACAACTGAGGCCTCCTGGCATCATGATGTTCATCGGCCAGACGAGCGGCTTCCTCAAGAGTCATTGGCCGCCTGTCCCGAAGCCATTCCTGTGTCTCGGGGGTTAGTCCATTAAAGAATCGTTCTAGCAAGAAGAGCTGGAGGACATCCTCCTTAGTGGGTGTTTGGCTCCCTTGTACCCACTGTAGCAGTGACCGCCGTAATTTACAGGCCCATTCAGCGTGGGTATCGGTTACTCGTTTTATAAGTCCGCGGAACTTTTGCCGGTATGCCTCTGGTGTCAGCGCATACCAGGCCAAGATCACTTCTTTGATCCGCTCATAGTACATACAGTCCTCATCAGGTACCGTGCGATAGGCATCCGCTACCCGGCCGGTCAGCTTGCTGGCCAGAATCTGAACCCGTTCCTCCGGCTTCACTTGATGAAGGGCACACTGCCGCTCAAAGTCCTGCAGAAAGCCATCAATGTCTTCCTCTGCCTCCCCCAACTGTCGGAAGGCATTATACTGGATCTTTTTGTGGCTTACTGTTGAAGGTACCTGGTAGGAGGCCAGAGCTCCCCCTGCTCGCTGACTCTCCTCTCTCCGCTCTGCCATCTCCATCTTGGCCAGCTCCACTTTGATCCACTCTGCCATCTCCATCTTGGTTAGCTCTATCCTGGACCGCTCGGCCATCTTTTCCTTCAGATCAGTACACACATCAGCAATCACCTCTCGTATGATCTCTACTGCAGGGTTTGGGCCATAGAACGCCAGTCTGTTCTTTACCTCCCTCTGGAATTTAGTCTCCTCCACGTTCACATTGGAGGGCGCTGCACCGTCGTGTTCCATGATAGCTGCTATCAAATCCGCTTTTGTTTTGTTGCTGGCGATTAACCCTCGGGCTTCCACCAGATCTTTTAATGTAGTCCTCTTTAACTTCTGGTAGTTGTTTTCCATTCATTCCTTTCCTCCTGTAGAAGGGGTATCAGATCCCGCTTTCTGCCACAAGTGTAACAGGGTCTACCTCTTTCAGTATCACCCCGTGTTTCAGGAGGTCCACTTTGCATTGGCTGGAGTCTGAATGAAGGATGCTGGCTGGAATTCCTTGATTACATGAGAGCATATAAAAGCTGACTGCTTCTCCACGTATTTCCAGTCTCACAACACTTTATTCACAGAGCACAGAATATATGTAACAACAGATACAGAGGGCAGGTCTATTCAAAAGCGTCAGGCCCGACATACATTACAATAGGGGGCCGGAGCCTGCTGATATTTACTGTGGGAAATACAAAGGTGGGGGAGATCAGAAGGGGGATATCTTGTCTCCTCTACCCAGGGGCGCAGCCTGTGGGCTGATGCATTAGGGACATATATCTCACATGGAACCTATTATATATACAAACAACTGCATAACATATTCTGGGTGCTGGGGGGTTCTGTAACAAGATCCATGCCCAGGTGTCCCCCCAGGAGATGGGATTCAACATCACAATGGGTGACAAAGACCTCTGCCAGCAGTCCAGGTTCCTTAAGGAAACCCCAACCCATTTGAAGGTGAAAGGCCACTATGATGCTCTGTCTCAGTGGGCCCTGGTCTAATCATTTAGCCTTATGGGCCTGAGCTTTGGCCCACAGATTACGCTCTTCAGTTGCTTTGCATCGGGCCTCACTCTCCTCCTTCTTTTTCCACTTTAATTCTAGTCGCTGGCCATACTTCTCCCAGGTAAGGACCTCTATATGGGATCATTCCAGTTGGGTCTCCCCAGGGAACCCGATCAGCTCTGCTCCCAGATTGTCCCATTGAAAAACTACCCCCTCTGTGCTCACCTCCAGTGGTTTGCCTATGGGTGTTTACGGAGCGCTCATATGCCTCTCTATCCAAGTTTCCTGGTCCCAGGGGACGTTGTAGTGGTCCCAACCAGATGGTGTTGGGAGCTGGCCTATTAGCATCTCGTCGGTGGTGGTGGTAATAGTCAGTGGAGCGGGGTCTTTAGCTGGGGCAAAAGCTGTCGCTGGAGCTGGGTCAATGGCTGGGGGAGAAGCCATCACTGGAGCGGGGTCGGTCACCGGGACTAGGTCATTTTCTCTACCTGCATCTGATGTGGTTCCCCCGATGCCAATCTGAACAGGCCGCAGCTCCTCCAGCACGATCTTCCTGTGCAGGGCCACCTTCCATTTCTTCACCGTGGTCAGCTCTGCGTCCAGGAGCTGGCGGCTCAGCTCCTTCACTTGTGCTCCCAGAAAATCCAGATCCACCGGCAGTGGTAAGTCTGGGTCCTCCTCCGCATTCTCCGCGTAACCGCTGGTCACCATCTTCTCTCCCGGGTCTGCAGCCACACGTGCACGCTGCTGCTTCTCTGTCTTCCGGGGGCAAGGCTTCTTCTCCCTCTTGTTCCTGCCATAACAGATCAGGAGGTGGACTTCTTTGGCTGAGGGGCACATCCTCGTCGTATAATAACATGTAAAAGGGGCATTCATCACTTTTAACGCCGTTCTACTGGTCTCCGCCCATGATCGCACCCCCTTCTTCTCCGGCACTCCTCGTGGCACTGTAATGGTGGCGGTTTTGGCGGCAATTCACAGTTCAATATTCACACAGTCAAATCACAGTTAGGCACAGTCTTTTAGGCGCACATGACCTGATTCTCAGGGTCAGTCCATCCTGTTCGTGACGCCAAGATGAGTCGCCCGCCAGGGCCGTTGGGTACCTGGTACCGTGTCCGGTGTTCACAGGGGGATGTCACAGTGGCAACCCGGTCCATGGCCCTGGGCACCCATGTAAAAGGGGAAATTGAATAAAGTTTATGTTCGTGACACCACCTGTGGTATTCAGTCAGTTGGGACCGACGCAGCTTTAAGGGGTCCTCTGGGGTGATGTTATGGCAGCTAGATGGTATACCTTCCCACATGTGAAGTATGTCACCAGGGCTCCCAGTATGTAGGTGGAAGATGATGATGAATGGTGCAGCAAGGAACGAGGACACAGGTTTGCAGTCTCTTTATCTCGTTTACTGAAGACTTCAGGCAGCCACAGTCCAGGGTTCCAGATCACAGGATAGGCAGAGTCCGACCGGCTTGGAGGCAAGTTGGGCGTCCCCTTTTCCAGGTGGAGATTAAGAGCCTTCCCTCTAGCGCGGTGGTATTGTAGTCCCTTACTGCCTATGGCTTCGTATAAGGTCCTCACAATTCTTATTTCTGTCCACAATATAGGATAGGACAATACCCATATGACAGGTAACTCAAGCCTTTTTTTTTTTTTTTTTTTAAATGTTTATTTTCAAATTTTCAAAATCCAAGAACAAGACAAAGAATACATGAACATTAATCAAGCAGGAGCAAGTTGAAATTGAATGCATGTGAAAACAATCCAGTAACATCTAGTCTCCAATTCCTGCCTAGCAGTGTCAAAAGAAATTTCTGCATACAAATTTCTAGTAATGTAGTAAGATAGAGGTACCAGTCCATGTATCTCAAATATGTCAAAAATAAAACTAGAACTATAACAATAGAACAAAACAATAAACAAAATGGGTGTACCGGGGGGGGGGGGGTGAAATAATGAGTCAGACTATAAATTATAGATCTGGAGAAAGCAAAGACGAGCAGGTGAAGTAACGAAAGGACTACCCAATATGCTTGAATTATTCATGTTTATCATAGAGTTGAAAATAATCGGTAGTCTATAAATCATTTAGGTTAGTTGAGTCCGAGTCCATCACAGTGCCTAAAAACAATAAAACAAAAAGGACAAATTGCATGTGTTTAGTAAAAGTAGTTGTTCAGAAGCTATGGGGTAGTTGGAGAGGCAAGTTGCCATGGAAGCCAAGTATGAAAAAATTTGTCGTGTGTGTGAGCGTCCCAGCTAGATAGCTCTTCCATCCTATGGATGTCCTGTACTTTTTTAATCCATTCGCTAATATGAGGGGGAGATGTTTGCCGCCAATGTAAGGAGATCAAATGCTTAGCCGCAGCTATCAGAAGGGAAAGCAAATCGTGTTTCTTAGGGTTGTATGACTTCGTGGGGAGTGATAGCAGGGCTTCTTGGGGAGTTAGATTCCGTTTCAACAATCCTATCTGGCGTAGGTAAGCAAAGATGTCTTCCCAAAATGTAACGATAATTGGGCAAGACCAAAAAATATGAATTAAGGAGCCTTTAGATAATTTACATCTCTAGCATAGAGGTGAGTCAGAGAGGCCCAAGTGGTGGAGCAACTCCGGGGTTCTATACCATCTGGAGAGGATTTTGAAGGTATTTTCTTGCAACAGCACACACCTTGAAAAACCGTGTGAGTGTCCCAGAACCTGTTCCGTCTCCTTCAATGTAAGAGATATGTTAAATTCAGTTTCCCATGAGGATATATACAAAGGTTTAAATTGACTTTTGGGGGAAATTAGGTTGGAGTATAATTTAGATACTAGTTTGGAAGGCAAGGGCTTGAGTCGCAGAAGGAGTTCAAACCATAGCCAGTCTGTATTAGGTTGGATATCTGATTTAAGTTTTGAGATAATATGTTGGACATGATGTGTTTGAATAAAGTTCCTGGGTCATTTTTTTTGCATCTTGAGGCCATTTATCTACACAGTCAATCTGGTTGGAAAGTAACTGAGAAATTGGGAGGGCCGGTAAAGAGTTCCATAAATCAAATGCATCTATGTATTTTGGTTCATGAGCCAAGGTATAATCTTTAGAGGGATAATATCCAGGAAAAAACAATTTGGCCATTTATTAGGGATAAGCGTTCGTCTTATAGCCAAGGTGTTGTTGGTTATTATCTCCGATGAGCCCTGCGGGGGAGCAGCACATGTCCAGAGGTATATCTCCGCTTCTTTTCCTAGTAGCATAAGCTCTAGATTAGGTTTTTTTTGGTCAGATACAAACTTAGTTAGATTCATCCATCGAGCTAAGTGTATTGCCTGATAGTAGGTCTTGAGACTAGGGAGTCCCAGGCCACCTCTTTTTCGTAGGAGAGAGAGGATTTTAAAGGGGAGTCTGGCTCTTTTACCTCTCCACACAAAACCATTGGTTATTCTATTGGCTAATACAAAGAAGGATTTGGGAAGAGGTATAGGTATCATGTTCATATGGTAGAAAATTTTAGGTAAAATATAGGATTTAATTATGTTAATCCTACCAATCCACAAAAGATATGGCAAATCATAGGATTTTAGAAGGTTTTGTATATTATCTAGAAGGGGCTCAAAATTATATTTAAAAAGGGTGGAGGGGTCTGCGGTAAGTTGGACGCCTAAGTATTTTAGTTTTTCAGAGAGCCATTTAAAGGGGGTAGTCTTTCTGAGATCAGAGACTACATTTTCTGATAATGAAATGTTCAGAACTTCAGATTTGTGCATATTGACTTTAAAGTTAGAGATGACTCCAAATTCATCGAGTAGTTCCAATAGCTTAGGAAAGGCTATCCTTGGGTTTGAAATCAGAATCAGGAGGTCATCTGCAAAAGCAGCCATCTTAAATTCTGATTGATCCACTATTAGACCCCTAATCGACTCCTCTTGTCTTATTCTCTGTACCAAAGTCTCCATAACTAACACAAAAAGAGTGGGGGAGAGAGGGCAGCCCTGCCTAGTTCCATTTCCGATCCCAAAGGAGTCCGAAAGCAACCCCTTGACTCTAACTCTAGCGGTTGGGAGTGAATACAGAGTCATAATGGCATCAATAAGAGGTTGCGGGAAGTCAAACTTCCGTAAGGTGCATACCATATAATGCCAGCTGACTCTGTCGAATGCCTTCTCGGCGTCAGTTGAAAGCAAAGCCAACGGGATGCCGGAGCATCTGGCATGTGAAATAGCCAAGAGAATTCTTGTGGCATTGTCCTTTCCCTCCCTGCCCCTAACAAAACCCACTTGATTAAAGACTCTAGAACTGTGTTAATCCTGGATGCAAGGATTTTAGCCCAGAGTTTTAGGTCAGAGTTTAATAAAGAGATAGGACGATAATTGCCAAATAGGCTGCCATCTCTCCCGTCCTTTGGAATAACAGAGATATGTGCCTCTAAGGCAGGGGCTGGCTGGCAATTTTCAGCCTGGGGGGCAATCACAAGGCAGTGGCCCTCGAGTTGCGGTGGCCTTCCTTTTTCCTGCCTATATCTGGCCACTGCATTAAAGTAGCAGAGATAACAGACTTTAAAAACAGGCTGGTACACAAATATGGGAACTGAACGGAGCTTGCTGCATAGATATGGGAGCAGAATCGAGCTTACTCCAGAGATATGGGAACAGAACGGAGCTTACTACAGAGATATGTGAGCAGAACAGAGCTTACTACAGAGATATGGGAGCAGAACAGAGCTTATTATAGAGATATGGGAGCAGAACCGAACTTACTAGATTCAGAGATATGGGAGCCGAACCGAGCTTACTGCAAAGATATGGGAGCAGAACCGAGCTTACTACAGAGATATGGGAGCAGAACCGAGCTAACAGCAAGGATATGGGAGCAGAACCAAGCTTACTGCAGAGATATGGGAGCAGAACAGGGCTTACTACAGAGATATGGCAGAAACGAGCTTACTACAGAGATAAGGGAGCAGAACCAAGCTTACTACAGAGATAGGGGAGCAGATCCGAGCTTACTACAGAGATATGGGAGCAGAAACGAGCTTACTACAGAGATAAGGAAGCAGAAATGAGCTTACTACAGAGATATGGGAACAGAACCGAGCTTACTGCAAAGATATGGGAGCAGAACCAAGCTTACTACAGAGATATGGGAGCAGAACCAAGCTTACTACAGAGATATGGGAGCAGAACCGAGCTTAGTGCAGAGAAATGGGAGCAGAACCAAACTTACTGCAGAGATATGGGAACAGAATCAACCTTACTACAGAGATATGGGAGCAGAACCAAACTTACTACAGAGATATGGGAGCAGAACCTAGCATACTACAGAGATAAGGGAGCAGAAGTGAGCTTACTAGAGAGATAGGGGAGCAGAACCGAGCTTACTACAGTGATATGGGAGCAGAACCGAGCTTACTGCAGAGATATGGGAGCAGAACCGAGCTTACTACAGAGATAAGGGAGCAGAACCGAGCTTAATAAGTCTACTACATGGAACCAAGTCTGCTACATAGAAACTGGAGCAGAACTGAGATTACGACATACATACAGTACCATAATCTAGATTACTTCATTGATAGAGTACCAGAACCAAGCTTACTGCTTAGATATGGTGCCATAACGGAGCTTACTTACAAACATACACACAACAATACAGCTACACAGTGCCTAGTACTATCTCCACTACACAGAGAATACATAATATTATAATATCACCATTACCTCTACATGAAACTACATTCTATACAAAGACCAATGATGCCACCATACACTCCCTGACAGAAGTTATGTCGCTTATCCATGTTATGTAAATAAAAGCTTATAACCTGATGTTAAATTCATCCATTGGTTGTATAAGTTATTCTTTTGAAAGCTGGAACCCTCCAAAATGTGATTTAGGTTAAGAAAATAAATTGTTATCAAAGCAGAAATATTGATCAGTTAATGGACACAGAATGGTCAGATTTTGGCATGACAAAATTTTTGTTTCCAACAGACAAATAATTAACTTAAAATACAAATATATGTTGCATAACATTGGTGAATGAAGTTGTGGTGCTCATCTAGATTCTTTGATTTTGTCTTCCAAGCTTCCTCTTTCATCCTTCCCCAAACATGCTCAATGATGTTCGTGTCTGGTGACTGGGCTGGCCAGTCCTTGAGCACCTTGATCTTTTTTGCCTGGAGGAACTTTGTTGTAGAGATGGATGTATGAGATGGAGCACCATCCTGCTGCAGAATTTGACCTCTTTTATGATTTGGAATATAAGAGGTAGCTAATACTTCTTGATATTTTAGGCTATTGATATTGCCTTCCACCTTGCAAATGTTTCGCACACCCCAAAACTGAATGTAACCCCAGACCATGATCTTTCAACCACCAAATTTAACTGTCTTCTGGGTGTATTTTGGATCCATACGGGCTCCAGTAGGTCTCCTGCAGTGTTTGTGGCAGCTGTGGTGTAATTCTACTGCAGAGAAATCCATCTTCTGCCAATTTTCCAGTGTCCATCTACCGTATATACTTGAGTATAAGCCGAGATTTTCAGCCCAAATTTTTGGGCTGAAAGTGCCCCTCTCGGCTTATACTCGAGTCATGATCGGTGGTGGGGTCGGCGGGTGAGCACTGTCATATACTTACCTGCTTCCGGGGCTCCTGGCGCTCCCCCTGCCCGTCCCACGGTCTCCGGGTGCCGCAGCTCTTCCCCTGAGCGGTCACATGGGACCGCTCATTAGAGAAATGAATAGGCTGCTCCACCTCCCATAGGGGCGGAGCCGCCTATTCATTTCTCTAATGAAGCGGTGCCGGTGACCGCTGATAGAGAAAGAGGCTGCGGCACCGAAGACAGGCAGGGGGAAGGAGCGGGACGCCGGGAGCAGGTAAGTATCGCATATTCACCTGTCCGCGTTCCACACGCCGGGCATCGAGCCATCTTCCCGGCGTCTCTCTGCACTGACTGTGCAGGTCAGAGGGCGCGATGATGCATATAGTGTGCGCGCCGCCTTCTGCCTGATCAGTCAGTGCGGAGAGACGCCGGGAAGATGGCGCCGAGGAGCTGCAAGCAAGACAGGTGAGTATGTGTTTTTTTTTTTTATTGCAGCAGCAGCAGCACAGATTTATGTGGAGCATCTATGGGGCAATGGTGCAGAGCACTATATGGCAGAGCTATGGGGCAACGGTGCAGAGTACTATATGGCACAGCTATGGGGCAACGGTGCAGAGCACTATATGGCACAGCTATGGGGCAACGGTGCAGAGCACTATATGGCACAGCTATGGGGCAACGGTGCAGAGCACTATATGGCACAGCTATGGGGCAATGGTGCAGAGCACTATATGGCACAGCTATGGGGCAACGGTGCAGAGCACTATATGGCACAGCTATGGGGCAACGGTGCAGAGCACTATATGGCAGAGCTATGGGGCAACAGTGCAGAGCACTATATGGCACAGCTATGAGGCAACAGTGCAGAGCACTATATGGCACAGCTATGGGGCAACGGTGCAGAGCACTATATGGCACAGCTATGGGGCAACAGTGCAGAGCACTATATGGCACAGCTATGGGGCAACGGTGCAGAGTACTATATGGCAGAGCTATGGGGCAACGGTGCAGAGTACTATATGGCACAGCTATGGGGCAACGGTGCAGAGTACTATATGGCAGAGCTATGGGGCAACGGTGCAGAGCACTATATGGCAGAGCTATGGGGCAACGGTGCAGAGCACTATATGGCAGAGCTATGGGGCAACGGTGCAGAGTACTATATGGCACAGCTATGGGGCAATGGTGCAGAGCACTATATGGCACAGCTATGGGGCAACGGTGCAGAGCACTATATGGCAGAGCTATGGGGCAACGGTGCAGAGTACTATATGGCACAGCTATGGGGCAATGGTGCAGAGCACTATATGGCACAGCTATGGGGCAACAGTGCAGAGCACTATATGGCACAGCTATGGGGCAACAGTGCAGAGCACTATATGGCACAGCTATGGGGCAACAGTGCAGAGCACTATATGGCACAGCTATGGGGCAATGGTGCAGAGCACTATATGGCACAGCTATGAGGCAACGGTGCAGAGCACTATATGGCACAGCTATGGGGCAACGGTGCAGAGCACTATATGGCACAGCTATGGGGCAACGGTGCAGAGCACTATATGGCACAGCTATGGGGCAACGGTGCAGAGCACTATATGGCAGAGCTATGGGGCAACGGTGCAGAGCACTATATGGCAGAGCTATGGGGCAACGGTGCAGAGCACTATATGGCACAGCTATGGGGCAACGGTGCAGAGCACTATATGGCACAGCTATGGGGCAACGGTGCAGAGCACTATATGGCACAGCTATGGGGCAACGGTGCAGAGCACTATATGGCACAGCTATGGGGCAACGGTGCAGAGCACTATATGGCACAGCTATGGGGCAACGGTGCAGAGCACTATATGGCACAGCTATGGGGCAACGGTGCAGAGCATTATATATATGGCACAGCTATGGGGCAACGGTGCAGAGCATTATATATATATGGCACAGCTATGGGGCAACGGTGCAGAGCATTATATATGGCACAGCTTTATGTGGAGCATCTATGGGGCCATAATGAATGGTATGGAGTATCTATTTCTAATTTTGAAATTCACCGGTACCTGCTGCATTTTCCACCCTAGGCTTATACTCGAGTCAATAAGTTTTCCCAGTTTTTTGTGGCAAAATTAGGGGGGTCGGCTTATACTCGGGTCGGCTTATACTCGAGTATATACGGTATTTAGCAGGCTGTGGGAGTTTGCAAATGCCACACGGTTTTTTATTTGCCTTTTGTTTAGTGCTGGCTTCTGGGCACTGATTCGACCATGGAGGCCATTTTGAGACAGAATCCTACAAACTGTTCTAGTTGACACAGGTAAAGGTTTAGGTGTGCGAGGTGCTGGTGTAACGGACCAATAGCCCAGAATAACAGTAAAAGTTAAATTCACTGCACTCTCTCAAGGTTTCTTATGCAAAGTCTGGTATAAATTTATTATACATAATCTGGGAGCATAACAGAATATTACAGCATCTGTGATTTTTTTATATACAACGTTTTGGCTCAACCAGAGCCTTTGTCACGTAATCGCTTGTTCCAGCTAAGATAGTGATATACACAGAAGGCGGAAAGTCCCAGCGGTGCAATATAAGCTCTATTGTAATCTAAATGTCCGCCTATGTAAGATCCTGTCCAGTAGTGTGGACCTGCAGTGTCTGTTATGACAAGCGGCGCTCCCGCGCCTTGCTAACGATCGGCGTGTCACATGCAGTGAATTTAACTTTTACTAGTTGACACAGGGACTTGAGGTGACCAGACCTGTTGGAGCTCTGCTGCTGTGGAAGAGGGGCTTGCTTTGGATTTTATAACCAACAAACATTCCTCCTGAGCAGTTGTCTTGCGGGGTCTGCTGGACCTGGGCTAGTCAAACACATCTCCAGTCTCTTCAAATCTTTTTTTAATTCTTTGTACTTGACGCTGAGACACAGCAGCTTCTGATCGGTCGCATGACCGCTCATGTGACCGCTCACGTGACCAATCAGAAGCCGCGACGTCAGCCGCGACGTCATCGAAGGTTCTTCACAGGCTCATTCTTAGGAACGGAGGCTCCTGGTTACAGCGGTAAGGTCCAGGGGCCACCAGAGAGGTGAGCATATCCATATATATCCATATACTCACCTCTCCGGCGGCCCCTGGACCTTACCGCTGTAACCAGGAGCCTCCGTTCCTAAGAATGAGCCCGTGAAGGACCTTCGATGACGTCGCGGCTTCTGATTGGTCGCGTGAGCGGTCACATGAGCGGTCACGCGACCAATCAGAAGCCGCGACGTCATCGAAGGCCCTTCACGCGCTCATTCTTAAAAACGGAGGCTCCCGGTTACAGCGGTAAGATCCAGGGGCCACCGGAGAGGTGAGTATATCCATATTTTTTATTTTAATTCTTTATTTTACACATGAATATGAATCCCAGGGCCTGAAGGAGAGTTTCCTCTCCTTCAGACCCTGGAACCATTCCGATACTTTACGTCCCATTGAAATGCATTGGTATCGGGTATCGGTATCGGCGATATCCGATATTTTTCGGGTATCGGCCGATACTATCCGATACCGATACTTTCAAGTATCGGACGGTATCGCTCAACACTACTGATCATTAATTTTACAAAAAGCACAACACTAAGTGCCATTGTATACAGGAACTCTGTATTTACGGTCAGTGTAAAGATACTACAGTGATCACTGGTGACATTATACACAGGAGATCTGTATGAGGTGTCAGTGTACAGGTAATACAGTGATCACCACTGCCAGTGACATTATACACAGGAGCTTTGTATATAGTATACAGTGTATAGTGTCAGTGTACAGGTAATACACTGACTCACTAGTGATGTCTCTAGCTGAAGTCCTTCATCTTTGCTTTTCATTTTCATCCAGCACAGACTGCCATCACTTCTTCCAGCCAGGACTCGTCTCTGCATAAAATAACACAGTTACCAGACCACATTCCCCACTTTTTCCCTTTCTTCTACACCATGTTCCAAATTATTATGCAAATTATATTTTTCTCGGATTTTCCTAAATGGTCGGTGCAAATGACAGTCAATCTAATAAAAGTCATCACCCGTTAGAGTATACATCGAATTTTATTGGAGAAATCTCCCAATGATAACAGTATAATCTCCAAAATGAATAAAAACTCAAAATGCACTGTTCCAAATTATTAGGCACAGTGGAATTTCTAAACATTTGATCTGTTTTAAAGAACTGAAAATGCTCATTTGTGGAATTTGCAGCATTAGGAGGTCACATTCATTGAACAAAAAAGCTATTTAACTCCAAAACATCCTAACAGGCCAAGTCACATGTTACCATAGGAACCCTTCTTTGTTATCACCTTCACAATTCTTGCCTCCATTGAACTTGTGAGTATTTGGAGAGTTTCTGCTTGTATTTCTTTGCATGAAGTCAGAATCGCCTCTCAGAGCTGCTGTTTTGATGTGAACTGCCTCCCACCCTCATAGATCTTTTGCTTGATGATACTCCAAAGGTTCTGTATAGGGTTGAGGTCAGGGGAAGATGGTGGCAATACCATGAGTTTATCTCCTTTTATGCCCATAGCAGCCAATGTCTCAGAGATATTCTTTGCAGCATGAGATGGTGCATTGACATGCATGAAGATGATTTTGCTCCTGAAGGCACAATTCTGATTTTTATACCATGGAAGAAAGTTGTCAGTCAGAAACTCTATATACTTTGCCGAGGTCATTTTCACACCTTCAGGTACCTTAAAGGGCCCTTCCAGCTGTTTCCCCATGATTCCAGCCCAAAATATTACTCTTCCATCTCCTTGCTGACGTTGCAGCCTTGTTGGGACATGTTGGCCATCCACCAACCATCCACTACTCCATCCATCTGGACCACCCAGGGTTGCTCGACACTCATCAGTAAACAAGACTGTTTGGAAATCAGTCTTCATGTGTATCTGGGCCCACTGCAACCATTTCTGCTTGTGAACACTATTTAGGGGTGGCCAAATAGTAGGTTTATGCACCACAGCAAGCCTTTGAAGGATCCTACACCTTGAGGTTCGAGGGACTCCAGAGGCACCAGCAGCTTCAAATAACTGTTTGCTGCTTTGTAATGGTATTTTGGCAGCTACTCTCTTTATCCAATGAATTTGTCTGGCAGAAACATTCCTCATTATGCCTTTATCTGCATGAACTCTGTCTGTGCTCTGTTTCAGTCACAAATCTCTTCACAGTATGATGATCACTCTTAAGTTTTCGTGAAATATCTAATGTTTTCATACTTTGACCAAGGCATTGCACTATTTAATGCTTTTCAGCAGCAGATAGATCCTTTTTATTTCCCATATTGCTTGAAACCTGTGGTCTGCTTTATAATGTGGAACATCATTTTTAAGTAGTTTTTATTTAATTAGAATCACCTGGAAAACTAATGATCACATGTGTTTAAGATTGATTTCAGTGATCCATTGAGCCCTGAGACACAATACCATCCACAAGTTTATTTGCAAAACAAAACAATTAAATCTTTATGACACTTAAATCCAATTTGCATAATAATTTGGAACATGGTGTACACTAGACATCTGAATACAGAGGTGCACCCACAAACAATATATAATTGGTTATTATGCAACCTCATAGATTGTAAGCTTGCGAGCAGGGCCCTCATTCCTTTTGGTATCTGTTGATCTATGTGTTTATTGTTATGCTTAATGTCCATTGTCTGTACAAGTCCCCTCTAAAATGTAAAGTGTTGGCAAAATAGAAATAAAATTATAATTATTATTATTAACCGACCATTCCAAATATAAATTATAATCCACCACTGTGCACCCACTAACTAATAATAGCCACTTTCCCCATTTAATATATAAATTAATTAGAACCTGTACTCGTTCCCCCAATTCATTACCAGTCACTTCATCCTCAACGCCCCCCACTATGTACCTACCACTCTAACCCTAACCCCGATTCATTATAGTTACATGCCCCTCCCGCCCCAATTCATTGTCATGTCTTTCTCTCTCACCCTCTATTCATTATCAACTGCTCTACCCCACATTCAATACATCATTTACTCCCCCACCCTTAAAATTAATTATTTGTTCTTCCCCTAGATCATCATTTGCTCTCCCCACCCCCACCTTCAATTAAATTGCTGTCCCCTGTCCCTCACACTGAATTTATCATTTTGCAGTCCCCTTACTTCATTCATTGCAGTCCCCTATCACCCCCTCACTTCATCTGCAGTGCCCCTTCATCATTTGCAGCCCCCTATCCCCCTTCCATTTCATCATGAGCAGTCCCACATCAGTCACACTTCATCATGTACAGTCCTGCAGTCCCCTTCTCCCACTTCATCATGTGCAGTCTCCTTACCCCCCACTCCATCGTGTGCAGTCACCCTTACCCCCCACTTCATGTGCAGTCCATCTTACACTCCACTTTATCATGTGCAGTCTGTTATGATTTTCCCAATGGCAGGGAAATCAAAAATAACAAACGGACTAGCTCTCGGGTGATGGGAACTAAAGTGACCGTGACCTGAACCTGACACGACACTGGAAGTAGCCGGGGAGTGTTTCCTACGATGCCCTAGACACCACGCGCCAGCCGGAGATCTAACTACCCCTATCAGAGGAATATACAGGCCTGCCTTACCTCCAGAGATGAACCCCAAAAGGAGATAGCAGGCCCCCACAAATATTGACGGTGAGTCAAGAGGAAAAGACATACGTAGGATGAACAGCAGATTTAGCACAGTGAGGTCCGCTTACTAGATAGCAGAAGTACAGGAAAGAGTCACTTCACGGTCAACTTCAAAACACTACTCAAAAACACCATCCTGAAATTACTTTAAAACTCCAGTGACAACTCATGCCACTGGAGTGGCAATTTCAGTCCACGAGAGCTTCCAGCTACAGAGAGTCACATTGCAGATAGCTGGACAAAAAATAGCATTAACTAGGAACAAAATTCAACTTAGCTGAACTGGAACTTGAGGCAGGAGAATGCAACAGAATGCTACTGATACATTGTTGGCCGGCATCAGACCAGCAGCCAAGCAGGCTTAAATAGGAAACTCCCCTAATGGGTGTCAACAGGTGATCAAGGATAGAAGAAGGCAAATAAGTGGCAATACCATAAAACACCACCGGGGGAGCCCACAAACAGAATTCACAACAGTACCCCCCCCTTAAGGAGGGGGCACCGAACCCTCACCAGAACCACCAGGGCGATCTGGATGAGCACTATGGAATGCACGAACCAAATCAGGAGCATGAACATCAGATGCTGTCACCCAAGAATTATCCTCCTGGCCATAGCCCTTCCACTTAACCAGATACTGAAGTTTCCGTCTGGAAACACGGGAGTCCAAGATCTTTTCCACCACATACTCCAACTCACCCTCAACCAGCACAGGAGCAGGAGGATCAGCAGACGGAACAACCGGCACCTCATACCTCCGCAATAATGACCGATGAAAAACATTATGAATAGTAAAAGATGCTGGGAGGTCCAAACGAAAGGACACAGGATTGAGAACCTCCAGAATCCTATAAGGGCCGATAAACCGAGGCTTAAACTTAGGAGACGAGACCTTCATAGGAACAAATCGAGAAGACAACCAAACCAGGTCCCCAACACAAAGACGAGGACCGACACGCCGATGACGATTAGTGAACTGTTGAGTCTTCTCCTGGGACAACTTCAGATTGTCCACAACCTGTCCCCAAATCTGATGCATTCTATCAACCACAGCATCTACTCCAGGACAATCCGAAGACTCCAATTGACCGGACGAAAAGCGAGGGTGAAACCCTAAATTACAAAAAAATGGAGAAACCAAAGTGGCAGAACTGGCCCGATTGTTAAGGGCAAACTCTGCCAATGGCAAAAAATCAAGCCAATCGTACTGATCAGCGGACACAAAACACCTCAAGTAAGTCTCCAAGGTCTGATTAGTACACTCAGTCTGGCCATTAGTCTGAGGATGGAATGCAGACGAAAACGACAAGTCGATGCCCATCCTGGCACAGAACGCCCGCCAAAATCTAGACACAAACTGAGTACCCCTGTCAGACACTATATTCTCAGGAATACCATGCAAACGCACAACATTCTGAAAAAATAGAGGGACCAGCTCAGAGGAGGAGGGCAATTTGGGCAAAGGTACCAAGTGAACCATCTTGGAAAAACGGTCACACACCACCCAGATGACGGACATCCTACGAGAAACAGGAAGGTCAGAAATAAAGTCCATAGAGATGTGCGTCCAAGGCCTCTTAGGAATAGGCAAGGGCAACAACAACCCGCTGGCCCGGGAACAGCAGGGCTTAGCCCGAGCACAAACATCACAAGACTGCACAAAAATACGTACATCTTGAGACAAGGAAGGCCACCAGAAGGACCTAGACACCAGATCCCTGGTGCCAAAAATTCCAGGATGACCTGCCAACGCGGAAGAGTGAACCTCCGAAATAACTCTACTGGTCCAGTCATCAGGGACAAACAGTCTACCAGGCGGACAGCGATCAGGCCTATCCACCTGAAACTCCTGCAAAGAGCGCCGCAGGTCTGGGGAGACAGCTGACAATATCACCCCATCCTTCAGGATGCCAGTAGGTTCGGAATCACCAGGCGAGTCAGGCTCAAAACTCCTAGAGAGGGCATCCGCCCTCACATTCTTAGACCCAGGCAGATATGAGACCACAAAGTTAAATCGAGAGAAAAACAACGACCAGCGCGCCTGTCTAGGATTCAGACGCCTGGCTGACTCAAGATAAATTAGATTTTTGTGGTCAGTCAAGACCACCACCTGGTGTCTAGCACCCTCAAGCCAATGACGCCACTCCTCAAATGCCCACTTCATGGCCAAGAGCTCCCGATTTCCAACATCATAATTTCGCTCAGCAGGCGAAAACTTTCGAGAGAAAAACGCACATGGTCTCATCACTGAGCAGTCAGGACCTTTCTGCGACAAAACTGCACCTGCTCCGATCTCGGAAGCATCTACTTCAACCTGGAACGGAAGCGAAACATCAGGCTGGCGCAACACAGGAGCAGAAGAAAAGTGGCGCTTAAGCTCCCGAAAGGCCTCCACAGCCGCAGAGGACCAATTAGCAACATCAGCACCCTTCTTGGTCAAATCAGTCAAAGGTTTAGCAATGGCAGAAAAACCCGCTATGAATCGGCGATAGAAATTAGCAAATCCCAAGAATTTCTGAAGACTCTTTAGAGAAGTAGGTTGTATCCAATCACAAATAGCCTGAACCTTAACAGGGTCCATCTCCATAGATGAAGGGGAAAAAATATATCCCAGAAAGGAAATTCTCTGAACCCCAAAAATACACTTTGAGCCCTTCACAAATAGAGAATTAGCTCGTAAAACCTGAAAAACTCTCCTGACCTGTTGAACATGAGATTCCCAGTCCTCCAAAAAAATCAAAATATCATCCAAATACACAATCATAAATTTATCCAGATATTCACGGAAAATATCGTGCATAAAGGACTGAAAAACGGAAGGGGCATTCGCGAGACCGAAAGGCATTACCAAATACTCAAAATGGCCTTCAGGCGTATTAAATGCGGTCTTCCACTCATCCCCCTGCTTAATCCGCACCAAATTATACGCACCACGTAGATCGATCTTAGTGAACCACTTCGCCCCCTTTATGCGAGCAAAAAGATCAGTCAGTAAAGGTAACGGGTACTGGTATTTAACAGTAATCTTATTCAGAAGTCGATAGTCGATACAAGGTCTCAATGAACCATCCTTTTTACCCACAAAAAAAAACCCTGCCCCCAATGGAGACAAAGAGGGGCGAATATGACCCTTTTCCAAAGATTCTCTGATATACTCCCGCATAGCAGTATGTTCAGGTACAGACAAATTAAACAAGCGACCCTTAGGAAATTTACTACCGGGAATCAACTCAATAGCGCAGTCACACTCTCTGTGAGGGGGGAGAGAATCAGTTTTAGGCTCCTGAAAGACATCATAAAAATCTGACAGAAATGCTGGGATCTCAGAGGGAGTAGATGAAGAAATGGGAACCAAAGGTGCATCCCCATGAATCCCCCGACATCCCCAGCTCAGCACAGACATTGATCTCCAGTCCAAGACTGGATTATGAATTTGTAACCATGGTAATCCAAGTACTAATACGTCATGTAGATTATATAACACAAGGAAACGAATAATCTCCTGATGGTCTGGGGAAAGATGCATAGTCACTTGTGTCCAATATTGTGGTTTATTGCTAGCCAAAGGTGTAGAATCAATACCCTTTAAGGGAATAGAAACCTCCAGAGGCTCTAAATCAAACCCACAATGCTTGGCAAAGGACCAATCCATGAGACTCAGAGCGGCGCCAGAATCCACATAAGCATCCACAGTAACAGATGATAAAGTACAAATCAATGTCACGGACAAAAGAAATTTAGACTGCCAGGTACCCATAGAAAAAGATTTATCAACCTTTTTATCAACCTTCTTTATGCGTTTAGAGCATGCTGATATAACATGAGCTGGATCTCCACAATAGAAGCACAACCCATTTTTGCGCCTGTAATTCTGTCGTTCGCCTCTAGACAATACACTATCGCATTGCATATGCTCTGGTGCCTTTTCAGAGGTCACCGCCAAATGATGCACAGGTCTTTGCTCAGAAGATACCGCCATATGGTGCACAGGTTTTTGCTCAGAAGATACCGCCATATGGTGCACAGGTTTTTGCTCAAAAGATACCGCCATATGGTGCACAGATTTTTGCTCAGAAGATACCGCCATATGGTGCACAGATTTGCGCTCCCGTAAACGCCGCTCAATCTGGATAGCCAATTTCATGGCATCATTCAGACCTGTAGGCACAGGGAACCCCACCATGACATCCTTCACGGCATCAGAGAGACCTTCTCTGAAATTAGCTGCTAGAGCGCACTCATTCCATTTAGTAAGCACCGACCATTTACGAAATTTCTGGCAGTATATCTCAGCTTCATCTTGCCCTTGGGAAAGAGCTATCAAGGCTTTCTCAGCCAAAATCTCTAAATTAGGTTCTTCATAAAGCAACCCCAAAGCCAGAAAAAACGCATCTACATTTAATAACGCAGGATCCCCTGGCGACAATGCAAATGCCCAACTTTGTGGGTCACCCCGCAATAGAGAAATAACAATTTTAACCTGTTGCGCAGGATCACCAGCAGAGTGAGATTTCAGAGACAAAAACAATTTACAATTCTCTCTGAAATTCAAAAAACGGGATCTGTCTCCGGTAAAAAATTCAGGCATAGGGATCTTAGGTTCAGACATTGGAGCACGTATAACAAAATCTTGTAAGTTCTGGACCTTTGAAGCCAGGTTATTCAGACCTGCAACCAAATTCTGTGGATCCATGATTCAAACAGGTGTAACCAAAGCCATTCAGAGATTGAGAGGAGAGGAAGAAAAAAAAAAAAAAAAGGCTGAAGACTGCAGTTTAAGCAAGGAGTACAAATAAGCACTAAGGTGCACTTTCCAAACACAGAAGGAAAAAAAAAACCTTTTCATATCCTTTCCTGCTTTAGTGCATAGTTTTAACACATGTGGGCCGGCCAAACTGTTATGATTTTCCCAATGGCAGGGAAATCAAAAATAACAAACGGACTAGCTCTCGGGTGATGGGAACTAAAGTGACCGTGACCTGAACCTGACACGACACTGGAAGTAGCCGGGGAGTGTTTCCTACGATGCCCTAGACACCACGCGCCAGCCGGAGATCTAACTACCCCTATCAGAGGAATATACAGGCCTGCCTTACCTCCAGAGATGAACCCCAAAAGGAGATAGCAGGCCCCCACAAATATTGACGGTGAGTCAAGAGGAAAAGACATACGTAGGATGAACAGCAGATTTAGCACAGTGAGGTCCGCTTACTAGATAGCAGAAGTACAGGAAAGAGTCACTTCACGGTCAACTTCAAAACACTACTCAAAAACACCATCCTGAAATTACTTTAAAACTCCAGTGACAACTCATGCCACTGGAGTGGCAATTTCAGTCCACGAGAGCTTCCAGCTACAGAGAGTCACATTGCAGATAGCTGGACAAAAAATAGCATTAACTAGGAACAAAATTCAACTTAGCTGAACTGGAACTTGAGGCAGGAGAATGCAACAGAATGCTACTGATACATTGTTGGCCGGCATCAGACCAGCAGCCAAGCAGGCTTAAATAGGAAACTCCCCTAATGGGTGTCAACAGGTGATCAAGGATAGAAGAAGGCAAATAAGTGGCAATACCATAAAACACCACCGGGGGAGCCCACAAACAGAATTCACAACAGCAGTCCCCATTACCCCCACTTCATGTGCAGATCACATTACCCCCACTTCATCATGTGCAGTCCCCTTTAACCCCCAATTCATCATGTGCAGTCCCCCTTACCCCCACTTCATCATGTGCAGTCCCCCTTACTCCCCACTTCATGTGCAGCCCCACTGCCCCTTCATCATGCGCAATCCCCCTTACCCCCACATCATCATGTGCTGCCCCATTCCATCATGTACAGCCCCACTCTCCCCACTTCATCATGTGCAGTCTCCTTTATCCACTAAACTATCATGTGCAGCCCCACTCCCCCTTCATCATGTGCAGCCCCACTCCATCATGTACAGCCCCACTCAACCTTTATCATATGCAGCCCCACTTACCCCCTCACTCCATCATGTGCAGTCTCCTTTAACCCCCAAATTCCATCATGTGCAGTCTCCTTACACCCCCCACTTCATAACTTGCAGTTACCCACCATTACATTTATTTTATAAAGAAGACAAAAAATTTCTTCATACTTACCTCATCAGTTGCTCACCTGCAGTGCCTCTCTGCTTCTAGCATCCAGGTCATGTCGGCGTGTGCGTGAGGACGCCATCGCACATGCCCAACACCTAACCTGGAAGTATAGAGAACATGAAGGGAGCAGTAGCTGCGCAGCCGTAAAGGTGACAGCCAAGCATAGCTCCTGGCCCCAGCGCAGACGTGTGCGCTAACTGTGATGCGGCTGTGTCTGCTGCCAGCCGCATCACAGTACAGCAGACATGGCTGTGCACAATTTGTTGTGTGGTTTTAGCCACCACCAGGCTGCCGGCCCTGAACAGCTGCTGGGGGAGCGGCCCGGGGGGGCATTTGCCTCTTTGCCACCTGGGCCAGTCAGCCCCTGCTCTAAGGTCTGTTTGGTTGGGGGGGTTCCTGCAAGGAAAGAGTTGAATAGAGAGGTCAAATGTGGGAGGAGTAGGTCCGAGAATTTTTTATAATAGGACACGGGGAAACCATCTGGGCCTGGAGTCTTATTAATTGCCATATTCTGTAATGTATCACTAATTTCTTGGGGGGTGACTTGAGACAGGAGGGTTGCATGATCTTTGGTTTGAATTTTGGGGAGGGAAATAGAGGCTAGGATTTCATGGATCCTGTCTGTTGCGGTTAAACGATCTTTCATAGGGTCGGGTGGTTCTAAGTTATAGAGAGATTCATAATAACTTCTGAACGCCTCTGCAATGTCTTCGGACCTATCAACCTTCGTGTTGGGGTCTTTATAGATATGTTTTATAAATCTATTTTCTGCTTGTTTTTTAAGTAGATAAGAGGTCAGCTTACTATTTTTGATACCGTGGGCATAAAATGTATATCTACATTGCATAAAAGTCTTAGCAGATTTAAGATTGAGCAGATGTTTCAGTTTTCCACGAAGGGCGATTAGGTCTTGTTGAAGATTCTGGGTGTTAGATTTTTTGTGGAGACTCTCAGTGATTGCGATCTGATGTAAGAGTGGCATAATCTCTTTTTCCTTTTGTTTTTTAGTATGAGCCCCAATTGATATGAGTTCTCCCCTAAGTACTGCCTTATGCGCCTCCCAAATGTTAGGTGTTAGTGGTCCCTCCGTAACATTTTCTAAAAAGTAGATTTTACCTTCGCCAGATTTTGTGGGTCATCCAGTAAGGTTTCATTCAGTCTCCAAGTTGTTGCCGGGCGAGGTAAGGTGTCAATTGTGATGTCTAGGAAGATCGGGGCATGGTCAGAGATTGTAATTGAGCCTATATTGGCGGATTTAATGAGACTTAAAGATCTCGATTGGATTAAAAGGAAATCGATTCGATGATAGGACGAATGGGGAGGGGAGAAAAAGGTGTAATCTCTTGTGGTGGGATGAATAATACGCCAGGGGTCTATAAGATTAAGAGAAGATAGTTTGTTCATCAGATTATATCTCAATTTTTGTGGAATAAAAGACAGGCCACTTGAAGAATCAGTCTCAGGATTTAGGGTCAAGTTAAAGTCACCTCCCACCACTAGTAGTCCCTCTGTGAAAAGTTGTAGTATGTCTAATGTTTTCGAGATCCATTGGACTTGTTGCTTGTTAGGTGCGTATAAGTTGGCAAACGTAACCATAGTATTACCTAAGAGTCCTTTTACAAATATATATCTCCCTTCATGATCACTCAGTGTATCCCTTGGTGCGAATGGGAGTCCTTTTTTTAGTACTATACTGACCCCCTTAGATGCAGAAGAATTACAACTATTAAACCATATTGGGTATGGGGAAAAAGAAGTGTTAGGGGTTCTACCATTTTTAAAATGGGTTTCTTGGAGGAAGGCTACCTGGGCTTTTTGTTTTTTTAAAAGTGTGAAGATTTGGTTTCGTTTTGCGGGAATATTAAGACCTTTAACATTAAAAGAAGCTACTGTGATGGAACCGGAGCTCACCCGACTATTCATACTCGTCATGGTCAGAAGAGGTTTCGTTTTCACCCTGGTATCTAAAGAAAAACAGAAAAAACATGAAGAACAAACTTTGTACAGTCAAAGGCTCGCCTAACGCAGGGGGGGGGGGGGGGGGTAGGAGTACCCAAACATAGGCGAGGTAGTCCAAGTTGTGAATATAACCTGTTCTAATAAGGGAAGAAAAACATTGCACAGTATAAGAGAAAAGAAATTAATAAGGCAGACGAAATTGTCTACAGTTAACAGCAACGAGTGAAACAAATCACTAGCATACTACCATTGAGAGAGAAAAACCTAAGAAAAGAAAAACGAGAGAGGAAATTTTCATGGTGGGTGTTTCTTGGGATCTAGTTTCTTAACTTTAGGAGAAGTGTGTTTTTTCTTAAGAGACCACTCCTGTGGTTTCTTCATTGGGGGTAAGCTGCAGTTGGAATCCACAGGCATCCAAGAAGGAAGGTCAATTGGTGGAATGTCCAGAGTCTCCCAAACTTTATGAAGATCCTCTGGAGTACGAATTGTGAGTTGACGTCCAGAAACATTTACTGCAAGACCAAAGGGAAATAACCATTTATATGTCAAGTTTTTAGCTTTTAGAGCAGCTAGAAGAGGTCTGAGGATCCTTCTTTTTGCCAAAGTGGATGGGGCTAAGTCTTGGAAGAGTTGTACTTGCAAATTTTCATAGAGAATTTTTTCTTGTTCTCTAGCACTTGTTAGAATGGCAGCTGTGTCTACATAGCTAAGAAGACCACAAACAATGTCTCTAGGTGGTTCATCTATTTTTGGTTTGGGCCTTAGAGCGCGGTGAACTCTTTCGATTGTGATTATTGCGGCTCTTTCTTGCCCTAGTAGGCTAGCAAAAATTTCCTTAGCTACTTTATCTAGGGCTTCCCGAGCAAAGGATTCTGGAACACCTCTTATCCGTATATTTTTCCTTCTGCTTCTATTTTCTTGATCCTCAGCTGCTAGTAGTGCCATATTCAGATGTTGCTGCTGTTTAAGGGTTTGTTCATGCAGACAGGTAACAGCTTCGATCATATCACTATTCGCAGATTCCAGGGACTCAACTCTGTGACCTAATTGTTGGAGGTCAGAGCGCATTCCCGTAACTTCTTCTAGAAGAGGTTTCATGTTTTGGGCCATCAGCTTTATCATGAAGTTTCTGGAGATGGGAGCTATGTCTCCTGTGGTGGATTTACTATCAGAGTCAACTTCACTGAGATCTGAGTCGTCCATATTTTCAGAAGAAATTGCTTTTTAAAGAGAGCATCTTATAGAAGTCTGAGAAGCATCAGTTTTTTTTCTTCAAATAAGAGTCAATAGCGCCATGGGTATTTTTTTTCTGTTCGTCTGCCATCGCTTTATTCGCTGATTTTTCACGTTCTTTCTGTGATTTAACCATGTTGAGGATGTATGATAACATGAAATGCTGCAAACACAACTTGGACAAAGGAGGAAAAAACTTATTTGCTCATTATGTTGAATGGTATCACTGTGGTCCCTTACTTTCACATGTACAGATAGCGGCAAAGAAAAATTGAACTTTTTATATCTTCTTGTCAGAGGGTTAACAGAAGGTATTCACAGTCAATGAACCAGTCCTGTAAATGCCAAAACAGGTGGGTATGGGGCAGCAGTAGATAGGATGCAGTTCAAGGCTGTAGAGGAGCGAATGCGGCAGAGAACGTAGTCTCTTGGTCAGACGTGCACTAGTAATACAGTATGATAACCCAGTATAATAGGTGTTCCAGTCTCGTTGGGGTTAAAACAGCTAGGCACGAGGTTGCAATAGGTGAAATGAGACAGTAAGTTGTAAATATGTAATGCTCTCAGTATAGACCCCAGCCACCTCTAAATTGTGCCCAGCAAAATTAAGCAGGTGGGTATGGGGCAGCAGGAGATAAGAGGGGGCTGTAGATGGGGAGCGAACCCAGCCAGGCACAAGATTCTGTGTGGTTATGTAGAGGCTCCTCCACATCATGCGGCGATGACAAGATGGCGCCGGGACCAGCGGGAAATTCCCAGCCTCTCTACCCCACAGACGAGACCGGGGTAGATACAAGCCGCCCGGGGAGCAAAGCGGCACCAAGGGAGGTGGGTGAGCAGGATCAGCGATGCCGCCATTTACCCTGTCCCTCTTACACTGCAGGCAGCCCCCGTATGGAGCAGGAACCAGGACGCAGCAGCGGCGGCACGGCGACGCCGTGGAACGCCGTCTGAAGTTCCGGATCGGAGGGGACACAGCCGCCGGTAAGCGATGTGCCGGGGGGGAACAGAAGCCGCACACCAGCCTTGTGGAGCGGTCGGTTAGCAGGGTGTGCTCCGGGGGTTCGGTCAAGGCCACTCACCGGCAGGCGATCTTAGTCCAAGGGAGCGGCGGCTATGGACGCCCTCTCACCGCCAGCCGAATGGGATCCACTTCGCCGCTCACCGCCGGCAGCCACTGCAGCAGAACACACGGCAGGAGACAGGCCAGGAGGACGGACACCGCCTCAGGTGAACCGCTCCGGGTCACCACTGGAAGGGTAGGTAGCGATGGTTCTCTACACACCGCGCGCCACCGTGGGGCAGGCAGCCAGCGGCGGGAACCCCGCTGAGTATGGCAGGTGGGAGGCCCTTAAAGGGACCACGACCTCCAGTCACCAGTCGTCGGTGTCTCCGCTGAGAAGCATCGGGGGATACTGGATGCTTCACAGGGGTCACCCCTCACACCGCTCATAAGTGCTTCTCTCCAGGGGGAGGAGGCATCAGGTTCAGTGCGCCGATCACGATGCGGGAAGGAATACCTCGAGCGGGCTTCAGGCCTGCCCGCAGGCCTTAGTTCTTCACAGCTGGCTCTGTCCGTTAATATGGCTAATCTAGCCAAAAGCAGGTTCCCAGATCTTTAGGGAGATGAGTAACTCTCTGTAATCATGTGGATGGGCTTTGTGAAGTTAGGGATTTGATAGATTAACCCCTTTCACCCCCAAGGGTGGTTTGCACATTAATGACCGGGCCAATTTTTACAATTCTGACCACTGTCCCTTTATGAGGTTATAACTCTGGAACGCTTCAACGGATCTTGGCGATTCTGACATTGTTTTCTCGTGACATATCGTACTTCATGATAGTGGTAAAATTTCTTCGATATAAGTTGCGTTTATTTGTGAAAAAAACGAATATTTGGCGAAAATTTTGAAAATTTCGCAATTTTCCAACTTTTAATTTTTATGCCCTTAAATCACAGACATATGTCACGCAAAATACTTAATAAGTAACATTTACCACATGTCTACTTTACATCAGCACAATTTTGGAACCAAAATTTTTTTTTGTGAAGGAGTTATAAGGGTTAAAAGTTGACCAGCAATTTCTCATTTTTACAACACCATTTTTTTTTAGGGACCACATCTCATTTGAAGTCATTTTGAGGGGTCTATATGATAGAAAATACCCAAGTGTGACACCATTCTAAAAACTGCACCCCTCAAGGTACTCAAAACCACTTTCAAGAAGTTTATTAACCCTTCAGGTGTTTCACAGGAATTTTTGGAATGTTTAAATAAAAATGAACATTTAACTTTTTTTCACACAAAATGTATTTCAGATCCAATTTGTTTTATTTTACCAAGGGTAACAGGAGAAAATAGACCCCAAAATTTGTTGTACAATTTGTCCTGAGTATGCTGATACCCCATATGTGGGGGTAATCCACTGTTTGGGCGCATGGCAGAGCTCGGAAGGAAAGGAGCGCCATTTGACTTTTCAATGCAAAATTGACTGGAATTGAGATGGGACGCCATGTTGCATTTGGAGAGCCCCTGATGTGCCTAAACATTGAAACCCCCCACAAGTGACACCATTTTGGAAAGTAGACCCCCTAAGGAACTTATCTAGATGTGTGGTGAGCACTTTGACCCAACAAGTGCTTCACAGAAGTTTATAATGCAGAGCGGTAAAAATAAAAAATCATATTTTTTCACAAAAATGATATTTTCGCCCCCAATTTTTTATTTTTCCAAGGGTAAGAGAAGAAATTGGACCCCAAAAATTGTTGTGCAATTTGTCCTGAGTACGCTGATACCCCATATGTGGGTGTAAACCATTGTTTGGGCGCAGGGCAGAGCTCGGAAGGGAAGGAGCGCCATTTGACTTTTCAATGCAAAATTGACAGGAATTGAGATGGGACGCCATGTTGCATTTGGAGAGCCCCTGATGTGCCTAAACATTGAAACCCCCCACAAGTGACACCATTTTGGAAAGTAGACCCCCTAAGGAACTTATCTAGATGTGTGGTGAGCACTTTGACCCAACAAGTGCTTCACAGAAGTTTATAATGCAGAGCCGTAAAAATAAAAAATCATATTTTTTCACAAAAATGATCTTTTCGCCCCCAATTTTTTATTTTCCCAAGGGTAAGAGAAGAAATTGGACCCCAAAAATTGTTGTGCAATTTGTCCTGAGTACGCTGATACCCCATATGTGGGTGTAAACCATTGTTTGGGCGCAGAGCAGAGCTCGGAAGGGAAGGAGCGCCATTTGACTTTTCAATGCAAAATTGACTGGAATTGAGATGGGATGTCATGTTGCGTTTGGAGAGCTCCTGATGTGCCTAAACATTGAAACCCCCCACAAGTGACACCATTTTGGAAAGTAGACCCCCTAAGGAACTTATCGAGATGTGTGGTGAGCACTTTGACCCAACAAGTGCTTCACAGAAGTTTATAATGCAGAGCCGTAAAAATAAAAAATCATATTTTTTCACAAAAATGATCTTTTCACCCCCATTTTTTTATTTCCCCAAGGGTAAGAGAAGAAATTAGAGCACAAAAGTTGTTGTGCAATTTGTCCTGAGTACGACGATACCCCATATGTGGGGGTAAACCACTGTTTGGGCGCATAGCAGAGCTCGGAAGGGAAGGAGCGCTATTTTACTTTTCAATGCAAAATTGACTGGAATTAAGATGGGATGCCATGTTGCGTTTGCAGAGCCCCTGATGTGCCTAAACATTAAAAACCCCCACAAGTGACACCATTTTGGAAAGTAGACCCCCTAAGGAACTTATCTAGATGTGTTTTGAGAGCTTTGAACCCCCAAGTGTTTCACTACAGTTAATAACGCAGAGCCGTGAAAATAAATTCTTTTTTTTTTTCACAAAAATGATTTTTTAGCCCCCAGTTTTGTATTTTCACAAGGGTAACAGGATAAATTGGACCCCAAAATTTGTTGTCCAATTTGTCCTGAGTATGCTGATACCCGATATGTGGGGGGGAACCACTGTTTGGGCGCATGACAGAGCTCGGAAGGGAAGGAGCGCCATTTGGAATGCAGACTTAAATGGATTGGTCTGCAGGCGTCACGTTGCATTTGCAGAGCCCCTGATGTACCCAAACAGTACAAACCCCCCACAAGTGACCCCATATTGGAAACTAGACCCCCCAAGGAACTTATCTAGATGTGTTGTGAGAACTTTGAACCCCCAAGTGTTTCACTACAGTTTATAACGCAGAGCCGTGAAAATAAATTCTTTTTTTTTTTTCACAAAAATGATTTTTTAGCCCCCAGTTTTGTATTTTCACAAGGGTAACAGGATAAATTGGACCCCAAAATTTGTTGTCCAATTTGTCCTGAGTATGCTGATACCCGATATGTGGGGGGGAACCACTGTTTGGGCGCATGACAGAGCTCGGAAGGGAAGGAGCGCCATTTGGAATGCAGACTTAAATGGATTGGTCTGTGTTGTGAATTTGGATTCTGGGCTCCCCCGGTGGCTACTGGTGGAATTGAACTGGTGTCTTCATCTTCTCTGTTCACCTGTTCCCATCAAGATGTGGGAGTCGCTATATAACCTTGCTGCTTTGTTAGTTGCTTGCCGGTCAACAATGTTATCAGAAGCCTCTCTGTGCTTGTTCCTGCTCCTAGACAACTACTAGATAAGTTGGACTCTTGTCCATGTTTGTTTTTGCATTTTTGTTCCAGTTCACAGCTGTAGTTTCGTTACTGTGTCTGGAAAGCTCTTGTGAACAGGAATTGCCACTCTGGTGTTATGAGTTAATGCCAGAGTTTTAAAGTAATTTCTGGATGGTATTTTGATAGGGTTTTCAGCTGACCATGAAAGTGTTCTTTCTGTCTTCTGCTATGTAGTAAGTGGACCTCAAATTTGCTAAACCTATTTTCATACTACGTTTTGTTATTTCATCTTAATTCACCGCCAATACATGTGGGGGGCCTCTGTCTCCTTTCGGGGTATTTCTCTAGAGGTGAGCTAGGACTAATATTTTCCTCTGCTAGCATTATTTAGTCCTCCGGCTGGTGCTGGGCATCTAGAATCAACGTAGGCATGCTACCCGGCCACTGCTAGTTGTGTGTTAGGTTTAGTTCATGGTCAGCTCAGTTCCCATCTTCCAAGAGCTAGTTTCTATATATGCTGATGCTATGTTCTCTTGCCATTGAGATCATGACAGTTTGACCGGCCCACAAAGTGTTAATTGTTTGGGCTGAAGCAGGAGATAGAGAAGTGTTTAAGGGAAATTTTTTTTTTTTTTTCCCTTCAGAGTTTTGCTGCCTAGCCCTTAATTGCTGTCTAGCTGCTTCTTACCTCCTCTTAACCCTTGAATGGCTCTGTGTCCACCTGTTTGTAATGGATCTTCAGAGTGTAACTGCAGGTTTGAATAATCTCGCCACGAAGGTACAAAATTTGCAAGATTTTGTTTGTCATGCACCTGTATCTGAGCCGAGAATTCCTTTGCCGGAATTTTTCTCGGGGAATAGATCTGGGTTTCAGAATTTTCGAAATAATTGCAAATTATTTTTGTCCCTGAAATCTCGCTCTGCCGGAGACCCTGCACAGCAGGTCAGGATTGTGATTTCCTTGCTCCGGGGCGACCCTCAAGACTGGGCTTTTTCATTGACACCAGGGGATCCTGCGTTGCTCAATGTGGATGCGTTTTTTCTGGCCTTGGGGTTGCTTTATGACGAACCTCATTTGGAGCTTCAGGCAGAAAAAACTTTGATGTCCCTATCTCAGGGGCAAGATGAAGCGGAAATTTACTGCCAAAGATTCCGTAAATGGTCTGTGCTTACTCAGTGGAATGAGTGCGCCCTGGCGGCGACTTTCAGAGAGGGTCTCTCTGATGCCATTAAGGATGTTATGGTGGGGTTCCCTGTGCCTGCGGGTCTGAATGAGTCCATGACAATGGCTATTCAGATCGATAGGCGTTTGCGGGAGCGCAAACCAGTGCACCATCTGGCGGTGTCCACTGAGAAGTCGCCAGAGAGTATGCAGTGTGATAGAATTCTGTCCCGAAGCGAGCGGCAGAATTTTAGACGGAAAAATGGGTTGTGTTTCTATTGTGGTGATTCTACTCATGTTATATCAGCATGCTCTAAACGCACTAAAAAGCTTGGTAAATCTGTTTCCATTTGCACCTCACCGTCTAAGTTTATTCTATCTGTGACCCTGATTTGCTCTTTGTCATCTATTACTACGGACGCCTATGTCGACTCTGGCGCCGCTTTGAGTCTTATGGATTGGTCCTTTGCCAAACGCTGTGGGTATGATTTAGAGCCTTTGGAGACTCCTATTCCTCTGAAGGGGATTGACTCCACCCCATTGGCTAATAATAAACCACAATACTGGACACAAGTAACTATGCGTATTAATCCGGATCACCAGGAGATTATTCGCTTTCTGGTGCTGTATAATCTACATGATGATTTGGTGCTAGGATTGCCTTGGCTGCAATCTCACAACCCAGTCCTCGACTGGAGAGCTATGTCTGTGTTGAGCTGGGGATGTAAGGGGGCTCATGGGGATGTACCTGTGGTTTCCATTTCATCATCTATTCCCTCTGAAATTCCTGAGTTCCTGTCTGACTATCGTGATGTCTTTGAAGAATCCAAGCTTGGTTCGTTACCTCCGCACCGAGAGTGCGATTGTGCCATAGATTTAATCCCGGGTAGTAAATACCCAAAGGGTCGTTTATTTAATCTGTCTGTGCCTGAACATGCTGCTATGCGAGAATATATAAAGGAGTCCTTGGAAAAGGGACATATTCGTCCATCGTCATCTCCCTTAGGAGCCGGTTTTTTCTTTGTGTAAAAAAAAAACGGCTCTTTGAGACCATGTATTGATTATCGGCTTTTGAATAAAATCACTGTTAAATATCAATACCCATTGCCGTTGCTGACTGATTTGTTTGCTCGCATAAAGGGGGCCAAGTGGTTCTCTAAGATTGACCTTCGTGGGGCGTATAATTTGGTGCGAATCAGGCAGGGGGATGAGTGGAAAACCGCATTTAATACGCCCGAGGGCCACTTTGAGTATTTAGTGATGCCTTTTGGTCTTTCAAATGCTCCGTCAGTTTTCCAGTCCTTTATGCATGATATTTTTCGCGATTATTTGGATAAATTTATGATTGTGTATCTGGATGATATTCTGATTTTTTCGGATGACTGGGACTCTCATGTCCAGCAAGTCAGGAGGGTTTTTCAGGTTTTGCGGTCTAATTCTTTGTGTGTGAAGGGTTCTAAGTGTGTTTTTGGGGTACAGAGGATTTCCTTTTTGGGATATATTTTTTCCCCCTCTTCCATTGAAATGGATCCTGTCAAGGTTCAAGCTATTTGTGATTGGACGCAGCCCTCTTCTCTTAAGAGTCTTCAGAAATTTTTGGGCTTTGCTAACTTTTATCGTCGATTTATTGCTGGTTTTTCGGATATTGCTAAGCCATTGACCGATTTGACTAAGAAGGGTGCTGATGTTGCTGATTGGTCCCCTGATGCTGTGGAGGCCTTTCGGGAGCTTAAGCGCCGTTTTTCCTCTGCCCCTGTGTTGCGTCAGCCTGATGTTGCTCTACCTTTTCAGGTTGAGGTCGACGCTTCTGAGATCGGAGCTGGGGCAGTGTTGTCGCAGAAAAGTTCTGACTGCTCCGTGATGAGGCCTTGTGCCTTCTTTTCCCGTAAATTTTCGCCCGCTGAGCGGAATTATGATGTTGGGAATCGGGAGCTTTTGGCCATGAAGTGGGCTTTTGAGGAGTGGCGCCATTGGCTTGAGGGGGCCAGACATCAGGTGGTGGTATTGACGGACCACAAAAATTTGATTTATCTTGAGACCGCCAGGCGCCTGAATCCTAGACAGGCGCGCTGGTCATTATTTTTCTCTCGGTTTAATTTTGTGGTGTCATACCTACCGGGTTCTAAGAATGTTAAGGCGGATGCCCTTTCTAGGAGTTTTGAGCCTGACTCGCCTGGTAACTCTGAGCCCACAGGTATCCTTAAGGATGGAGTGGTATTGTCAGCCGTTTCTCCAGACCTGCGGTGGGCCTTGCAGGAGTTTCAGGCGGATAGACCTGATCGTTGCCCACCTGATAAACTGTTTGTTCCTGATGATTGGACCAGTAGAGTAATCTCTGAGGTTCATTCTTCTGCGTTGGCAGGTCATCCTGGCATTTTTGGTACCAGGGATTTGGTGGCAAGGTCCTTCTGGTGGCCTTCCCTGTCACGAGATGTGCGAGGCTTTGTGCAGTCTTGTGACGTTTGTGCTCGGGCCAAGCCTTGTTGTTCTCGGGCTAGTGGATTATTGTTGCCCTTGCCTATTCCTAAGAGGCCTTGGACGCACATCTCGATGGATTTTATTTCAGATCTGCCTGTTTCTCAGAAGATGTCTGTCATCTGGGTGGTGTGTGACCGTTTCTCTAAGATGGTCCATTTGGTTCCTCTGCCCAAGTTGCCTTCTTCTTCCGAGTTGGTTCCTCTGTTTTTTCAAAATGTTGTTCGTTTGCATGGTATTCCTGAGAATATCGTTTCTGACAGAGGGACTCAATTCGTGTCTAGATTTTGGCGGGCATTCTGTGCTAGGATGGGCATAGATTTATCTTTTTCGTCCGCTTTCCATCCTCAGACGAATGGCCAGACCGAGCGGATTAATCAGACCCTGGAGACATATCTGAGGTGTTTTGTGTCTGCTGACCAGGATGATTGGGTTGCTTTTTTGCCATTGGCGGAGTTCGCTCTCAATAATCGGGCCAGCTCTGCCACTTTGGTGTCCCCGTTTTTCTGTAATTCGGGGTTTCATCCTCGATTTTCCTCTGGTCAGGTGGAATCTTCGGATTGTCCTGGAGTGGATGCTGTGGTGGAGAGATTGCATCAGATCTGGGGGCAGGTGGTGGACAATTTGAGGTTGTCCCAGGAGAAGACTCAGCTTTTTGCCAACCGCCACCGTCGTGTTGGTCCTCGGCTTTGTGTTGGGGATTTGGTGTGGTTGTCTTCTCGTTTTGTCCCTATGAGGGTCTCTTCTCCTAAGTTTAAGCCTCGGTTCATCGGCCCGTATAAGATATTGGAGATTCTTAACCCTGTTTCCTTCCGTTTGGACCTCCCTGCATCCTTTTCTATTCATAACGTTTTTCATCGGTCATTATTGCGCAGGTATGAGGTACCGGTTGTGCCTTCCGTTGAGCCTCCTGCTCCGGTGTTGGTTGAGGGTGAGTTGGAGTACGTTGTGGAGAAAATCTTAGACTCTCGTGTTTCCAGACGGAGACTCCAGTATCTGGTCAAGTGGAAGGGATACGGCCAGGAGGATAATTCTTGGGTGAATGCATCTGATGTTCATGCCTCTGATCTGGTTCGTGCCTTTCATAGGGCCCATCCTGATCGCCCTGGTGGTTCTGGTGAGGGTTCGGTGCCCCCTCCTTGAGGGGGGGGTACTGTTGTGAATTTGGATTCTGGGCTCCCCCGGTGGCTACTGGTGGAATTGAACTGGTGTCTTCATCTTCTCTGTTCACCTGTTCCCATCAAGATGTGGGAGTCGCTATATAACCTTGCTGCTTTGTTAGTTGCTTGCCGGTCAACAATGTTATCAGAAGCCTCTCTGTGCTTGTTCCTGCTCCTAGACAACTACTAGATAAGTTGGACTCTTGTCCATGTTTGTTTTTGCATTTTTGTTCCAGTTCACAGCTGTAGTTTCGTTACTGTGTCTGGAAAGCTCTTGTGAACAGGAATTGCCACTCTGGTGTTATGAGTTAATGCCAGAGTTTTAAAGTAATTTCTGGATGGTATTTTGATAGGGTTTTCAGCTGACCATGAAAGTGTTCTTTCTGTCTTCTGCTATGTAGTAAGTGGACCTCAAATTTGCTAAACCTATTTTCATACTACGTTTTGTTATTTCATCTTAATTCACCGCCAATACATGTGGGGGGCCTCTGTCTCCTTTCGGGGTATTTCTCTAGAGGTGAGCTAGGACTAATATTTTCCTCTGCTAGCATTATTTAGTCCTCCGGCTGGTGCTGGGCATCTAGAATCAACGTAGGCATGCTACCCGGCCACTGCTAGTTGTGTGTTAGGTTTAGTTCATGGTCAGCTCAGTTCCCATCTTCCAAGAGCTAGTTTCTATATATGCTGATGCTATGTTCTCTTGCCATTGAGATCATGACAGGTCTGCAGGCGTCACGTTGCATTTGCAGAGCCCCTGATGTACCCAAACAGTACAAACCCCCCACAAGTGACCCCATATTGGAAACTAGACCCCCCAAGGAACTTATCTAGATGTGTTGTGAGAACTTTGAACCCCCAAGTGTTTCACTACAGTTTATAACGCAGAGCCGTGAAAATAAAAATTCTTTTTTTTTTTCACAAAAATGATTTTTTTAGCCCCCAGTTTTGTATTTTCACAAGGGTATCAGGATAAATTGGACCCAAAAAGTTGTTGTCTAATTTGTCCTGAGTATGCTGATACCCCATATGTGGGGGGGAACCACTGTTTGGGCGCATGACAGAGCTCGGAAGGGAAGGAGCGCCATTTGGAATGCAGACTTAAATGGATTGGTCTGCAGGCGTCACGTTGCATTTGCAGAGCCCCTGATGTACGCAAACAGTACAAACCCCCCACAAGTGACCCCATATCGGAAATTAGACCCCCCAAGGAACTTATCTAGATGTGTTGTGAGAACTTTGAACCCCCAAGTGTTTCACTACAGTTTACAACGCAGAGCCGTGAAAATAAAAAATCCTTTTTTTCCCACAAAACTTATTTTTTGGCCCCCAGTTTTGTATTTTCCCAAGGGTAGCAGGAGAAATTGGACCCCAAAAGATGATGTCCAATTTGTCCTGAGTACGCTGATACCCCATATGTTGGGGTAAACCCCTGTTTGGGCACACGGGAGAGCTCGGAAGGGAAGGAGCACTGTTTTCCTTTTTCAACGCAGAATTGGCTGGAATTCAGATCGGATGCCATATCCCGTTTGGAAAGCCTCTGATGTGCCCGAACAGTGGAAACCCCCCAATTATAACTGAAACCCTAATCCAAACACACCCCTTACCCTAATCCCAACATTAACCCTAACCACTCCTCTAACCCAGACACACCCAACCCTATTCCCAACCGTAAATGTAATCCAAACCCTAACCCTATCTTTAGCCCCAACCCTAACTGTAGCCCCAACCCTAGCCCCAACCCTAGCCCTAACCCTAGCAATAACCCTAGCCCTAACCCTTGCCCTAACCCTAGCAATAACCCTAGCCCTAACTCTAGTCCTAACTCTAGCCCTAACCCTAACCCTAATGGGAAAATGGAAATAAATACATTTTTTAATTTTTTTATTTTTCCCTAACTAAGGGAGTGATGAAGGGGGGTTTGATTTACTTTTATAGCGGGTTTTTTAGCGGATGTTTATGATTGGCAGCCGTCACACACTGAAAGACGCTTTTCATTGCAAAAAATATTTTTTGCGTTACCACATTTTGAGAGCTGTAATTTTTCCATATTTGAGTCCACAGAGTCATGTGAGATCTTGTTTTTTGCGGGATGCGTTGACGTTTTTATTGGTAACATTTTCGGACACGTGACATTTTTTGATCGCATTTTATTCCGATTTTTGTGAGGCAAGAGTGATCAAAAACCAGCTATTCATGAATTTCTTTTGGGAGAGGCGTTTATACTGTTCCGCGTTTGGTAAAATTGATAAAGCAGTTTTATTCGTCGGGTCAGTACGATTACAGCGATATCTCATTTATATCATTTTTTTAATGTTTTGGCGCTTTTATACGATAAAAACTATTTTATAGAAAAAATAATTATTTTGGTATCGCTTTATTCTCAGGACTATAACTGTTTTATTTTTTTGCTGATGATGCTGTATGGCAGCTCGTTTTTTGCGGGACAAGATGACGTTTTCAGCGGTACCATGGTTATTTATATCAGTCTTTTTGATCGCGTGTTATTCCACTTTTTGTTCAGCAGTATGATAATAAAGCGTTGTTTTTTGCCTCGTTTTTTTTTTTTTTTTCTTACGGTGTTTACTGAAGGGGTTAACTAGTGGGCCAGTTTTATAGGTCGGGTCGTTACGGACGCGGCGATACTAAATATGTGTACTTTTATTGTTTTTTTTATTTTATTTAGATAAAGAAATGTATTTATGGGAATAATATATATATTTTTTTTTCATTATTTTGGAATATATTTTTTTTTTTTTTTTTGCACATTTGGAAAATTTTTTTTTTACTTTTTTACTTTGCCCCAGGGGGGGACAATACAGATCGGTGATCTGTCAGTTTGCATAGCACTCTGACAGATCACCGATCTGAGAGAAGTGCAGGCTGCTTCACAGTGCCTGCTCTGAGCAGGCTTCTGTGAAGCCACCTCCCTCCCTGCAGGACCCGGATCCGCGGCCATCTTGGATCCGGGTCTGGAGCAGGCAGGGAGGGAGGTAAGACCCTCGCAGCAACGCGATCACATCGCGTTGCTGCGGGGGGCTCAGGGAAGCCCGCAGGGAGCCCCCTCCCTGCGCGATGCTTCCCTGCACCGCCGGCACATCGCGATCATGTTTGATCGCGGTGTGCCGGGGGTTAATGTGCCGGGGGCGGTCCGTGACCGCTCCTGGCACATAGTGCCGGATGTCAGCTGCGATATGCAGCTGACACCCGGCCGCGATCGGCCGCGCTCCCCCCGTGAGCGCGGCCGATCGCGTATGACGTACTATTCCGTCCTTGGGAAGTAGGGCCCACCCCACATGGACGGAATAGTACATCTAATGACAGAAAGGGGTTAAGGCAGCTATCTGTGGAGCACATGAGACACACGTCTTTCTCCTTCGGCTGCTGGCCATGCCCCTACTCGAGCCTTTTTACAGGGACTCTATCATGCCTCGGGCTCTATGTGTTACTATGTCTTCAGGTGTGTGTGGCAGGCAGGTAACTTGCAATTCAGCTGTCCTGCCGGTTTCTGATGTAAGTCCTAGAGTCCCTTACAACCACGGTGTGTCGGCTACCGGTCATCTGCGCTTGGCCAGGGAGACAGTCTGCTCACTGCTGTCCTCCCCCTGTTGTCCTCACCTGTGGTTCTCTCTCCTGCACGCTCACTGCAATATATTCGGCTTTCAGTGTTGTCTCTGTCCAGGAGCTGCAGCACTTTCTCACTGCTGCACAGCCCCTCATGCGTTCTTCCTGCCTCAGACTGCTCCACTCTGCTGTCTGGCACTATCTGACTGACTTTCCCTCCACAACCACAATATATAGGGGAGTCACCTAGGAATAGGATCAAAAGGTCCCCCTTGTGGCCTGGAGTGTGAACATGTTGCATGCTTGTGTTTACCTGGTGAAAGTTATCCTTCCATGCATCCAAGCGTAACATCACTCTCCCCGTGAGGAAAGCAATGCTACTGTGATGACGAAGACCCTGCGGCACCTCAATAACATACCACCCATTAATCCCGTATCCTCCCCCACCTTTATCCACAGATGAGATTACCCAATTTAACTCCATGCATACCTACACTTTCCAGGGCCCTGAGGGAAAGAAAAGGGGAGTTATCTTGCACCTTACGCACAGTCAGGGACCACATCATTATACAGCTCGTGGTCCTACAGCTGTGTAACTGAATTTGACAAACTTATAACCATTAAACAGCAGGCAGCGGTTGTAGGGTGTAGGTCACTCCTTTCACAGCCTCACTTAGAAAATAAAATTATTATCTCTCTCCCTAGCAGAATGAAAGGAAAATTGTGGATATTACCCATGCTTCTGAGCAAGATTCCAACCCAAACGAAATAAGTGAAAGATTGTGGTTTCTTTTACGAGTTTTGAAGTATTCAATTACTTCTTCATCAGGAAATCACCACTTGTATACAGAAAACAGAAGAAGGTTGCTGCTTAAATAGATCAGATTTTGAAAAAAACACAGTGCCAATGACAATCTCATCTGTATTATATTGGCTGCTTAACTGACTGGTTTCTAAGGATATACATAGAAAGCAGCTGTGGTGGAAAATCTGCACTGCTGGTGAAGATGACAAATTCAAATGCAAACAGGTTGGGCGGTAAATGGCAATTTTTATTACTGTCTCGAAATTTTGAAGTGCCTTACGTCTTCCTCAGGGCAAAAACCTTTTATATCCTGAGCAAAAAGTAAGGCACTTTGAAACACGTAGACACTATTTATTAAAGGTTTTTGTCCTAAGGAAGAAGTAAGGCACTTTGAAACACATAGACACTATCTATTAGTGTCTACGTGTTTCTAAGTGCCTTACTTCTGTGGCGCCAGAGAAGTCCCGGTACCAAAGAAGTATTGCCTTCCTCACGGGGAGGGTGATACCATGCCTGGAAGTGAGGATGATCCCTTTAACAGGTAACACGTACATTCAACACTTTCTGACTCCAGACCAGAATGGGGAGCTCTAGACCCGGTTTTAGGGGAGCTTCCCTAGATATATTCTGGCTGTGGGAGAAGTAGTTAGTCTGTGAGAGAAAGTCAGTGAGTAGTCAGTCTGTTGAAAGTGTGAGGGGAGAAGGAGCAAAGGAGAAGTGAGGAGCTGGAGGGGAGCTGCAACTGAGCTCCATCCACGCTGAAGCACAGGAACCGACACCAGGAGTCCGAGGCTGTGTGGGACTGTATGCCCCACAACAGAAACCAGAGGACAGAAGATTTCAAGTCGCCTGTCCACAACTACACCCAAAGGCACAGCAGCATATAGAGCCTGGAGTTGCCGCAAGTAGGGACACCTGTAAAAATGGGTTGCGTGCCATGTGTGTACTGTCCTACATATTGGAAAGAGAGAGAGGACCTTGTGTGAAGCCTCAGGCAGTAAGGGACGCACACTACAGCGCAGTAAGGAAGGCTCACAACCCCACCTGGCTAAGGGGATTCCAAATCGCTTCCAGGCTGCCCGAATTCCAAAAACCGCCTGTAATCGGGGTACCTGAACTATATCAGTAAAAGGTAAAGAGACTGCAACCTTGTGTCCTCCAATTCTTTCCAGTATTACACCATTTGTTATCTTTATCCACTACACCGAGAGCCCTGGGGACTAAGCATCACCTGTGGGAAGCCATACCATCCCTGGTGAAGTACCATAATCCTCAATGGACCCATTTAGCAGTGTCGGTCATCCCTGACCGAATATCACAGGTGGTGTCACAAACATTCAATTCAATTAATTCCTTGCAAACCATTCCCTTTAAAGACCTTCCCTTTAACTTGGACATCCAGGGCCACAGCCCGGGTCCCTACCACCGTGACCACTGGACCCGGCCCGAGTACCCTCCGTCCCTAGCAGGTGTTCCACTTCTTCAGGACTATAATAAAAAAATTTTTTACTGCAAAAGTTTTTGTCCTGAGGAAGAAGTAGGGCACTGAGGAAGAAGTAAGGCACTTCAAAATGCATAGACACTAATAAATGGTGTCCCTACCACCGTGACCTCTGGACCCGGCCCGAGTACCCTACATCCCTAGCGGGTGTTCCACTTCTTCCTCAGGACTATAATAAAAATTTTTTTTACTGCAAAAGTTTTTGTCCTGAGGAAGAAGTAGGGCACTTCAAAATGCATAGACACTAATAAATGGTGTCTACACATTTCAAAGAGCCTAACTTCTTCGTCAGGACTAAAAACCTTTTTTCTTTGAGGAAAAAGTAAGCCAATTCAAAATTCGGAAACACTAATAAAAATTGCCTTTTACCGCTCAATTCGCGTGCATTTTAATCTGTCATCTTCACCAGCAGCATGTATTTTCTACCACAGCTGCTTTCCATGTATATGTAAATGGTGCTAGGACCCGTGGAATTATAACAGCTGGGATGCATACTTTTATATTGTCGTGTTCACACAAAAATTCCAGGTTACCCTGGAAACCCTATTGCGCTTTTCTTTGCTTCCTAGTCCCTCTGGTTTCTAAGGACGCACTTCCCAACTTACCAATTTAATAAAAACCTGACTGCTATACAATTCATTTTACGTGTAAGAGAAAAATCAGCTGCACTCTCAGTCATTTGAAAAAATATTTAATTTATGTAAACATTTACACCACATTGAAGAAACCAAAAAATTATTTTATGTGATTGGCAAAAAAAAGAAATAAATCAAGAAGCGTTTGACGTTTCGACCCTGTTGGGGTCTTTTTTAAGCCAAACTAAAAGGCAAATTAAAATAAATCTATTATTTATAAAAATTGAAGAAATATACAACAAAGAAATATAAAACAATACATTGGGTGAACAGACACAGGCATTATTATTATCATTCCTGGGTAATACTGCTGCGGGGAGAGCTACACACAGCAGCAAGGGAGCTGAGCAAAGTGTCGGGAAGTAACCACATCATAACCAGGATCTGAACCATGTGACAGAGTAGGAGGTGTTCAGGGCGGAGCCAGATGCCGGGTGCAGAGGAGAGATAAACACAGGAGAGTAGTCAAACAAGCTAAGATTGGAGCCAGGAGATCACGAGGTACCAAAAGGGGTGAGACAGGGGATTGTTAGAAGAGAAGCCAGAGGTCAGAAATCCAAAAGAACGAACAAGCAGAGTACAGCACGGAGAGCAAGCAAAACAATTGGAAACCAGGCACACACTACAGGGGTCAGGCACACAGACTAGAGAATGTCTAGCTGACAGGGAATCCTCATCTGGAGTGAGTATAAATACCCCTCCCAGATCCAAAGGGAGGCCAGCAAAATTAACCCTGAGAGAACAGGACTTTGAACATCTCCTAACCATGACAAATAATAATATTAATAATCTTTATTTTTATATAGCGCTAACATATTCCGCAGCGCTTTACAGTTTGCACACATTATCATCACTGTCCCTGATAGGGCTCACAATCTAAATTCACTATCAGTATGTCTTTGGAATATGGGAAGAAACCCATGCAAACATGAAGAGAACATACAAACTCTTTGCAGATGTTGTCTTTGGTGGGGTTTGAACCCAGGACCCCAGAGCTGCAAGGCTGCAGTGCTAACCACTGCGCCACCATGCTGCCCAAATAAAATATAAGTAACTGCTATCAAGCATATAAGGTAAATATAAATGTTACATGTAATGAAATTACAATGCAAACATGAATAGAACATACAGTGGGTATGGAAAGTATTCGGGTCCCTTTAAATTCTTCACTCTGTTTCATTGCAGCCATTTGGTAAAATCAAAAAAGTTGACTGAAAAAAAAACAGAACTGTAGAAATGTTTGCAAATTTAATAAAGAAAAACTGAAATATCACATAGTCATAAGTATTCAGACCCTTTCCCTCAGACACTCATATTTAAACCCCATGCTGTCCATTTTCTTGTGATCCTCCTTGAGCTGGTTCTACTCCTTCATTGGAGTCCAGCTGTGTTTACTTAAACTGATAGGACCTCACAGCTCACAGTGCATGTCAGACCAAATGAGAATCATGAGGTCAAAGGAACTGGCCAAGAGCTCAGAGACAGAATTGTGGCAAGGCACAGATCTGACCAAGGTTACAACAGAATTTCTGCAGTATTCAAGGTTCCTAAGAGCACAGTGGCCTCAATAATTCTTAAATGGAAGAAGTTTGGGACCACCAGAAGTCTTCCTAGACCTAGCCATCCAGCCACACTGAGCAATCATGGGAGAAGAGCCTTGGTAAAGAAGAACCTAAAGATCACTGTGGCTGAGCTCCAGAGATGCAGTAGGGATATGGGAGAAAGTTCCACAAAGTCAACTATCATTGCAACCCTCCACCAGTCGGGCCTTTATGGCAAAGTGGCCAGACGAAAGCCTCTCCTCAGTGCAAGACATATGAAAGTCCATATAGAGTTTGATAAAAAAAACAACACATGAAGTACTCCCAGACTATGAGAAACAATCTGGTCTGATGAGACGAAGATAGACCTTTTGGTGATAATTCTAAGTGGTATGTGTGGAGAAAACTAGGCACTGCTCATCACCTGCCCAATACAATCACAACTGTTGTGAATTCTGTTCTTGGGCTCCCTCCAGTGGTTGTAAATGGCACTTTTGTGAATTCTGCCCTTGGGCTCCCTCTGGTGGTTTTAAGTGGAACTGCTGCTCCTTGGATTTAGCTTAGCAGCTGCTTCCACTGATCGTCTCTCCTGCTCTGCTATTTAGCCTGGCTCTGATCTTCAGCCTGTGCCAGCTGTCAATGTTTCTTGGTTGGATTCAGATCTCTCCTTGGATTTCCTTGTTAGTCGGTCCAGTTCAGCAAAGATAAGTCCTTGCTTGTTCATTTGTTGTCCACTTGCTGTGGACTTAATCGTTCAGCTCATTTTATGTTTGCTCTAGTCCAGCTTGTCAGTATTCCATATTCAGTTAAGCTGGAAGCTCTGGGGAAGCAGATTTGCCCTCCACACCGTTAGTCAGGTGTGGAGATTTTTGTAAAACTCTGTGATGGATTTTTCTAGCTTTTAATACTGACCGCACAGTATCCTTTCCTATTCTGTCTATCTAGTTAGAAGTGGCCTCCTTTGCTAAATCCTGATTTCATTCTGTGTATGTCATTTCCCTCTCTACTCACAGTCCATATTTGTGGGGGGCTGTCTGTCCTTTGGGAATTTTCTCTGAGGCAAGATAGCTTTCCTGTTTCCATCTTTAGGGGTAGTTAGCTCTCCGGCTGTGACGAGATGTCTAGGGAGTGACAGGAACATTCCACGGCTACTTCTAGTGTTGTTTTAGGTTCAGGAACTGCGGTCAGTAAAGATACCATCTCCTCAGAGCTCGTCCATGTTGCTCCTTAACCACCAGGTCATAACACACAACATTGAAACATGGTGGTGGCAGCATCATGCTATGGGGGTGTTTTTAAGCTGCAGGGACAGGACAACTGGTTGCCATTGAAGGAAACATGAATGCATCCAAGTACAGAGTTATCCTGGTTGAAAACTTCTTCCAGAGTGCTCTGGACTTCAGACTTGGCCGAAGGTTCACCTTCCAACAAGACAATGACCCTGAGCGCACAGCTAAAATAAAGGAGTGGCTTCAGGACAACTCTGTAACCAGTCTTGACTGGCCCAGCCACAACCCTGATCTATACCAAATTGATTATCTCTGGAGACAACTTAAAATGGCTGTCCACCAACGTACACCATCCAACCTGACGGAACTGGAGAGGATCTGCAAAGCAGAATGGCCAAGGATCCCAAAATCCAGGTGTGAAAAACTTGTTGCATCATTCCCAAGAAGACTCATAGCTGTACTAGCTCAAAAGGGTGCTTCTACTCAATACTGAGCAAAGGGTCTGAATACTTCTGACCATGTGATATTTCAGTTTTTCTTTATTAATACATTTGCAAAAATTACTACATTTCTGTTTTTTTTCATTCAAAATGTGCTGCACAGTGTACATTAATGAGAAAAAAAATGATTTTTTTTTAAATTTACCAAATGCCTGCAATGAAACAAAGAGTTAAAAATTTAAAGGGGTATGAATACTTTCCATACCCACTATACAATGAGAAAAAAGGGGGGATGTTTGTTAGGTAGGGTTGAGTGAAACGAATCGGACAAATTCAAAAATCGCCGACTTTCGGCAAAGTCGGGTTTCATGAAATCCGACCCGATCCCAGTGTGGGATCGGCCATGAGGTCAGCGATCTTCACGCCAAAGTCGCGTTTCGTATGATGCTTTCAGTGCCATTTTTCAGCCAATGAAGGAGGACGTAGAGTGTGGGCAGTGTGATGACATAGGTCTCGGTCCCCACCATCTTAGAGAAGGGCATGACAGTGATTGGCTTGCTTTCTGCGGCGTCACAGGGGCTATAAAGGGGCGTGCACGCCGACCGCCATCTTACTTCTGCCGATCTCAGCATAGGGAGAGGTTGCTGCAGCTTCATCAGAAGCAGGGATATCGTTAGGGAGGGAAGATTAACCCCCAAACCGCTTGTGCTGTATTAATTTCCACTGTCTAACATCACCTTTTCTTCACAGGGACAGTGGAGGAAAGATTTTTGTGCATCAGCTCTGTAGCTTATTAGGCTGCCTTATAAGGCTCCCTGATAGCTGCAGTGCTGTTTGTATGCCGCTGTGCAAACCAACTGCTTTTTTAAAAGCAAAAATCCTGTTGATCCTTTCTGCACAGTTATCTTGTTTATTTGTCCACACTTTGGTGTGCAGCAGTCCATTTTATTGCTGGCTGCCATACTTGTCCTGAGATCATTGTAGGGAGATTGAAATTGTACTACAGTCCCTGTATTTTTTGATATATCTTCCAACCACGTTCTGCCACTTACATTGTATAGTCTAATACACAGGGCCTGTTTTTTGCTGCAGTCTCCCCCCAAAAAAAGGGAGATTTAAATTGCCAACAAGTTTATATACATCAGTTCTGTTTGTCGTATATCTGCCAGCCACGTTCTGCCTTTTACTTTGTGTAGTGTAATACATAGGGCCTTTTTTTTTGCTGCAGTCTCCCCCCAAAAAAAAGGGAGATTTAAATTGCCACTAAGTGGATCTACGTCAGTTCTGTTTGTCGTATATCTGCCAGCCACGTTCTGCCTTTTACATTGTGTAGTGTAATACTGTAATAATTATAGGGGATAACTCAGGAGACTCTTTGCATGGAACAATACAACTACAGGACACAGTTTTATAAGTGGTAAAGTCTATATTATCACATGGTGATTCAAACAGGTGCAGAGAGAAACTCAAGTCCACAACACTTGGTGTACATGTTATACGCAGCTTAACAGTCTATAGGAAACTTCAGAGGAAAATGCAATCACGCAGAAAGTCTATGAAGCACAATTATTCTTGAGGATACTTGATACAAATAAGTCTATGGTAGTCCAAACACAGATAGATATGCTTATAAGGCAGTTCAAATAATATCTTCGCACAACCAGGTAGGCCTGGGTACAAGTCTCAGGTTTAAGCAGAGCAGCAACAGCTTACATGTCCAGCAAATGAAGATGGAAACAAACACAAGCAGCCAGATGGAGGATTACTGGAAACCGATGTATGCAGCAGAAACTCAGAGCTGAGTAGCAGGATCTCCACACAGGTTCACAGGAGCAGGAGCAGGTGCAGGTGCAAAGCCAGGGAGTTGTCAGGAGCTGGATGCAAGGCAGAATACTCTAGCACAGACTGATGGCTGGGGTGGAGTTTTATAGCAGGAAGACACAGTGCACATGAGACCAAAGAAGCCATCTTGGAAAATGGCAGTAATGCACAAAAGTTAAACAAAATGTTCAGCTTCCTGACATTACTCCCTCCTTAGAAGCGGCCTCAGGACGATCCTGGATCTGGTTTTTCAGGGAATCTTTGATGAAAACGAGAGATCTTCTGTTGGACATTGATGTTTTCTAGGGTTGAGCGAAACGGATCGGTCATTTTCATAAATCGGCGACTTTTAGGCAAAGTCGGGTTTCATGAAACCCAAACCGATCCTAGTGTGGGATCGGCCATGCGGTACACGATCAGAGCGCCAAAGTCGCGTTTCATATGATGCTGTCACCGCCGTTTTTCATCCAATGAAGGAGGACGCAGAGTGTGGGCAGCATGATGACATAGGTCTCGGTCCCCACCATCTTAGAGAAGGGCATGGCAGTGATTGGCTTGCTGTCTGCGGCGTCACAGGGGTTATAAAGGGGCGTGCACGCCGACCACCATCTTACTTCTGCCGATCTGAGCATAGGGAGAGGTGTTGCTGCAGTTAGAAGCATGGATAGAGTTAGGGAGGAAATATAAACCCACAAACCGCTTGTGCTGGAGCGATTTTCACTGTCCCACACCACCTTTTTGTACAGGGACAGTGGAGGTCGTATTTTAGTGCAGCAGCTGCATAGCTGTGTGCCCGGTGCTGTGCAAACTAACTGCTTTTTTAAAAGCAAAATTCCTGTTGCTCCTTTCTGCACAGTTACCTATCTTGTTTATTTGTCCACATTTTTGTGTTCAGCAGTCCTTTTTATTGCTGCCATACTTGTCCTGAGCTCATTGTAGGGAGCTTGTTATTTTTTTTTTTTTTTAAATAATAATTCCAGCCACTTTCTGGCACGTTCATAGTGTTGTGTTATACCACTGGGCCAGAGTTGTGGTTCTGTGCCTCCCCCCAAAAAAAATGGAGAATAAAATTCGCACACAGTGTATATTCTGCTGTACTGCTAGTGTGTCGTACATATCAGGCAGCCACTTTCTGCCACGTTCATAGTTTACTGTTATACCACTGGGCCAGAGTTGTGGTTCTGTGTCTCCCCCCCAAAAAAAGGGAGATTAAAATTCGCACACAGTGTATATTCTGCTGTACTGCTAGTGTGTCGTACATATCAGGCAGCCACTTTCTGCCACGTTCATAGTTTACTGTTATACCACTGGGCCAGAGTTGTGGTTCTGTGTCTTCCCCCCAAAAAAAAGGGAGATTAAAATTTGCACACAGTGTATATTCTGCTGTACTGCTAGTGTGTCGTATATATCAGGCAGCCACTTTCTGCCTCATTCATAGTTTACTGTTATACCACTGGGCCAGAGTTGTGGTTCTGTGTCTCCCCCCCAAAAATGAGGAAGTCTGGTGGAAGAGGCCATGGGCGGGGGTTGTCACCTGATACTGATTTTGGTGCTGCATCTGGTGGTAGTGGCAAAAGCACAGTAGCACCTAAGGCTGGAGGTGTTGAGCCTGCGTCATCGTCTGGCTACACAAGGCCTCGAAGGCTCCCTTACCTGGGAGTAGGAAAACAGCTTTTAAAGCCGGAGCAGCCGGAAAAAGTTTTGGCTTTCCTTGCTGACTCAGCCTCTAGCTCTTTGGCCTCCTCTTCCCAAAGTTCAAAATGTCACAGCAGCCAGTCGTCAGTGGATGCTCCCGGTCAGGAACAAGACGTTTCCTTGTGTCCTTCTCCCAAACCAAAAGTGAAGGATGCGTCAGGCGACACAACAGGTTACTCCATGGAGCTCTTTACACATACCGTGCCTGGGTTAGAAAGGGAAATTGTACCCTGCCCATTACTAGAAGAATCGGACATGGAGTGCACTGATGCACAGCCACAGCTAGATTATGATGCTGTTCCATTGAGTCCGATCACTACATTGCCCTCGCAGTTTGCTGAGCCAGAATCTGACCCTGATGAGACTATGGTGCCCTGTCCCGAACTCTATAGCACCTTACACGGTGACACTGAGGAAGGTGCACATGACATTGAGGAGGAGGAGGTGATAGATGACCCAGTTGTTGACCCAGATTGGCAGCCATTGGGGGAAGAGGGTGGCACTGCCAGTAGCTCAGAAGCGGAGGAGGGTTATCCACAGCAGCACCAATCTACATCACAACAGCTGTCATCTGGCAGGCCCGTATCAGGCAAAAAACGTTTGTCAAAACCAGTTTTAGGACAGCGTGGCCATCCTGTGAAAGTTGCACAGCGTGCAATGCCTGAAAAGGAATTCCATAGTAGGAAGAGTGCAGTGTGGCATTTTTTTGACCAAGATCCCAATGATCAGTCAAAAGTGATCTGTAAAAAATGCTCAAAGACCTTTAGCAGAGGGAAGATTCTTAACAATTTAAATACAACGTGCATGCGTAGACATTTAAACAGCATGCACTTGCAAGCCTGGACTGACTACCTAACGTCCCGTACCGTTGGAGCATCAGGTCTGAATGAAGGTAGTCAGCACCGCAACATTGCTTCCCTCACTGTAAGCCCACCGGTTAGGACACCAGCAGCAAATGTGGAGGGATCGTCGCTAGGCCAAAGCAGTCAGGGAGTCAGAAGGTTACTGGTAGGAAGCACTGTATGTAGGCCAACATCACCAACTCACTCTCAATCTGCCATGTCCACAACCACCACCACCGCTAGTTCCACCATAGGCAGCTCTCCAATCCAGCTCACCCTAGAAGAGACTCTTGTTAGGAAATGAAAGTACTCATCCTGTCATCTGCGTACACAGGGTTTGAACGCCCACATTGCCAGACTTATCTCGTTAGAGATGATGCCCTACCGGTTGGTTGAAAGCAAAGCTTTCAAAGCCCTGATGGCCTACGCAGTACCATGCTATGACCTACCCAGTCGCCACTTCTTTGCGAGAAAAGCCATCCCAGCCCTCCACCAGCATGTCAAAGACCGCATTGTCCATGCACTGAGGCAGTCTGTCAGTGGGAAGGTGCACCTCACAACAGATGCATGGACCAGTAGGTATGGCCAGGGACGTTACATGTCCATCACGGCGCACTGGGTTAATGTCGTGGATGCAGGGTCCACAGGGGACAGCAATAGTGGGACAGTTCTACCTAGCCCACGATCTAGGAAACAGTTGGCTGTAGCCGTTCGCCACCCCACCTCCTCCTCCTCCTCCTCCAGAAGCGAAAGCTCATCCACAGAGCGCTGTCGCACGACCACTCCATCCGCAGCTGCCAGTGTTGCACACGAGGTGTCCCATTACGGAACAGCTAGTGGGAAGCGTCAGCAGGCCGTGTTTGAAATGAAGTGTTTGGGCGACAACAGACACACCGCGGAAGTTCTGGCCGAGTTCTTGCAGCAAGAAACTCATTCATGGCTGGGCAGTGTACATCTTGAGGCAGGCAAGGTAGTCAGTGATAATGGAAGGAATTTTATGGCTGCCATAGCTCTTTCACAACTCAAACACATACCTTGCCTGGCTCACACTTTGAACCTGGTGGTGCAGTGCTTTCTTAAAAATTATCCGGAGTTACCAGCCCTGTTCCTGAAGGTGCGAAGACTTTGCTCGCACATCCGCCGGTCGCCCGTACACTCCAGCCGTATGCTGAACCATCAGCGATCGCTCAATCTTCCACAGCACCGCCTAATTATCGACGTTGCAACAAGGTGGAACTCCACACTGCACATGGTTCAGAGGCTATGTGAACAGAGGCGTGCTGTCATGTATTTGTGGGAGGATACGCATACACGGGCAGGCAGTTGGATGGCAGACATGGAGTTGTCTGGTGTGCAGTGGTCCAAGCTACAAGACCTCTGTCAAGTCCTTCAGTGTTTTGAGGAATGCACATGGCTGGCAAGTGCAGACGACGCCATCATAAGCATGAGCATCTCACTTATGCGTCTGCTGATGCAAAGTTTGACGCACATCAAGGAGCTGGCATCTGCAGCCAAGGAGGAGGGAATCCTTGATGACAGTCAGCCATTGTCTGGTCAGGGAACTGTCCAGGACGAGGTGGCGGTCGAAGAGGATGAGGAGGAGGATGATGGGGATGACTATGTATGGGAGGAGGATGCTTCTCAGGGGCCACTTGAAACTGGTGGCGTTGCAAGATCAGGTACAGGTTTCTTGCGGGACACTTGTGATGTGGATTTCCAAGAAAGTGCTCCTCAACCCAGCAGGAACAGTGAATTGACACCTGGAACATTGGCCCACATGGCTGAGTATGCCTTGCGTATTCTAAAAAGGGACCCCCGCATTGTCAAAATGATGACCGATGACGATTACTGGTTGGCCTGCCTCCTGGATCCACGCTATAAAGGGAAAATGCAAAACATCATGCCAGATGAGAACCTTGAGCAAATATTGGCTACCAAACAAGCAACTCTTGTAGACCGTTTGGTTCAGGCATTCCCAGCACACAGAGGCAGTGATGGTCCTCACACTTGCCGTAGGGGGCAACATGACAGTGCTAGAGGTGCCGAAATCCGAAGTGGCGTTGGACAGAGGTGTTTTCTGGCAAGGTTGTGGAGTGATTTTTCAATGACCGCTGACACAATAGGGACTGCTGCATCTATTCAAAGTGACAGGAGACAGCATTTGTCCAGTATGGTTACAAACTATTTTTCATCCCTTATCGATGTTCTCCCCCACAGGTCATTCCCCTTTGCTTACTGGGCATCTAAACTAGACACCTGGCCCGAATTGGCAGAATATGCATTACAGGAGCTCGCTTGCCCTGCTGCCAGTGTGCTTTCAGAAAGAGTCTTCATTGCTGCTGGTTCAATACTGACTGAAAAAAGGACACGTCTGGCTACCCAAAATGTAGATGATCTAACCTTCATTAAAATGAACCAATCATGGATTGCCAATTCTTTTGCCCCTCCTTCCCCTGCTGACACATAGCTTGGGTGATAAATGATTCGCTTTTGCCCTCCTCTTACTGACTTTGCCAATTCCTCCATTTGAAGCTGCTGAATGTCCACCATAGGCCATTTTTATATCTCCCTAAATGGGCTGACTCCCCCCTCAGGACCGTGGTCACCACTTGGCGCAAGCACCCGTGCAAGTGCCGTTTGCCTGGACAGGTGGGTGTGCCCACTCTACCTCTACTAAACAAAGCTGAGTTTGAATATACAGGCTTCCGGCCTCTATCAACAATATGAAACTGCATTTTCCTGGTTCTTGGTTTGGGCCTAGTGACGTCTGCTGCTGCCTCTTGGTTTCCTCAAAGAAACAAAGCTGAGTTTCAATCTACAGGCTTTTGGCCTCTATCAGCAATATGAAACTGCATTTGGCCTGGTTCTTGGTTTGGGCCTAGTGACATCTGCTGCTGCCTCTTGGTTTCCTCAAAGAAATAAAGCTGAGTTTCAATCTACAGGCTTTCGGCCTCTATCAACAATATGAAACTGCATTTGGCCTGGTTCTTGGTTTGGGCCTAGTGACGTCTGCTGCTGCCTCTTGATTTCCTCAAAGAAACAAAGCTGAGTTTCAATCTACAGGCTTTCGGCCTGTATTTAGAATTTGAAACTGTATTTGGCCTGGTTCTTGGTTTGGGCCTAGTGACGTCTGCTGCTGCCTCTTGGTTTCCTCAAAGAAACAAAGCTGAGTTTCAATCTACAGGCTTTCGGGCTGTATTTAGAATTTGAAACTGTATTTGCCATACTAGTTTGGTTGGGCCCTACTAACAGTGTCTGCTGCTGCTTGTTGTTGTCCTCCACTGAACAAAGCAATGCTGCCTGTTTACTCCTGTTACCAATTTTTTCCTGCTTTTAGCCTCCTTTTTTATTTTGGGCCTATATCTGTGTTTCCTCCTCATCCTGCCTATCACCCAGCCACTGCTTGATTGGTCTGCTGGTACATTGACCCAGACCACTACATTCCCCTTGCACTCTACACAGCCAGAATCTGACCCTGCTGAAAGTCAGGTCCCCCTTCCCGCATACTATACCACCTTACACGGGGACAAAGAGGAAGGTGCATATGAAAGTGCAGGTTCCTTCATCAGGTGGGGGGGGCATACTCGTTGGCGACGTCACTGTCACAGGGCCCGTCATAGTACGCAAAAGTGTCACTGCCGGTGGGAGGCGCCCCCGCCGTCAAACACAACACCGTACTTTGAGGGGCCCTGTGCCAGTGCCAATGCGAACGAGTGGGCCGCCCTGCTTGCTCTGGATCACAGCACTTGCAAAGTTGAAATACTTACCTCTCCCTGCTCCACCGCCGTGACGTATTCCATTTCCTGGGCCCAAGAAAAAATTGAGGAAGCCCTCCCCCCTCCCCACAACTTTAACCAAATGACCCCCAATTTTCAATGCCTAACTATTATTATAAGGTTAATTAAGATTGACAAGCTTAAGTAACAATAATTGATGTTTTTGACATTAAAATGGGCTCTGTAGGTGTTTTCCTGTCCTCCACTCACTGCCGACTTTTATTCCCCATTGACTTGCATTGGGTTTCGTGTTTCAGTCGGCCCTCGACTTTTCGCAATGATCGGCCGATTTCACCCGACCCGACTTTTGACAAAGTCAGGTTTCGCGAAACCCGACTCGATCTTAAAAAAGTAAAAGTCGCTCAACTCTAATGTTTTCCACAGGTTCCCTAGAGTCTTCCTCAGGGGAATATCCCTGCCATCTTATAAGATATTGGAGCCGATTCCTGTGAATCCTGGAATTAATAATTTCCTCCACCACAAATTGTTCTTGCCCATCAATCACCACAGGCTGCAGAGGTGGCACAACACGTCCCTGGAAGGTATTAGGAGATACAGGCTTTAGTAAAGATACATGAAAAACTGGGTGTACCTTCATTGTCCTAGGCAGCTTCAGCCGGCAGGCCACAGAGCTCACAATACCGTTGATCTTGAAAGGGCCAATGAATTTCTGTCCAAGTTTTTGTGAAGGAACGTTTAACTTCAGATTCTTAGTTGCTAACCACACGGAATCTCCTACCTTGAACATGGGTGCAGGTTTACGGAATCTATCAGCCAATCTCTTATAACATTCTTGAGCTGTGGTCAGGGATTCCTTCAGAACCTCCAGATTCTGACTCATCGCAGTCAGCCTTTCCTCTACTGGGACAGTCATAATGCCGGTGTGGAGGAAGCTGATCTGCATTCTTCTTGTCACAGATATCAGAGAACTCTTTATAAGCTGGAGGTAAACAAAATACCTGTACATGTGGTTCCATAGCCGTGGACTCAGGGACAGCTTCTGTTAACGCTGAGTTGCTCCTTGTTGGGAAGATAATCTCCTTGGTCTCCCAGTTGATAATTGGGTTCTGAGAACGCAACCAAGGAATGCCTAAAATCACAGGAAAATGAGGAGAAGAAATTAGCAAGAAAGAAAGTTGCTCCTGATGATTAGGTTCCAACAAAATTTCAAGGGGTACGGTCTCCTGATCCACAGGCCCAGAGATTAAAGGTGACCCATCCACTGTTTCCATGGTAATTGGAGAGGCTCTTTGCTGAATTTCAATACCATGTTCCTTGGCAAATGCAATATCCATGAAATTGCCACCTGCACCAGAGTCAATCATAGCTGCACTGGAAATCCACTGTCCTGAACACAGGATCTTAATAGGGAGAGAAGAGTGAGAGTTCTTTTCCTTAAGCTCCTTGGGGGGTGAAGTCATAGAAAGTGAATGGAATACAGCATTTAAAGGCAGGCTACATTCAGAGATGTCAGATTCATCATCACAGTTGTCATACTCCCCTACTGCTGCTAGCACCTTGTTAGGCCGTCTAGGACACTTAGGACAATTGATCAAGGAGTGGTCAGACTGGCCGCAGTAGAAACATAGACTTTCACGAAGGCGATGCTCCCAGCGCTCATTGATCTCGTGCCTCTGAACGGAATCAATTTGCATGGGCACCTCCTCCACCTCCCAAGATGTTTTACCTGCAGGCTCTTTGGAAGGAAGGGAATAGTTAGAAATACGGTTGTATGCAGCAAACTTCTCCTGCCTACACTCAGTAAGGCGAATGTCAATGCACACACAATGCTGTATAAATGTCTCTAGCTCTTGTGGTGACTCAGAGCGAGCTAGTTCTTCTTTTACAATACTAGACAGACCCCTTTTAAAAATAGTCAATTGTGCATAACTGTCCCAATTGGTATCTACCGCTAATCTCCTGAATTCAGTAGCATACTCAATAACAGAACGTTTTGCCTGGCGTAAAGACAATAAAGCAGATTCAGCGGTTGCACGGCGATTAGGATCATCAAACATTAATGCCATAGCGGCCAAGAAATCATCCAAGCTATTTAACCGTGGGTAACGAGACTCAATCATTGGATTCGCCCAGGCGAGCGCTCGTGCGGTCAGCAGCATTATTACACACAATACTTTGGATCTATCATTAGGAAAACAGTCAGCATGCACATCAAAATATAGCATACATTGATTCACAAAGCCACGAAATGTGTCGCGATCACCATTAAATCTGAATGGGGGAAACTTAGGTGGGCTAGCTGGTGGCGGTTGCCCAGAGGAAAAAGTCGCTTGTGCAGCTATTTGCGTGCTTATGTCCTGAAAAGCCCGTCCATACTGGGACTCTATGCCAGCAAGCTTGTTTTCCTGGGCTGCCATGCGGGTGCTTAAGTCCTGCAAAGTCTGTCCAAACACTTGTTGATTGTGTTCAAAGCTTCCAAACTTCTTTTGCAGACCTTCCACATCTTTCTGCAGTGATCTAATTATGGAAAACACCTGCTCTAGTCTGCTTTCTGCAGTCATTGTTCTAGCAGTCTCCTTTTTTTTAGGCTAGAGTATCCTGTAATAATTATAGGGGATAACTCAGGAGACTCTTTGCGTGGAACAAGACAACTACAGGACACAGTTTTATAAGTGGTAAAGTCTATATTATCACACGGTGATTCAAAACAGGTGCAGGAAGAAACTCAAGTCCACAACACTTGGATTAAATATTAAATGCAGCTTAGCAGTCTATAGGAAACTTCAGAGGAAAATGCAATCACGCAGAAAGTCTATGAAGCACAATTATTCTTGAGGATACTTGACATGAATAAGTCCTTGCTTAGTCCAAAACACAGATAGATATGCTTATAAGGCAGTTTAAATAATATCTTAGCTCAACCAGGGAGGCCTGGGTAATAGTCTCAGGTTCTTTCAGAGCAGAAACAGCTTACATTTCCAGCAAATGCAGATGGAAGTAAACACGAGCAGCAGATGAAGGAGGATTACTGAAACTGGTGTATGCAGAAGGAACTCAGAGCAGAGTAGCAGGATAACCCCACAGGTTCACATGAGCAGGTATATAGCCAGGGAGTCACCAGAGGTCAGGAGCTGGATGAAAGGCAGAATACTCTAGCACAGACTGAAGGCTGGGGTGGAGTTTTATAGCAGGAAGACACAGTGCACATGAGACCAAAGACACCATCTTGGAAAAGGGCCGTAATGCACAAAAGGTAATAAAAAATGTTCAGAGTCCTTACAGTTGTCCTCCGCTGAACAAAGCAATGCCGCCTGGTTAGTCCTGTTACCAATTTTGAACTGCATTTAGCCTACCTACTTTTTTGGGCCTACTAACTGTGTCTGCCACTCCTTACAATTGTCCTCTGCTGAACAAAGCTATGCCGCCAGTGTACTCCTGTTACCAATTTTGAACTGAATTTAGCCTACTTACTTTTCTAGGCCTACTAACTGTGTCTGCCACTCCTTACAATTATCCTCCGCTGAACAAAGCTATGCCACCAGTGTACTCCTGTTACCAATTTTGAACTGCATTTAGCCCACTTTATTATTTTGGCCTATATCTGTGTTTCCTCCTCAGCCTGCCCATTGCTCAGCCACTGCTAGATGAGTCTGCTGGTACATTGACCCAGACCACTACATTCCCCTTGCACTCTACACAGCCAGAATCTGACCCTGCTGAGAGTCAGGTTCCCCTTCCCGCATACTATACCACCTTACACGGGGACAAACATGAAGGTGCAGATGAAAGTGCAGGTTCCTTCATCAGGCGGGGGGCATACTCGTTGGCAACGTCACTGGCACAGGGCCCTCATAGTACGCAAAAGTGTCTCTGCCGGTGGGATTTGCCCCCGCCGTCAAACACACCGCCGTACTTTGAGGGGCCCTGTGCCAGTGCCAATGCGAACGAGTGGGCCCCCCCTGCTTGCTTAGGATTACAGCACTTGCAAAGTTAAAATACTTACCTCTCCCTGCTCCACTGCCGTGACGTAGTCCGCTTTTTCTGGGCCCACGAAAAACTTGAACCAGCCCTACCCCCCACAACTTTAGCCAAATGACCCCCAATTTTCAATGACTAACTATTATTATAAAGTAAATTAAGATTGACAAGCTTCAGTAATAAGAATTTATGTTTTTGGCATTAAAATAGGCACTGAAGGTGTTTTCCTGTCCTCCACTCTCTGCCGACTTTGATTCCCCATTGACTTGCATTGGGTTTCGTGTTTCAGTCGGCCCTCGACTTTTCGCAATAATCGGCCGATTTCACCCGACCCAAATTTTGACAAAGTCGGGTTTCGTGAAACCCGACTCGATCCTAAAAAAGTAAAAGTCGCTCAACTCTACTCTACACAACTCACGTATTGTGAGGACAGGCATAACGCACCGAGTTAATATGGATGCTATAATTGGTGTGTTCGCAGCCTAGGGTCCACCGTGCAGAAGACAACCTGCTGCTAGAAAATGACGGCACTATATGGCGGTATAAGTGAACTCAGTTACTTCACTGAGTCACACAGAAAAGAACACGCTGTGCCCTGTTAGTGTTACAGGGGAACACAGCTAACTGCTGAGCTTATGGCAGTCAGTGGTCACGCACACACAGAAGCGCACAAAAACTCCTCACCGGAGGTGCCGGTATTCTAGGAGCTTAATTCAGCCGGGTCCCTGAATACAGTCATACAAACTCCTCACCAGAGGTGCCAGTATTCTAGGGGCTTATTTCAGCCGGGTCCCTGAATACAATCATACAAACTCCTCACCAGAGGTGCCGGTATTCTAGGGGCTGATTTCAGCCACGTCCCTGGATACAATCATACAGGTGCGACCACAATTAGCAAGCTCATAACATGAAGTGATGCTAGCGCATGGCCGTGCGACCCTGCAAACCTTTTACAGCTGCAGCAGCTTCAGGACCTTCCTAGAGGACCAATGAAAGCTGCTACAATACCAGAGCAACTTTAGGACCTTACTAGAGGACCAATGGGAGCTGCAGCAGTACCTGAGCATGTGACCCCTGAACTCCAATGAGAGGCCTTACCTTGGGCATGCTAAGAAGGAAAAAAGCAGGACTTAGTCCCAGAGACGTCTGCTCGCCGCTTACCAATACTGGCTACAATGGCTGAGCCTGGGAAACCAGCAGAAACCATCCACACAGTATCAGGCTGAGCCAGACGCTGGGACCGACATCTCCAATGAGCAGGCTCCACTGTGGCTGGAGAGGAATGGGAGACCACAGAGGAGATGGCTTGAGATTCCCCTTGTGCAGAGGAGGGAACTTGACCCCTAACATATATGACGATCTAATGCACTCTACATAACTCACATATGCCAACCTGATGCACGCTCCACAACTCACATATGCCACAACATTATAAATTTGTGATACGAGGAAAACTCTTGATCAACTCCAATTGTAGTTTCAATGAGGACCCGGAACTTAACCCCTTTCTGACATATACTATCCTGTCGAGGTGGGGTGGGCCAGTATGACCACCGACGGGATAGTACGTCATATGTGATCGGCCACGCTCACATGGTGCTGGTAAGGCTGCAGCCCTGCCTGTCAGATCGCTGATCTAACACAGTGCTGTGCAAAGTGTCAGATCAGTGATTTGACCCTGTAACATGATGTCCCCCGGGACAATGTTATAGTGTAAAAAAAAATATTCAGATGTGTTAAAAAAATAATAATTCCTAAATAAAGAAAAAAATATATATATATTGTTCCCATAAATACATTTCTTTATCTATATAAAAAAAAAAACAATAAAAGTACACATATATAGTATCGCTGTGCCAGTAACGACCCGACCTATAAAACTGTCCCACTAGTTAACCCCTTCAGTGAAAAAAATGAGGCAAAAACAACGCTTTATTATCATACAGCCAAACAAAAAGTGGAATAACACGCGATCAAAAGACGAATATAAATAACCATGGTATCGCTGAAAACGTCATCTTGACCCGCAAAAAACAAACTGGCACACAGCATCATCAGCAAAAAAATAAAAAAGTTATTGTCCTCAGAATAAAGCGATGCAAAAGTATTTACTTTTTAATATAAAATATTATTTATCGTATAAAAGTGTCAAAACATAAAAAAAGATATAAATGAGGTATCGCTGTTTTTGGTCATTCTGCCTCACAAAAATCAGAATAAAATGCGATCAAAAAATGTCACATGCCTAAAAATGGTACCAATAAAAACGTCAACTTGTCCTACAAAAACAAGACCTCACATGACTCTGTAGACCAAAGTGTGGAAAAATTATAGCTCTCACAATGTGGAGATGTAAAAACTATTTTTTGCAATAAAAAGCATCTTTAGTGTGTGACAGCTGCCAATCATAAAAATCCGCTAAAAAACCCCGCTATAACAGTAAATCAAACCCCCTTTGATCACCCCCTTAGTTAGGGAAAAATAATAAAATTTAAAAAATGTATATATTTCCATTTTCCCATTAGGGTTAGGGCTAGGGTTAGGGTTAGGGCTAGGGTTGGGGTTAGGGTTAAGGTTGGGGCTAGGGTTGGGGCTAGGGTTAGGGTTGGGGCTAGGGTTAGAGCTAGGTTTGGGGTTGAGGCTAGGGTGAGGACTAGGGTTAGGGTTGGGGCATGGGTTGGGGCTAGGGTTAGGGTTGGGTCTAGGGTTGGGGCTAGGGTTAGGGTTGGGGCTAGGGTTAGAGCTAGGTTTGGGGCTAAGGTTAGGGTTGGGGTAGGGTTAGGACTAGGGCTATGGCTAGGATTAGGGCTAGGGTTACGCTTGGGGCTAGGGTTAGGGTTGAGGTTAAGGCTAGGGTTAGGGCAAGGGCTAGGGTTGGGGTTAGGGTTGGGGCTAGAGTTAGGGTTGGGGTTAGGGCTACAGTTAGGGTTGGGGCTAAAGTTAGCGTTAGGGTTGGGGCTAAATTTAGAGTTAGGGTTGGGGCTAAAGTTAGGGTTAGGATTTGGATTACATTTACGGTTGGAATTAGGGTTAGGGGTGTGTCAGGGTTAGGGGCTGACTGGCCCAGGAGGCAAAGAGGCAAATGCCCCCCGGGCCACTCCCCCAGCAGCTGTTCAGGGCCGGCTGCCTGGTGGTGGCTACAGCCACACAGCAAATTGTGCGCAGCCATGTCCGCTGTACTGTGATGCTGTCAGCAGCAGACACAGCCACATCACAGTTAGCACACACGTCTGCGCTGGGGCCGGGAGCTATGCTTGGCTGTCACCTTGATGGCTGCACAGCTTCTGCTCCCTTCATGTTCTCTATACTTCCAGGTTAGGTGTCGAACATGCGCGATGGCATCATCACACACGCGCCGACATGTCCCGAAAGCTAGAAGCAAAGAGGTGCTGCAGGGGAGCGACTGGTGAGGTAAGTATGAAAAACTTTTTTGTTTTCTTTATAAAATAAATTTAATGGTGGGTAACTGCAAGTGATTAAGTGGGGGGGTGTAAGGAGACTGCACATGATGGAATTTGGGGGTTAAAGGAGACTGCACATAATGGAGTGAGGGGTAAGTGGGGCTGTAGATGATGAAGGGGGAGTGGGGCTGTACATGATGAAGGGGGAGTGGGGCTGCACGTGATAAGGGGGAGTGAGACTGGACATGATGGAGTTTAGTGGATAAAGGAGACTGCACATGATGAAGTGGGGAGAGTGGGGCTGTACATGGTGGAATGGGGCCACACATGATGATGTGGGGGTAAGGGGCATTGTGCATGATTAAGGGAGAGTGGGGCTGCACATGATGAAGTGGGAGGGAGTAAGGGGGACTGCATATGATGAATTGGGGGTTAAGGGGGACTGCACATGATGAAGTGAGGGGTAAGGTGAACTACACATGAAGTGGGGGGTAATGGGGACTGCACATGATAAAGTGAGGGGTAAGATGGACTGCACATGAAGTGGGGGTAAGGGTGACTGCACATGATGAAGTGGGTGGGTAATGGGGACTGCACATGATGAAGTGTGCCTGAGGTGGGACTGCTCATGATTAAATGGAAGGGGGATAGGGGGCTGCAAATGATGAAGGGGCACTGCAGGTGAAGCGAGGGGGTGATAGGGGACTGCAATGAATGAAGTAAGGGGACTTCAAATTAAAGTGGGGGGACTGCAAATGATGAATTCAGTGTGATGGACAGGGGACAGCAATTTAATTGAAGGTGGGGGTGGGGAGAGCAAATGATCATTGAAGAGGGGGTGGGGAGAGCAAATGATCATTGAAAAGGGGGTCGGGAGAGAAAATGATGATCTAGGGGAAGAACAAATAATGAATTTTAAGGTTGGGGGAGTAAATGATGTATTGAATGTGGGGTAGAGCAGTTGATAATGAATAGAGGGTGGGAGAGAAAGACATGACAATGAATTGGGGCGGGAGGGGCATGTAACTATAATGAATTGAAGTTAGGGTTAGAGTGGTAGGTACATAGTGGGGGGCGTTGAGGATTAAGTGACTGGTAATGAATTGGGGGAAAGAGTACAGGTGCTAATTAATTTATATATTAAATGGGGAAAGTGGCTATTTATAGTTAGTGGGTGCACAGTGGTGGATTATAATTTATATTTGGAATGGTGGGTTAATAATAATAAATAATAATTTTAATTTATTTCTATAGTGCCAACATATTCCGCGACACTTTACATTTTAGAGGGGACTTGTACAGACAATGGACATTAAGCATAACAATAAACACATAGATCAACAGATACCAAAAGGAATGAGGGCCCTTCTCGCAAGCTTACAATCTATGAGGTTGCATAATAACCAATTATATATTGATTGTGGGTGCACCTCTGTATTCGGATGTGTAGTGTAGAAGAAAAGGAAAAAGTGGGGAATGTGCTCTGGAAGCCGTGCTCTAGGTAACTGTGTTATTTTGTGCAGAGACGAGTCCTGGCTGGAAGAAGTGACGGCGGTCTGTGCTGGATGAAAATGAAAAGCAAAGATGAAGGAGTTCAGCTAGAGACGTCACTAGTGAGTCAGTGTATTACCTATACACTGTATATTATATACAAAGCTCCTGTGTATAATGTCACTGGCAGTGGTGATCACTGTATTACCTGTACACCGACACCTTATACAGATCTCCTGTGTATAATGTCGTGAGTGATCACTGTATTATCTTTACACTGACAGTAAATACAGAGTTCCTGTATACAATGGCACTTAGCATTGTGATTTTTTTTAAATTAATGATCAGTATTGTAGTATACAAGTTGCAAAAGGTGTACACACCCTGACAGGACTTATGTTGCTTATCCATGTTATGTAAATAAAAGCTTATAACCTGACTTTAAATTCATCAATTGGTTGTATAAATTATTCTTTTGAAAGTTGAAACCCTCCAAAATGTGGTTTAGGTTACGAAAAAAAATTGGCATCAGTTGATATTGATCAGTTAATGGACACAGAATGGTCAGATTTTAGCAAGACAAAAGTTTTGTCCCCTGGTCATATAATGCACCCAATCCTAGTTTACATCCTCACGTGTGCTCAGTAAATGATCGGTTAATTAGTGTGTGTGTATAAAAAGAAACCCAGCACCCCAGACCTTCACTTGAACTGCAACTTAGGCTCTGACAACATGCCAAAAATCCACCCTGCGACCAAGGCCTGGATTATCAAGAGACCAGGTGTAGTGGTGATAGTACTAGGCACTGTGTAGCCGTATTGTTGTATGTATGTTTGTAAGTATGCTCCGTTATGGCACCATATCTAAGCAGTAAGCTTGGTTCTGGTACTGTATCAATGTAGTAATCTAGATTATGGTACCGTATGTATGTCGTAATCTCGGTTCTGCTCCAGTTTCTATGTAGCAGGCTTGGTTCCATGTAGTAGACTTATTAAGCTTGGTTCTGCTCCCTTATGTCTGTAGTAAGCTCGGTTCTGCTCCCATATCTCTGTAGTAAGCTTGGTTCTGCTCCCATATCTCTATAGTAAGCTCTGTTCTGCTCCCATTTCTCTGTAGTAAGCTCTGTTCTGCTCACATATCTCTGTAGTAAGTTCTGCTCTGTTCCCATATCTCTAAAGTAAGCTCGGTTCTGCTCCCATATCTCTGCAGTAAGCTCGGTTCTGCTCCCATATCTCTATAGTAAGCTCTGTTCTGTTCCCATATCTCTGTAGTAAGCTTGGTTCTGCTCCCATATCTCCGGAGTAAGCTCGGTTCTGCTCCCATATCTCTGTAGTAAGCTGTGTTCTGCTCACATATCTCTGTAGTAAACTCCATTCTGTTCCCATATCTCTGGAGTAAGGTCGATTCTGCTACCATATCTATGCAGGAAGCTCCGTTCTGTTCCCATATCTGTGTAGCAGCCTGTTTTTAAAGCCTATTATCTCTGCTACTTTAATGCAGTGGCCAGATATAAGCAGGGAAAAGGAGGGCCACCGCCTTGTGATTGCCCCCCAGGCGGAAAAGTGCCAGCCAGCCCCTGGTTAGGGGTGTGGTTAGGGTTATGGTTGGGATTAGTGTTAGGGATGTGTTGGATTTAGGGGTGTGGTTAGGGTTGAAATTAGGGTTAGGGGTGTGTTGGAGTTAGGGGTGTGGTTAAGGTTATGGTTACAGTTAGGATTAGGGTTAGGGGTGTGTTTGGGTTAGAGTTTCAGTTAAAATTGGGGCTTTCCACTGTTTAGGCACATCAAGGGCTTTCCAAACACAACATGGCATCCGATTCCAGCCAATTCTGCATTGAAAAAGTAAAACAGTGCTCCTTCCCTTCCGAGCTTTCCCGTGCGCCCAAACAGGGGTTTACCCCAACATATGTGGTATCAGCGTACTTAGGAAACATTGGGCAACAACTTTTGGGTCCAATTTATCTTGTTACCCTTGGGAAAATACAAAACTGGGGGCTAAAAAATAATTTTTGTGGGAAAAAAAAGAATTTTTATTTTCACGACTCTGCGTTATAATCTGTAGTGAAACACTTGGGGGTTCAAAGCTCTCACAACACATCTAGATAAGTTCCATAGGGGGTCTACTTTCCAAAATGGTGTCACTTGTGGGGGTTTAAATGTTTAGGCACATCAGGGGCTCTCCAAACGCGACATGGTGTCCCATCTCAATTCCAGTCAATTTTGCATTGAAAAGTCAAACTGCGCTCCTTCCCTTTCTGAGCTCTGCCATGCGCCCAAACAGTGGTTTACCCCCACATATCGGGTATCAGCATACTCAGGACAAATTGCACAGCAGCTTTTGGTGTCCAATTTCTTCTGTTACCCTGGGGAAAATGAAAAATTGGGGGCTAAAAAACCCTTTTTGTGGGAAAAAATTATTTTTTTATTTTCACTGCTCTGCATTATAAACTGTAGTGAAACACATCTAGATAAGTTCCTTGGGGGGCCTAGTTTCCAATATTGGGTCACTTGTGGGGGGTTTCTACTGTTTAGGTATATCAGGGGCTCTGAAAATGCAATGTGACGCCTGCAGACCAATCCATCTAAGGGTACTGTCACACAGTACCATTTTGATCGCTACGACGGCACGATCCGTGACGTCGCAGCGATCGTATGATTATCGCTCCAGCGTCGTAGACTGCGGTCACACGTTGCAATCACGGCGCTGGAGCGATGCCGAAGTCCCCGGTAACCAGGGTAAACATCGGGTAACTAAGCGCAGGGCCGCGCTTAGTAACCCGATGTTTACCCTGGTTACCAGCGTAAACGTAAAAAAAACAAACAGTACATACTTACATTCCGGTGTCTGTCCCCGGCGTTCTGCTTCTCTAGTCTCCACTGTGTAAGCGCCATAGCCGGCAAGCACAGCGGTGACGTCAGACGTCACCGCTGTGCTCGCTTTCCGGCCGGCAGACGCTCACACAGTGGAGAGAAGCTGAGACGCTGGAGGACAGACACCGGAATGTAAGTATGTACTGTTTGTTTTTTTACGTTTACGCTGGTAACCACGGTAAACATCGGGTTACTAAGCGCAGCCCTGCGCTTAGTTACCCGATGTTTACCCTGGTTACAAGCGAAGACATCGCTGGATCGCTGTCACACACAACGATCCAGCGATGTCAGCGGGTGATCAAGCGACGAAAGAAAGTTCCACACGATCTGCTACGACGTACGATTCTCAGCAGGATCCCTGATCGCTGCTGCGTGTCAGACACTGCGATATCGTAACGATATCGCTAGAACGTCACGAATCGTACCGTCGTAGCGATCAAAATGGTACTGTGTGACAGTACCCTAAGTCTGCATTCCAAACGGCGCTCCTTCCCTTCCGAGCCCTGCCATGTGCCCAAAACAGTGGTTCCCCCTCACATATGGGGTATCAGCGTACTTAGGACAAATTGGACAACAACTTTTGTGGTCCAGTTTCTCCTGTTACCCTTGGGAAAATACAAAACTGGGGGCTAAAAAATAATTTTTGTGAAAAAAATATATATATTTTCACGGCTCTGCGTTATAAATGGTAGTGAAACACTTGGTGGTTCAAAGCTCTCACAACACATCTAGATAAGTTCCTTGGGGGGTCTAGCTTCCAATATCGGGTTACTTGTGGGAGGTTTCTACTGTTTAGGTACATTAGGGGCTCTGCAAACACAATGTGACGCCTGCAGACCATTCCATCTAAGTCTGCATTCCATCCGGCCCTCCTTCCCTTCCGAGCTCTGCCATGCGCCCAAACGGTGGTTCTCCCAAATTTTTGGTATCAGCGTACTGTACAAATTGGACAACAACTTTTGGGTCCAATTTCTCCTGTTACCCTTGGGAAAATACAAAACTGGGGGCTAAAAAATAATTTTTATGGAAAAAAAAGAATTTTTATTTTCACGGCTCTGCGTTATAAACTGTAGTGAAACATTTGGGGGTTCAAAGCTCTCACAACACATTTAGATAAGTTCCATAGGGGGTATACTTTCCAAAATGGTGTCACTTGTGGGGGTTTCAATGTTTAGGCACATCAGGGGCTCTCCAAACGCAACATGGCGTACCATCTCAATTTCAGTCAATTTTGCATTGAAAAGTCAAACGGCACTCCTTCCCTTTTGAGCTCTGCCATGCGCCCAAACAGTGGTTTACCCCACATATTGGGTTGGCATACTCAGGACAAATTGCACAACAACTTTTGAGGTCCATTTTCTCCTGTTACGCTTGGTAGAATAAAACAAATTAGAGCTGAAGTAAATTTTTTGTGAGAAAAAGTTAAATGTTCATTTTTTTAAACATTCCAAAAATTCCTGTGAAACACCTGAAGGGTTAATAAACTTTTTGAATGTGGTTTTGAGCACCTTGAGGGGTGCAGTTTTTTTGAATCATGTCACACTTGGTTATTTTCTATCATATAGACCCCTCAAAATGACTTCAAATGTGATGTGGTCCCTAAAAAAAATGGTGGTGTAAATTTTGTTGTAAAAATGAGAAATTGCTGGTCAACTTTTAACCCTTATAACTTCCTAAAAAAAAAAAATTTTGGTTCCAAAATTTTGCTGATGTAAATTAGACATGTGAAAAATGTTAATTATTAAGTATTTTGTGTGACATATCTCTGTGATTTAAGGGCATAAAAATTAAAAGTTGGAAAATTGCTAAATTTTCAAAATTTTCACCAAATTTCAGTTTTTTTCACAAATAAACGCAGGTAATATCAAAGAAATGTTACCACTATCATGAAGTACAACATGTTTCGAGAAAACTGTGTCAGAATCATCAGGATCCGTTGAAGCATTCCTGAGTTATAACCTCATAAAGGGACAGTGGTCAGAATTGTAAAAATTGGCTCGGTCATTAACGTGCAAACCACCCTTGGGGGTAAAGGGGTTAAGGAAGCAGTGTAAGCCTTCTTAGATGGGAGTCTTTGTACCTCATGCAACATTTCCAAATGTTTTAATTTTTTGCAGCCACACTCATGCAGCGACCCAGAGTCCTGGTTGCTGCAGTAATGGTATTCCTCCACCAGGGGGAGTGATATTATGTCTGGAGGCAATAAAGGAGATCTCCTGTCCAGGTATCACAACCACACCACAAACTTCACACTTCGGTCCACCAGGGGGAGCAAAGGTTCTATCTATTAGGCCACTCCTCACAGGTAGGTAAAACTGGTGGGTTGGTTAGGAAGTGGAGGGAGAAGCTAGCTGGATCTCATCCAGTGAGCATCAGGCAGAAGCTGACTGGGCTTCGCACAGACAGTCAGTTCCAGACGGAGTTTGGAAGAAGCTGGCTGGAGTGGGTTCCAGCCAGATCCAGACTGCGGTCTGTGGAAGACGAGGGTCCACAGAGCTGCCCATCCCAACGAGCGGCAGCATCCAAAGAGAGAGACATTGAAAGGAAGTGTGTTGTAGCGAGTGAGAAACGAAGGCATAGCAACAAGTGGATACCAGAGAGGATAGTAGACGAGAGGAGCTGCATCCTTCTGGTGCGCGTTCCAGTAGCCAGAATACCGAGGGAGTAAAGTGCTCTACGCCATTGCTTCAGAGACTGGCAGGACAGTCAATTCCAATTGGCTGCCCGACCTTAATACCTAAGAAGACACTGTGGCAAATTGTGGGGTCGGGGCGTCTCTAAGGTCCCTATAAACAAGCCTCAGGCCATCAGTCATACGGGTTTTGTTCTATCCGACCACGGGGAACAGAGAGAGAAGAGTAACAACAGTGAGGATCTCATTAGAGCTTAAGCCAGTGAGGACCTACTGTGTTGCTGTGCACTTAGGAAGGCTATTGCATTCCACCTGGATAAGAAGACTCTGGATTTGCCTTCAGACCAACCGGACTCTGCCTACCCTGTGATCCAGTGCCCTGGACTGCGGACACTGAAGCCTTCAGTAAAAGGTAAAGAGACTGCAACCTTGTGTCCTCATTATTGACTGCGCCTCACACCATCCACCATCACCATCTACACTCTGGGAAGCCCTGGAGATGCACTTCACCTATGGGAAGGTATACCATCAAGCTGCCATAACATCACCCCAGTGGACCCCTAAACAGCGTCGGTCACCCTGACCGAATACTACAGGTGGCGTCACGAACACTATCCCTTTAAAGACCTTCCCCTTTCAATACGGATGCCCCTAGGGCCACGGACCGGGTCAGCCACCGTAACATCCCCACTGAGAACCGAAGGACCTGGCTCCGAGTACCCCACTGCCCTACTTGGGGCGCTCCACTCAGATGGCACAAACATCAATTTCTTACTGTACTATTGGAAGCGAAATGTAAGGAAAGTAAAACCGGTGATTGAGTGAACGTAAGTGCAGGCCCGCCTGTCTGGGAGTACTATTTCTACAGGCAACACACATGAAGGAGACCCAAATTGAATTCTCCACATTTTAAAAACATGTTGTTTCACACCACTAAAGTGGCATCAATTTCCACATGGTAGAAACAGTATAATAGGCCTCTGATGCACTGTCCATTACATGCAACCCACAAGATGGAGACTCAACTCGGAGTTTCCACTTTTCAAAAAATTGCTTGTAACAACAGCAGCAGTAGCAACAACAGGCACATAAGCAACAACAAAGGTGTCACAGACTGCAATAATGCAAAATCAATGCATGACAATAAAAATGACACTATCGCCTAGTCTGCCCAGACTGCAACTGGTGTTCAAAAGTCATTGGAGATCCTTGACTTGTTCATTTTGATGAAAGTTAGGCAGTCTACACTTTGAGGGACGCTTATACATCAGGACACCACTAGCAGCGCTGAAGACATGTTCTAAGAAAATGCTGGCTGCTGGGCATGACAAAATCTCCAAGGTGTGACAGGCAAGCTCAGGCTACTCTTCCAATTTTAAAGACCAAAATGCAAAAGGGTCCAAACCCCCATTGATGTTATTGATATTGAACTCCAGATTTTCCTACACCATCCTTTCACAACATGTCAGACTTGTTCTATGTTCTGCTGGTGCATGGATTGGTCTAAAAAATGTGTGAAGCAACTTACAGAAATTACTTATGCCATTTACACGGCTGCTGCTAATGTTTTTGCGATGATGCCTTGATGTTCCCGGAGTTGGACGTCTAGAACTGCGATGCACACTGTGCGCCTCACTGCTGTCTTCACATTTAAGATTGTCTACAAGTGTATTTCAATACTCTAGCTTGCATGTATCCCTTTCCAGGGGGTAAATTCTAGCTAAATGTACTCTTATACCGTAGATCTACCAGAGTAACAACCCAGTAGTCAGCACTATTTCTAACCCTAAGAATATGGGTATCATATTGAAGATAGTGCAGCAAGAAGGCACTCATGTGTCGGGTGCTTCCATGACATCTAAGCATGTTGGTAGTGGGGTAACATTCAATCTTGCTATCTCCATCCTCTCCCGCCAAACCATGGACAACAGAGAGGGGATCATCATCCTCTTCATCTCCAGACTGTTGCGTGTCCTTCACCTCTTCCTCCTCATCTTCCTCTATTTGTTCCTCGACTCCTGCACCTTCACTAATAGTTTGTCTGGTACAGTGAGCCCCCTTCAATCGCTGTAAGCCATCCTCTCATGTCACTCATGTGTGATGACAGTCTGTAAATTTGAGATTTTTCTATCCCTCCCGCATTTTCCTTGCTTTGACCTCTTCCTCTGGGACTACCATCTCCTCACGCAGACTATTCAAAGTTGGCTCCAGCATGCAGATGACCGGAATTGTGATGCTGATGAGAGCATCGTTAGCGCTGACCATCTTACTAGTATTTTCAAAACTGTGCCGAATGGTGCAGAGGTCCTTCATCTATGCTCACTCAGCAAGTGTGATTTGCACCATGTCCCTTCTGGGTTGGCACAGGCTATGCAAAAGTACATACTAAACCAGGGCTCATTGCAGCTGCTGCAATTGCTGCAACATTCCACCGTGTTGAAACATCGCAAATCAAACGGTGAACCAGTTGGCCCGAATGTCTTCTGTATCTATGCAAGTTGATAACCTGCAGGGTGCGATCGACAGGGTGCGATCATCTCAGCAGGCACTGACAAGTCAAGGGAGCAAGAAAGTCGATAATCACTGCACTCTTGACTAGAAGGAATTTGCTTCAAGTGAAAAAAGTTTATTTATACTGTAGGTGATGAGCGACAGGCAATTAAGATGTTTCGGCCACACCGTGGCCTTGATCACAGTATCGCTGAAAAAAAAGAAAACAATAGCTATATAAAAATATATACAATATATATAGAAAAGATACAAAATATAATACATATTTACAAAGAGAAAATGAAACCATGTCACATAAGGGAGGGGCTATACGTTGATTGATGTCAGATAGGAGGAAAAAATGTCCTAAAGGTGAAGACATCAGTGTCGGGGCTAGGTAGAAAGAACCAAAGAAGTAAAAACGTAGTGAGATGGAAGATACAGAGGAAATGTAAAGATGATAAATATAAGGACATACCATTGAATTAATAAATCATCAGTCGTACTTGTATGTTCCCATCCGGGAGAAAGGTATATTGGAAGGTATGTCCAGATAGAGCATCATATGGAAAAAAACTGAAGGAACAGAACAGACCATGTATCGGGTACTGTTGGTAGGCAAGGATGCTCAGTGAAACAGTGGACGCATGCAGTAATATAAAATGGGGAAAAGGGGAATGTGCAAGGTTAAGGCATAAGCGCAATATGTGACTGGGGGAGATAATGTAGAAACATACAAAAAGCTGATTAGGTTTAGGTTTACCACATGGGATGCGGTCTGTATAGAATACACTGGAGAAGTTGAACTGTAACAAGGGAGGGGAAAGAGGTAGCATGGAGTGAGATAAAAATCAGGAAAGTATAATGGTGTGAGATGAAATGTACTGAAGAAATGGTATTTACCACGTTGAATAGGGATAACAGTAACCCTGTGTTGCAGGACGCCCAAAAAACTTGTCTAGCTGTAAGGTAATGGGTTATCAGGGTGAGCCAAGCTTCACTAGTTAGAGCAGTACTTATCTGGGCTGCAGCTGGGCTTATGTCCGGAGGGTGCAGTGTTGTGCAGGAATCCATGGCTGTATAAGCAGATGTCGGTGGTATAGTGGGGGTGCTGGCGAGACTGCAACCAGGAGAGGAGTAGTGTTAGCAGCCGAGGCTCCCTGTCTTATGGTGTGTCGGCCGGTCATTTGACCGGAAATGATGTAGACTGCCGGTGCATGCGCAGACGAGTGGAGCTCAGTTGAGCTGCGTATCAATGTTGTAGTTTGTATGTTGCTATGGTGGCGAAAGAGTGGGAGGGCGGTAAGTACACTATAGAGTGTAGAGATAGGATGAGCACACTAGCAGTATACAGTGAGGCACAAAAAGTATGCGGCGTAATGTTATGGAGAAAGTGAAGCAAGGGGAGGAAAATATTGGATGTAACTATAGAAGAGGTGGAAAACATTAATAATAAAAGAGTAATGACATAATGACCAATGATGGTGGTATACAGTGCATAGGTATATACATACGAGATGTGGCAGGAATTATAGGTGGACGAAATTAGATGAAATAAATGAACTAGATAAATAAAATATGGCGAAATAATAAAGCAACATAACAAAGCAATAAAATAATAGATGCAGATATACATGCAGCCAAAAATGAATACAATAAATGAACCAAATAAACCAATATGGCGATATAATAAAGCAAAATGATAAAGAGATAAAATGAATAATAGGTGGATCTGAGCGGTCAAAAAAATGAGTACAAATAAACAGATAAATATACACGTAGGAGTCCAAACCAAAAAGAACAACTAAAAAGGAAAGGGTTGAATAAAAGAAAAGAATGGGGGGAAAAGAAAAATGAAAAAGAAAAAAGGAAAAAATTAATGGGATAGGGGATGGGGTGGGATATTGTATCTTACCATCTCGGGTACGTAATAAGACGAGGCTATATATGGAAAGAGTCAGTTGATCTAGGAAAAAAGGACCAAGAAATTATTATATTGACCAATCTATTTCGCGATTGAGACCCTTAAGGTGAAGTGTGTCAAGAATCCAGAATGTTTCCCACTGTTTTAGCAACTGAATATGGTTACTACCTCTCCTCAGTCTTGGGACTTTCTCTATTACCTGAAACCTGAATTGGGCCACATTGTGTTTGGCTTCCTTAAAATGGGCCTGTAGGGGTAACAATAGTTTCTCGCATCTAATTGTAGATTTGTGACTCGTGACAGCTCGACTGAGCTCCGGTCATCTGCGCATGCGCCGGAGGTCTACATCATTTCTGGCCACCTGACCGGCCGGCACGCCATAAGACAGGGAGCCTCGACTGCTAACACTACTCCTCTCCTGGGCGCAGTCTCGCCAGCACCCCCACTATACCACTGACGTCGGCTTATACAGCCACGGATTCCTGCACAACACTGCACCCTCCGGACATAAGCCCAGTTGCAGCCCAAATAAGATGTTATCCCTGTTTAACGTGGAAAATACCATTTCTTCAGTACATTTCATCTCACACCACTATACTTTCCTGATTTTACCTCACTCCATGCTACCTCTTTCCCCTTCCTTGCTACAGTTCAACTTCTCCAGTGTATTCTATACAGACCACATCCCATGTGGTAAACCTAAACCTAATCAGCTTTTGATATGTTTCTGCATTATCTCCCCCAGTCACATATTGCGCTTATGCCTTAAGGTACCTTCACACTGAGCAACTTTTCAACAATCTCGTTGTGTTTGACACGCAGCAGCGATCTGGATCCCGCTGTGATATCGCTGGTCGGAGCTAGAAGTCCAGAACTTTATTTGGTCGTCAGGTCGGCGTGTATCGTCGTGTTTGACAGCAAAAGCAACGATGTCAGCAATGTTTTACATGGTGATAACGACCTGTGAGAACGATAAGTGAGTCGCCGTTACATCACAGGATCGCTCCTGCATCGTTCTGGAGCTGCTGTGTTCGACATCTCTGCAGTGACCTAAACAGCGACGCTGCAGTGATCGGCTCGTTGTCTATATCGCTGCAGCGTCGCTGAGTGTGACGGTACCTTTAACCTTGCACATTCCCCTTTTCCCCATTTTATATTACTGCATGCGTCCACTGTTTCACTGAGCATCCTTGTCTACCAACAGTACCCGATACATGGTCTGTTCTGTTCCTTCAGTATTTTTCCATATGATGCTCTATCTGGACATACCTTCCAATATACCTTTCTCCCGGATGGGAACATACAAGTACGACTGATGATTTATTAATTCAATGGTATGTCCTTGTATTTATCATCTTTACATTTCCTCTGTATCTTCCATCTCACTACGTTTTTCCTTCTCTGGCTCTTTCTACCTAGCCCCGACACTGATGTCTCCACCTTTAGGACATTTTTTCCTCTTATCTGACATCAATCAGCGTATAGCCCCTCCCTTATGTGACATGGTTTCATTTTCTCTTTGTAAATATGTATTATATTTTGTATCTTTTCTATATATATTGTATATATTTTTATATAGATATTGTTTTCATTTTTTTCAGCGACACTGTGATCAAGGCCACGGTGTGGCCGAAACGTCTTAATTGCCTGTCGCTCATCACCTATAAATAAACTTTTTTCACTTGAAGCAAATTCCTTCTAGTCAAGAGTGCAGTGATTATTGACTTTCTATATTTATGGGATCTCAGATTCCGCTCACTAGCACCACATGCCTCAGTCGTGTGCCAGCCATTTGTTTCTTCTGAAGCCAAGGGAGGAGACCCACGGAACAGCGCAATCACATTGCATTGTTCTGAGGGTCTCAGGGAAGCACGCACTGTGCGATGCTTCCATATGCCACCGGAACGTTGCGATCTTGTTTGATTGCAGTATTCCAGGGGTTAAAGTGCCGGTAGCTGTCTGTGACCACTCCTGGCACATAGTCTAGGGTGTCAGTTGTGATAATCAGCTGACACCCGGCCACGGTCGGCCACGCTCAGCCCGTGAGAGTGGCTGATCACATATGACGTACTATCCCGTCCATGTGAATTAAGTCCCTGGTCACATGGACGGGATAGTAGGTTCAATGGCAGAAAGGGGTTAAGTGGAAATCTTGCCTTTTGATTTGTCTCTGAAACACAGTTTTATCACAAATGATTTGGAGTAGCTAATTGGGCCTCATATCTGCACCCCAATATTAGGCCTAACAATTTTTAAGTGGAAATCTGGTCTTTTGATTTCTCAATGAAACAGTTTTATCACAATTGTTCTTGATTAGCAAATTGGGCGTCCTGAGACTGCAACACAGTTTTATCACAATCTAGTTAGATATTGGAAGATCGATTTCACATAAGACAAGATCCTATCTAGCTGACAAATTCCCTTTCAGCAACAGCACTAACAGGAGATTCTACCTGTTGCACTGAAAAAATGGCAACAGCAAAACAAGATGTCTGCTTTTTATATGGACAGGGACATGTGACTTTGGCAGCCAATCACAGAAGACCTTGTGTCATGATGTTGTGGATGGTTTCTGCATCCTGATTGGCTGTTGAAATGTACACACATTAAGATATTAAAGAAAAATACAAAAAATTACACTCTGCAGCTCCTCTGACCTAGACACACCCTTCCCATCAAACATGTCCCCCCATCTCCTTCGCTCATCATACAGCACCACAATTCTAGCCAAAGTCATAACTAAAGCATTATTGGAAATGCGATGATTTACCGAACTGTGACCGAATTTTGCCGACTTTGAGCAAAAATGCACAGGAAACCAAACACGAGTCTGAATGTGCTACATTCATGCTGAATTTAAGATTGGCAAACGTTTTCTGAACAAGTTCGCTCATCTCTAGTATCAACATACTCAGGAGAAATTTCTTAACAAATTGTATGAGTAATTTTCTCCTGTTACCCTTGTGAAAATGCAAAATTTAGGGCTAAAGCAACATTTGGCAGGAAATAGTAAAATGTAAATTTTTTCCTTTCATCTTGTTTTAATTCCTGTGAAGCACCGAAAAGGTTACTAAAATTCTTGAATGTGGTTTTTAACACTTTGAAGGATATGATGGATATGTTTTGTAATATAGGCATCTTAAAGTCACTTCAAAAAATGTTTTTTTTTGCAAATTTTATTGGAAAAATGAGAACTTGCTGATAAATTTTGAATCCTTCCTAGCAACAACACAAAATTCCATTTAAAGAATGATGCTGATATAAAGAAGGCATGTGGAAAATGGTATTAACTATTTTGTATGATATAGCTCTCTCATGTAAGTGTATAAAAATTGAAAGGTGAAAAAATGCAACATTTTTAATATTTTTGCTAAATTTCCAACAGTTTCACAAATAAACGCAAAAAATATCATCCTAATTTTACCACTATCATAAAGTACAATGTGTCATGAAAAAGTAAAGTTAGTATCACTGGGATTCGTTGAAGTGTTCCAGAGTTATTACCACATAGGCTGGGGTCACACTTGCAAGTGCAAATGCGAAAAACTCGCGCATCAATACCTGGCACTGCCGCCAACACTCGGGACCAGAGTGTTCAGCTGCATAGAAATACATGCAAGAGACTCGCAAGAGTTTCTCGCATTGCACTCGCATGTGTAATTCCGGCCATAAAGTGACACTGGTCAGAATTGTAAAATTTGGCCTGGTCAGGAAGCTGAAAACAAGCTTGGGTTGTGAAGGCGTTAAACATGTGTTGGGCTCGGATAAGAAGACCTGGCGTGACCATTGGGTTTTTGGACCAGGGTTAACTCTCATGGGCATAGAATATGAAGATCATAGCTTATGTCATGAGACACAGCTGTCAGACCTGGTCTTCCCATTTTAGTGCGACCCATATTTCATAAACTTATGAAACAAAAAACAAAACACAAAAAAAACAATTTAAAAATAAAGAAATCTAATCTTTGTTTTGTATGAATTACAGATGAATTTATTTCAAGAAATTATAAGCTTAATTGTGACAAAGACATTTCTAAAGTTTTAGCTGTAAAAATTGGTCTATTTTAGATTTAATACATATGCACAAAATAATTAAAACTACTATACGTATCCTTCAGAACACCATGAAATTCAATTGTTTTGCAAAAAATGAAAATATTTGTCATGGTTAGGACTACGTGCTCACATATAAAAGATAATTATATATAATAATATATCTGTAATAGGCAAATAATTTCTCTATGCTCTTCTCTTGACCATTACAAATGTTTTTAATTCTGATTTGTGATTTAATACATTTCCATTAAAAATAAGCGAACTCAGCAGGTTTGCCAAATTTTCTCCCAAATTTGATTTTATTCCTCCAAAATTGATAGGAGTGAAAACCCTCCAAATGCCCTGAAAAAAGGTAATTGACACTTTGAGGTTTCCTAAACATTATCTAACTCCTTTCGTGTTTTTACTGCAAATGTAGTATTATCATAATGTCATATACCGCTATAGGTAAACTAATGGTAACTGGTAACATACAATAGCCTATTCAAAAACATACTCTACTGTCAGACATTTTATGATTTCTAAGATAAAATGGTCTAAAAAAGTATTCCTTTTTGGAGGGGAAGATGCCTTCTGTGCAAGTGTTTTTGCACATTTATGCAAACTGAAGAAGCCATGGATTTTAAAGAAGTGGTGGTTCAAGAATTATCATTTTTTGGGAAGTAGCAACAGAGTTAAGGCTGGGGTCACACTGGCGACTAAAACGGACAAGTGCAATGCGATAAAAAAATTGCATTGCACTCGAACCAATGTTAAACTATGGGGCAGCTCTTTTTCCTCAGTCCGAGACAATCGCAGCATTCTGCGACTGTCACGGACACTCGGCCGACTCTCGGCTCACTCGCACCCATATAAGCCTATGGATGCAAATGAGACAACGCACATCATCGGATATCATCCGAGTGATGTGCGTTAAACGCTGACCCCGGCAATGGAGGACATGGAGAAATTAGTTTCTGCACCTCCTCCACAGCTGTGCTCCGATTTGCTCTGTGCGAGAGGCTCGGAGCACAGACGCATGACACTCGGCTCCCGCTCGCAGCAGAGCAGGAGCTGAGGGTCATTAGCATATTGCATCTGATGCTCTCCCATCGGATGCAATACGCTAGTGTGACTTCAGCCTTAGTTAGAAAACTGGAGAAGCAATGGTTAGTCTTCTTTTAGTCATCAATGTGACACACAGAGCTGCTGATAAAACATCCGGTCTATCATAGTATACACACAGTATTTTATATCTACTGTTATTGCATCCCGTTCAGCTACTCATTGTAGAGGCAGCCCTGACACATGTAAAAGTGCTATTTCATTGCACTTGGATTAATTTTTCCATTTTTCAGTATAGCATATAGTAAAATGTCATTCAAATGTACAACTTGTCCCACAAAAAACATCTAAATTCTGTCTAAATGGACAGAAAACTTAAAAAGTTATGGCTCTTGAAAGAAGGAAAAAAACAAAAGTGCAAAAATGGAAATGGTCTTTGACGGGAAGGGGTTAAGCAAGGCGCTTATCCTGGCAGAACTTTGCTTTTGACTGCTTTTTGAAAGCTTGAAAAAATTACCATATTTGGTTTTATACTAAGGATCTAAAATTTTCTAATATTCATCTCTTTCAGTGATGCTACATCAACATGCAATAAAACATGCAGCTTAAAATGCTCGACAGCTTAACCAGATTTGTTCACTCTCTCGAATTCATCATCTGTAACAGCAACTTTTACATGTTAATTTTGACCCTAAGCCCTAAGGGGGGGACCCTCAGGGAAAATGGCACATGCAGCACAATGTTAAGTATATAGGGGAACAGCTGCAGCAGTTTGATGGGGGAGGGGACATATTGAGCTACCCAAGCTCAGATAGGCGATAAGGCTAATAGTGTGAAATTGATGATGACAATTGTCTGAGTCGGCCTCCATTGAGCAGAGGTGTAATGGTTGCCAACTATCATTGTGGTCTCGCCAGCCAGCGGACTGTCCTTAGCAGAATCAAAAGGGAAAAGTTGTGGATGGATGCAGGATGAGCCTGTCTCAAAAAGAAATCTTCAGACCTCAAGTGCAACAGGAAAAAAAAATTACTTTTATGAAGCAGTTGATGATAATTGCAGCTCTCCATAGTTATTCAGTACACAGTCCCTAATGGCATGATGAACCAAACTCTTTTATGGCAATGTGCAGCAGCTCTCCTCACTCCTGCTGCGTGTAGCACTGTACAAGCACTGAAACTTCTCCCCTCAGCCTGGACCTTGGCATCCATGGCATTTCAGGCTTGCAGGAAAGTACCCAACTCTTCCCACAGCTGACAACTAAGGATTATGTCTAGATATCTCTTCTCTGGGCCCTAACTGACGTCGTCTGACAATTGGACATATCTTGAACCACACAGGACACTATGCGGCACAGAATTCACTGGAGTCCTGATATCAATCACAACAAAGGAACAGGCTGGCCTCCTTGATCTCCAGCACCACTTAATCCCAGGGGCTCAGTGTTGCTTCTCCTGAGCTCGGTAGTTCTCCTGTAGGGACTGCTACCTATAAGATTTTACAATAACCATAACACTAATTACATGTGTGTGTAAAAATGTCTGAAGAGCTGACTTCTCACACATCAGAGTTCACAGACATTTGTGACGCCTTAGTTTGTAGGGCACCACACTCCTTCCTTCTTAAATTTAGCTCGTCTGCAAGTCTAACTTCTAGCATATAAACATAAGGATGAATGATCTCGGGGAGATCAAAACATCCAACCCCGCGGAGACAACATCACATGTTTCTCAACGCAGTGATCCAGAACACTGCCCCATCCCTAAAGGGAAATATGCAAATGCATGTAGAAAAACCACGGAGACACCATCACGTGTTTCTCAACGCAAACAATGAATAGCCAGGTCTTTCATTGGGAAGGAACAACCACAGGAAGGGCAGCATCCAAGAAAGGAAAACCACTTATGCCAAAACATGGTATCCATCCACAGACAGCTGTTTCGGGGTATTTTCCCCTCATCAGTGTGGAGTAGGAAACTGGCTATTAGGAGCAGTGCCTAGTGAAAAGACTATAAACATAAGGATGAATGACCTCGGCGAGATCAAAACATCCAACACCGCGGAGACACCATCACATGTTTCTCAACGCAGTGATCCAGAACACTGCCCCATCCCTAAAGGGAAATATGTAAATGCATGTAGAAAAGCCGCGGAGACACCATCATGTGTTTCTCAACGCAAGCAATGAATAGTCAGGTCTTTCACTGGAAAGGAACAACCACGGGAAGGGCAATGTCTCCACGGTGTTGGATGTTTCCTACTCCACACTGATGAGGGGCAAATACCCCGAAACACGTGTCTGTGGATGGATACCATGTTTTGGCATAGGTGGTTTTCCTTTCTTCGATGCTGCCCTTCCCGTGGTTGTTCCTTCCCGGTGAAAGACCTGGCTATTCATTGCTTGCGTTGAGAAACACGTGATGGTGTCTCCGCGGCTTTTCTACATGCATTTGCATATTTCCCTTTAGGGATGGGGCAGTGTTCTGGATCACTGCGTTGAGAAACACGTGATGGTGTCTCCGCAGTGTTGGATGTTTTGATCTCCCCGAGGTCATTCATCCTTATGTTTATAGACTTTTCACTAGGCACTGCTCCTAATAGCCAGTTTCCTACCCCACACTGATGAGGGGAAAATACCCTGAAACAGCTGTCTGTGGATGGATACCATGTTTTGGCATAGGAGGTTTTCCTTTCTTCGATGCTGCCCTTCCCGTGGTTGTTCCTTCCCTGTGAAAGACCTGGCTATTCATTGCTTGCGTTGAGAAACACGTGATGGTGTCACCGCGGCTTTTCTACACGCATTTGCATATTTCCCTTTAGGGATGGGGGCAGTGTTCTGGATCACTGCGTTGAGAAACACGTGATGGTGTCTCCGCAGTGTTGGATGTTTTGATCTCCCCGAGGTCATTCATCCTTATGTTTATAGTCTTTTCACTAGGCACTGCTCGATAGCCAGTTTCCTACTCCACACTGATGAGGGGCAAATACTCCGAAACAGCTGTCTGTGGATGGATACCATGTTTTGGCATAGGTGGTTTTCCTTTCTTGGATGCTGCCCTTCCCGTGGTTGTTTCTTCCCGGTGAAAGACCTGGCTATTCATTGCTTGTGTTGAGAAACACTTGATGGTGTCTCTGCAGCTTTTCTAACTTCTAGCATAAACAGAGCATAAGTTATAAACAATGAACACATGAAAAACTTGTTTAGTTTTATCTATGGTAAACTTAAGAAATGCAATTAGGCAGTCATGGGAGCAACAATGCCCACTTGAATGAAAATCCTGGAAGAGAGATGACAGCTTAGAGTCTATGGCTTCTGAGTGTAGCTGGGGCCAGCCTCTGAAGGGACAGATCCATAGGTACAGGGGTGTATGGCTACAGATCATGCTCACCCCTTAGTATCACGAACAATAAAATATTTACATTTCAAATAACAGTTTGGTGTCTTTCTAACACAAAAAGGAATGTAGAGCCTGATAGTTTCCCGACATCTTTGTTTGCAGTTGAAAAACTTAATTTTAATTTCTACTGTAGTGCGGGTATCAAAAATGTCTCTTAACTTAGGGAGCACAACTTCTTCAGTTTGTTTGACAGCATCGGGCCAGGACTTGGCATATTGCTGTGCAGCACCAACGAGCTGACTGATTAGAAATCATTTGTGCCTCTGTCATAGGGTACAGCTGAAAGAAATTCTGCAGCTTGTCCAGATTAGGCATCCGCTCTTTCCTCCTCTGCGGGTAGGTTATTAGCAGAGGAAACCCCGCTTGGCTTAGGATCTGTTTTGGTCATGTGTGCAGTTAGCACAAGCCGAGTTACAGTGCAAGTCCAACCATAGCCTAGACTACCCTGGGAAAGCGATAAGGTACCACGCCTAGCCTCACATTTGCTTCCTATCCTGTGACATTTCACAGAGTTTTGTACTTCGCTTACTGTTTGCATAGCCACTCTGTATGCTTTTATGTGTGTTCAACATGGGTCAGTTGCTGGGCAAGCTCAACCCACGTGCTTTTCCCTGCGGGTTTAAAGGGAATCTGTCACCCCACAAATGACCTATAAACTAAGGCCTCCAGCATCAGGGGCTTATCTTCAGCATTCTGTAATGCTGTAGATAAGCCCCCGATGTATCCTGAAAGATAAAAAAACAGTTTATATAATATTATACCCACCCAGGGGCGGTCCAGTGCGGTCCGGTCCGATGGGTGTCGTGGTCTGGGTCTGACGCCTCTCATCTCCATACGATGATGTCCTCTTCTTGTCTTCACGCTGCGGCTCCTGCGCAGGCATACTTTGTCTGCCCTGTTAAGGGGAGAGCAAAGTACTGCAGTGCGCAGGCGCCGGGAAAGGTCAGAGAGGCCCGGCGCCTGCACATGCTGTAGATAAGCCCCTGATGCCGGTGGCCTTAGTTTATAGGCCATTTTTGGGGTGACAGATTCCCTTTAACAGGGTATTGCACATTTCTCATTTTTTCTGTGCCTCTCGGTGGTCAGCTGAGCTTGGTACTTATATTTTCTGAGCTTGTTACTCTGCGTCCCATTCGCTCTGTGCGGTTTTAATGCAGTGCATTCGCTAGCTTTTTATCCATCATTATTTACACTAGCAGCAGTTTTTCATCTCTGCATGGTGGACCCCTGGTTGCGATTGCACTTTACAGTTCACAGTTTAGTTTACCCTAACAATGGGTTATTGTCTTGATTCACTCATCAAAACAGAAACAAATATTCTTTGACTATTCTTGAGAACCTTTTAACAGGCAATTTTTCTTTAATGTATTTTTTAATTTTTATCTGCTGGTTAGCATATACAATTGTTTCTTTATGGTACATAGTGTCCCCAAGAGAATTACATATTTTTTCAAACAGAAGTTTCTCTGCTACCGAAACATTGTTTTCGGATCTTTGTGTGACTTTAGCAGATGTTTCAGACTTATTCCACAAATGCGACTTTTAAAGTTTTAAACTTTTTGTACTCCGCTCCCCCTGAGTTGTCTTTATATACAGCAGTATTTTTGCTCATTGTTTTGCACCATTTTGAGAAACGTGACACTTTTCGTGCTAAAGAGTTTTAAAACTGGTAAAACACAAAAAAGACAAAAAAGGTATTTTGCACAAAATTCATTATGCACATGCACCATTTTCAAGAATTTGCAGCAAAAATTACAACAAAATCCACAAGCCAAAAAAAGTGACTTTGAAAAAAAAAAGTATGATGAACATGAGCCTATCCCGCTATCAGTCTGAAAGTAAGACAAGTTTTTAATGCCAGAATTTCATAGAACAGCTTGAAATATAGTAAAACATTTACACAAAAAGCTATAAATTTCTCTTAACATCAGTCCCATCTAACATCACCAAAGTGGACGGGGCTGAGGTGGGGTGTGACAAGCCTGTCTATCAAACGCTCAAAAGCTTTATATTACTTTAGTGGTGTTAATTACACCAAAACGCACTCCAGTTGTAGGATGACCAGAGTAACATTTGTAGCAGAAGTACACAGCAATTGTAAGATGTGTCGACGTGTCTTCATCACCATGTCTCCTAAAGAAGACACTGCGAATCGCGCATGGGGGGGCAGGCTGGCATCCTCTTACTTACAGTAAGTACCCTGTAAGTATTAGCCTAGCACATACACTTTACAACACCTTCGTTTTTTACTGCACACATTTTACTTTGTCGAGCCACATGCATGCTTCTGAGTTCTGATATCCACACCCTCACATGAGGATATGACCCTGTTCTCGAGTCTAATGGGGGTGTCAGACCTAACTATGACTTTGTGCTGACATTAGCTCTTTACTGTCTCCCTGCATATATACACTGATTAACTGCCTGATGATAATTCTATTTCATCTTAATCAGCATCTATTTAAATTTAACATGCAGAGCTTTACACTTTGCTTATAACTTACTTGATTTATATATTGGCACTCTGGCTATATTTTCTGTAAATTATACCCTTAGTTATTCCTACGTTGGTAGTGATACTCTGTCTAGACTTGTTTTCATAATGTGTTATTTAAGTTAACCTCTTACCGACCTCCGCCGTACTAGTACAGCAGAGGTCGCATCTCTTCCTTTGATGCAGGCTCCGGAGGTGAGCCCGCATCAAAGCCGGGACATGTCAGCTGTTTTGAAGAGCTGACATGTGCCTACAATAGTGGTGGAGGAATCGCGATTCACCCGCCATTATTAACTAGTTAAATGCCATTGACAAACGTTGACAGCGGCATTTAACTAGCGCTTCCAGCCATCAGGCTGGAAATGAGCGCATCGCTGACCCCCGTCACGTGATCGGGGGTCAGCAATGCATCGGCATAACAACCAGAGGTCTCCTTGAGACCTCTATGGTTGTTGATGCTGGATTGCTGTGAGCGCCATTCTGTGTACGGTGCTAATAGCAAAGCAGTAAATCTACTACATAGGAGCGATCTGAGCTTCGCTCCTATGTAGCAGAGCCGATCGAGTTTTGCCAGCTTCTAGCCTCCCACTATTGGCTATTGAAGCTTGGCAAAAGTAAAAAAAATGTTTTAAAAAATATGAAAAAAATAAAAAAAATATAAAAGTTTAAATCACCCTCCTTTCGCCCCATTCAAAATAGAAAAAATAAAAAAAAAATCAAACCTACACATATTTGGTATCGCCGCATTCAGAATCACCCAATCTATCAATAAAGAAAAGGATTAACCTGATCACTAAATGGCGTAGTGAGAAAAAAATTTGAAATGTCAGAATTACATTTTTTTGGTCGCCACTACATTGCATTAAAATACAATAACGGGCGATCAAAAGAACATATTTGCACCAAAATGGAATCATTAAAAACGTCAGCCCAGCACACAAAAAATAAGCCTTCACCCGACCCCAGATTACAGAAAATGGAGACGCTATGGGTATCGGAAAATTGAAAAAAAAAATTTTAGCAAAATTTTGAATTTTTTTTACCACTTAGATAAAACATAACCTAGACAAGTTTGGTGTCTATGAACTCATAATGGACAAATACCGTATGCACAACCTCAGAAGTAGGGCCTGACACCATACATGTATAATGAAAAAACTTGGCACTCAACTTCTAGAATATTTTTGTGGATTTTTTACTGCAGCCAGAAAATAATATAGACTTTTGGCCTCAGTGGCCTTCATCAGTAACTATAGGTGAAAAACAGAATATGATTGATAATGAAAATATCATATCAAAGAAATTACAACAAAAACATAAATGAAGTATATACAGGATTGGGCAATCTAGAGTGACAAGTAGGGTTGAGCGAAACGGATCGTTCATTTTCATAAGTCGCCGACTTTTGGCAAAGTCGGCGTCTCATGAAACCCGACCCGATCCCTGTGTGGGGTCGGCCATGCGGTATGCGACTTTCGCGCCAAAGTCGCGTTTCAATGACTCTAAAAGCGCCATTTCTCAGCCAATGAAGGTGGACGCAGAGTGTGGGCAGCGTGATGACATAGATCTCAGTCCCCACCATCTTAGAGAAGGGCATTGCAGTGATTGGCTTGCTTTCTGCGGCGTCACAGGGGCTATAAAGGGGCGTTCCCACTGACCACCATCTTACTGCTGCTGATCTGAGCGTAGGGAGAGGTGCCGCTTCGTCAGAAGCAGGGATAGTGTTTTTTTCAGGGTACATTCACCCCCAAACCGCTTGTGCTGTAGCGATTTCCACTGTCCAACACCACCTTTTGTTTGCAGGGACAGTGGAAGCTACACTTTTTTTCCTCAGCGCTGTAGCTCATTGGGCTGCCCTAGAAGGCTCCCTGATAGCTGCGTTGCTGTGTGTGTACGCCGCTGTGCAAACCAACTGCTTTTTTCAAAGCACAAATCCTGTTGTTCCTTCCTTTCTGCACAGCTATCTTGTTTGTTTGTCCACACTTTTGTGTGCAGCAGTCCTTTTTTATAGCTGCCTGCCATACTTTTCTGAGATTACTGCAGGGAGATAAAGATTGGCAAGTCTGCCTCTGTGCCATTGCTGTGTGTGGCATCTGTCTCTCATTGTGTGCCACCGAAAACCAGTATGTAATACTGGGCCTTTTTTTTTTTTTTTTTGGTAAATTCTCCCTGTAAAAAAAAAAATTAATAGTGGGAGTCTGGGAGATAAAGATTGGCAAGTCTGCCTCTGTGCCAGTCCTGTGTGTGGCATCTGTCTCTCATTGTGTGCCACCGAAAACCAGTGTGTAATACTGGGCCATTTTTTTGGGGGGGCAAATTCTCCATGTAAAAAAAAAATTAATAGTGGGAGTCTGGGAGATAAAGATTGGCAAGTCTGCCTCTGTGCCAGTCCTGTGTGTGGCATCTGTCTCTCATTGTGTGCCACCGAAAACCAGTGTGTAATACTGGGCCATTTTTTTGGGGGGGGGTAAATTCTCCCTGTAAAAAAAAAAATTAATAGTGGGAGTCTGGGAGATAAAGATTGGCAAGTCTGCCTCTGTGCCAGTCCTGTGTGTGGCATCTGTCTCTCATTGTGTGCCACTGAAAACCAGTGTGTAATACTGGGCCATTTTTTTTTGGGGGGGTAAATTCTCCCTGTAAAAAAAAAATTAATAGTGGGAGTATGGGAGCTAAAGATTGGCAAGTCTGCCTCTGTGCCAGTCCTGTGTGTGGCATCTGTCTCTCATTTTGTGCCACAGAAAACCAGTGTGTAATACTGGGCCATTTTTTTGGGGGGGTAAATTCTCCCTGTAAAAAAAAAAATTAATAGTGGGAGTCTGGGAGATAAAGATTGGCAAGTCTGCCTCTGTGCCAGTCCTGTGTGTGGCATCTGTCTCTCATTGTGTGCCACCGAAAACCAGTGTGTAATACTGGGCCATTTTTTTGGGGGGGTAAATTCTCCCTGTAAAAAAAAAATTAATAGTGGGAGTCTGGGAGATGAAGATTGGCAAGTCTGCCTCTGTGCCAGTCCTGTGTGTGTCATCTGTCTCCCATTGTGTGCCACCGAAAACCAGTGTGTAATACTGGGCCATTTTTTTTGGGGGGGGGTAAATTCTCCCTGTAAAAAAAAATAATAATAGTGGGAGTCTGGGAGATAAAGATTGGCAAGTCTGCCTCTGTGCCAGTCCTGTGTGTGGCATCTGTCTCTCATTGTGTGCCACCAAAAACCAGTGTGTAATACTGGGCCATTTTTTTTTTTTGGGGGGGGTAAATTCTCCCTGTAAAAAAAAAAATTAATAGTGGGAGTCTGGGAGATAAAGATTGGCAAGTCTGCCTCTGTGCCAGTCCTGTGTGTGGCATCTGTCTCTCATTGTGTGCCACCGAAAACCAGTGTGTAATACTGGGCCATTTTTTTTTGGGGGGGGGGTAAAATCTCCCTGTAAAAAAAAAAAATAATAGTGGGAGTCTGGGAGATAAAGATTGGCAAGTCTGCCTCTGTGCCAGTCCTGTGTGTGGCATCTGTCTCTCATTGTGTGCCACCAAAAACCAGTGTGTAATACTGGGCCATTTTTTTTGGGGGGGGGTAAATTCTCCCTGTAAAAAAAAAATTAATAGTGGGAGTCTGGGAGATAAAGATTGGCAAGTCTGCCTCTGTGCCATTGCTGTGTGTGGCATCTGTCTCTCATTGTGTGCCACCGAAAACCAGTGTGTAATACTGGGCCATTTTTTTGGGGGGGGTAAATTCTCCCTGTAAAAAAAAAAATTAATAGTGGGAGTCTGGGAGATAAAGATTGGCAAGTCTGCCTCTGTGCCATTGCTGTGTGTGGCATCTGTCTCTCATTGTGTGCCACCGAAAACCAGTGTGTAATACTGGGCCATTTTTTTGGGGGGGGGTAAATTCTCCCTGTAAAAAAAAAAATTAATAGTGGGAGTCTGGGAGATAAAGATTGGCAAGTCTGCCTCTGTGCCAGTCCTGTGTGTGGCATCTGTCTCTCATTGTGTGCCTCCGAAAACCAGTGTGTAATACTGGGCCATTTTTTTGGGGGGGGGTAAATTCTCCCTGTAAAAAAAAAAAATTAATAGTGGGAGTCTGGGAGATAAAGATTTGCAAGTCTGCCTCTGTGCCGTTGCTGTGTGTGGCATCTGTCTCTCATTGTGTGCCACAGAAAACCTAGTGTGTAATATTTTTATTTATTTTTTATTTTTTTTTAAATTCTCCCTGAAAAAAAAAATAGTGGGAGATTAAGATTGGCATTTCTGCTTGAGTGCCGGTCCTGTGTGTGCCATCTGTCTCAAATTATTGGGGCACAGAAAACCTAGTGTGTAACATTGGGCCTGATTTTCCTTTCAGTGTCAGGCACCTATAAAGGTATATATAAATCCTTAAATCCTACAGAAGTTTGAATTCACCTTATAAGTTGTTTTACAGTAACAAATACCGTTACTTTGGTTACGTTTTGCAAACAATGAGGAAGTCTAGTGGAAGAGGTCGTGGCCGTGGGCGGTCATTGTCAGCTGGTAATGATGGTAGTGGTGGTGGAGCATCAGGTGGTCATGGTAAAAGCAGTACAGCACCTAAGTCTCGAGTTGTTGAGCCAGGTTTGTCGTCTGGCTACACAAGGCCTCGAACGCTCTCTTTTCTGGGAGTAGGAAAACCACTTTTGAAGCTGGAGCAGGAGGAACAAGTATTGGCTTTCATTGCTGACTCTGCCTCTAGCTCTTTCGCCTCCTCCTCGGAAAGTGCCAAATGTCAGAGCAGTGCATCGTCAGTGGATGCTCCCGGTCAGGAACAAGTCGCTTCCTTGTGTCCTTCACCCAGAACAACAGTGAAGGATGCGTCAGTCGACACAACAGGTTACTCCATGGAGCTCTTTACACATACCGTTCCTGGGTTAGACAGTGAAACAGTTAACAGGCCATGCCCATTAGAAGTTGAATCGGACATGGAGTGCACAGATGCACAGCCACAGCCAGATTACTATGCTGTTCCTTTGACTCAGACCAGAACATTGCCCTCGCAGTGTACTGAGGCAGAATCAAACCCAGCGGAGACTATGGTGCCCCGTCACGAACGCTATACCACCGGCTTACACGGTGACACAGACGAAGTTGCACACGACATAGAAGAGGAGGTCATAGATGACCCAGTTGTTGACCCCAATTGGCAGCCATTGGGGGAACAGGGTGTAGGCGGCAGTAGTTCTGAAGCGGAGGAGGAGGAGCCACAGCAGGCATCAACATCACAACAGGTTCCATCTGCCGGGCCCGTATCTGGCCAAAAACGCTTGGCAAAACCAAAACCAGTTGGAGGACAGCGTGGCCATCTGATTAAAGAAGCTCAGTCTGCAATGCCTGAAAAGGTATCCGATAGTAGAAAGAGTGCAGTCTGGCATTTTTTAAAACAACATCCAAATGATCAGCACAAAGTCATTTGTCAAAATTGTTCAACTACCTTAAGCAGAGGTCAGAATCTTAAAAGTCTAAATACAAGTTGCATGCATAGACATTTATCCACCATGCATTTGCAAGCCTGGACTAACTACCAAACGTCCCTAAAGGTTGCAGCACCCTCGGCCAATGAAGCTAGTCAGAAACGCTACCTCCCTTCCCTCACTGTAAACCCACCATTTCCCGCGCCACCTGCAGTATCTGTGCAGCTTTCGTCGCCAGGCCAAAGCAGTCAGGGAATCACCAGGTTTGCAGTAGGAAACACTGCATGTAGGGCACCGGCAAAAATACCATCTCCAACCCTCTCTCACTCACCCATGTCCACCGGCACCACCGCTAGTTCCATGATCTCCAGCTCTCCAGTCCAGCTCACCCTACATGAGACTCTTGTTAGGAAAAGGAAGTACTCATCCTCGCATCCGCGTACACAGGGTTTGAACGCCCACATTGCTAGACTAATCTCATTAGAGATGATGCCCTACCGGTTAGTTGAAAGCGAAGCTTTCAAAACGCTGATGGACTACGCTGTACCATGCTACGAGCTACCCAGTCGACACTTCTTTTCTAGAAAAGCCATCCCAGCCCTCCAACAGCATGTTAAAGACCGCATCGTCCATGCACTCAGGCAGTCTGTGACTACAAAGGTGCACCTGACAACAGATGCATGGACCAGTAGGCATGGCCAGGGACGTTACGTGTCCATCACGGCACACTGGGTGAATGTGGTGGATGCAGGGTCCACAGGGGACAGCAATATTGGGACAGTTCTGCCTAGCCCACGGTCAAGGAAAGAGTTGGCTGTAGGCGTTCGCCCCCCCTCCTCCTCTTCCTCGTCCTCCTGCAGAAGCAAGAGCTCGTCCACAGACCGCAGTCGCACATCCACTCCATCCGCAGCTGCCACTGTTGCACACCAGGTGTGCCATTATGGGACAGCTAGTGGCAAGCGTCAGCAGGCTGTATTGGCAATGAAGTGTTTGGGTGACAACAGACACACCGCGGAAGTTCTGTCCGAGTTCTTGCAGAAAGAAACTCAGTCATGGCTGGGCACTGTACATCTTGAGGCAGGCAAGGTAGTGAGTGATAACGGAAGGAATTTCATGGCTGCCATAGCCCTTTCCCAACTGAAACACATTCCTTGCCTGGCTCACATCTTAAACCTGGTGGTGCAGTGCTTCCTGAAAAGTTATCCGGGGTTACCCGACCTGCTCCTCAAAGTGCGCAGACTTTGCTCGCATATCCGCCGTTCGCCCGTACACTCCAGCCGTATGCAGAACTATCAGCGGTCTTTGAACCTTCCCCAGCATCGCCTAATCATCGACATTGCAACAAGGTGGAACTCCACACTGCACATGCTTCAGAGACTGTGCGAACAGAGGCGTGCTGTTATGTATTTGTGGGAGGATACACATACACGGGCAGGCAGTTGGATGGCAGACATGGAGTTGTCAGGTGTGCAGTGGTCGAAGCTACAAGACCTGTGTCAAGTCCTTCAGTGTTTTGAGGAATGCACACGGCTGGTTAGTGCAGACAACGCCATAATAAGCATGAGCATCCCCCTAATGCTTCTGCTGATGCAAAGTTTGACGCACATGAAGGAGCAGGCGTTTGCAGCCGAGGAAGAGGAAAGCCTTGATGACAGTCAGCCATTGTCTGGTCAGGGCCGTGTAGAGGACGCGGTAGCGGGCGAAGAGGAGGAGGAGGACGAGGAGGATCATGGGGATGAGTACTTTTTTAATGAGGAAGCTTCTCCTGGGCCAACCGAAATTAGTGGCGTTGCAAGGCCGGGTTCTGTTTTTTTAAGGGAGACAAGTGACGTAGATTTGCCTGTAACTGCCCCTCAAACCAGCACAACTGCAGATTTGACAACTGGAACTTTGGCCCACATGGCGGATTATGCCTTACGTATCCTCAAAAGGGACCCACGCATTATTAAAATGATGAGCGATGACGATTACTGGTTGGCCTGCATCCTTGACCCTCGCTATAAAGGCAAATTGCAAAATATTATGCCACATGAGAACCTCGAACAAATATTAGCAACCAAACAAGCTACTCTTGTAGACCGTTTGATTCAGGCATTCCCAGCACACAGCGCCGGTGATGGTTCTCACACGAGCTGCAGGGGGCTACAGGGCAGAGGTGTTAGAGGTGCACAAATCAGAAGTGGCGTTGGACAGAGGGGTTTTCTGACCAGGTTGTGGAGTGATTTCGCAATGACCGCAGACAGGACAGGTACTGCAGCATCTATTCAAAGTGACAGGAGACAACATTTGTCCAGTATGGTTACTAACTATTTTTCATCCCTTATCGATGTTCTCCCTCAACCGTCATTCCCATTTGATTACTGGGCATCCAAATTAGACACCTGGCCTGAATTGGCAGAATATGCATTGCAGGAGCTTGCTTGCCCAGCAGCTAGTGTGCTATCAGAAAGAGTATTCAGTGCTGCTGGTTCAATATTAACCGAAAAAAGGACTCGTCTGGCTACCCAAAATGTGGATGATCTCACCTTCATTAAAATGAACCACTCCTGGATTTCAAATTATTTTGCCCCACCTTTCCCGGCTGACACCTAGCTTTCCTATAAAAAGGTCTTGCTTGTGGACTGGTCTTACTGAGTGTTCCAATCTCTTAATTTGCAGCAGCTGTTTGTCCAGCATACGACATGTTTACACCTCCCTCAATGGGAAAACTCCCCCCACGGGGCCGTGGTCTCGCCACTTGGCGCAAGCATCCGTTAGAGTGCCGTTTGTGTGAAGAGGTGGGTGTGCCCGCTTTTGGTCTACGGCACTGCCACTGGGTCCCTCATAGTACAATAAAGTGTCTCTGGCGGTGGTGGCGCGCACCCAATGTCAGACACACCGTTGTAACATGAGAGGCCCTGGGACGGTACCGCCGGCCACAAGAGAGTTCACCCTCCCCCCCAGCTCAAACTGTGCTCTACACGTGCAAAATTATCTCGCACAGCTCCACCAATGTTTAGTCTATGCGCTGACATCATTCAATGCCTGGCACTGACAATACCAATTTGTTGACATCTATGATGCTAGTTAAAGTAGTCTGGGTCAGTGTCCTATATTGACACCAGTAAATACTTACTGCCAAATTACTTTGTCAGAAACTCAGCAGATGAGCCCACCCCTGTACCTAAGTATGCCACACTTTTTTTGTTGTTGTTGTTTTGCGAGACATTAACATCTATTTATTTTTTGTGAGTACTAACTGTGTCAGACACTCCTTGCAATCGTCCTCCGCTGACCACACCAATGCTGCCTGTGTATCCATGTAACCGATTTAAAACTTCCTTCAGCCTATTTTTAGTTATTTTAGGCCTAGTAAGCCTGTCTGCGGTCCCTCCTTGCAATCCTCCTCCTCCTACTGACCCCAATGCTGCCTGTGTATCCATGTAACCGATTTAAAACTGCCTTGAGCCTATTTTTAGTTATTTTAGGCCTAGTAAGCCTGTCTGCGGTCCCTCCTTGCAATCCTCCTCCTCCGCTGACCACAATGCTGCCTGTGTATCCATGTAACCAATTTTAAACTGCCTTGAGCCTATTTTTAGTTATTTTAGGCCTAGTAAGCCTGTCTGCGGTCCCTCCTTGCAATCCTCCTCCTCCGCTGACCACAATGCTGCCTGTGTATCCATGTAACCGATTTTAAACTTCCTTGAGCCTATTTTTAGTTATTTTAGGCCTAGTAAGCCTGTCTGCAGTCCCTCCTTGCAATCCTCCTCCTCCGCTGACCACAATGCTGCCTGTGTATCCATGTAACCGATTTAAAACTGCCTTGAGCCTATTTTTAGTTATTTTAGGCCTAGTAAGCCTGTCTGCGGTCCCTACTTGCAATCCTCCTCCTCCGCTGACCACAATGCTGCCTGTGTATCCATGTAACCGATTTAAAATTGCCTTGAGCCTATTTTTAGTTTTTTTAGGCCTAGTAAGCCTGTCTGCGGTCCCTACTTGCAATCCTCCTCCTCCACTGACCACAATGCTGCCTGTGTATCCATGTAACCGATTTAAAACTGCCTTGAGCCTTTTTTTAGTTATTTTAGGCCTAGTAAGCCTGTCTGCGGTCCCTACTTGCAATCCTCCTTTTCCGCTGACCACAATGCTGCCTGTGTATCCATGTAACCGATTTAAAACTGCCTTGAGCCTATTTTTAGTTATTTTAGGCCTAGTAAGCCTGTCTGCGGTCCCTACTTGCAATCCTCCTCCTCCGCTGACCACAATGCTGCCTGTGTATCCATGTAACCGATTTTAAACTGCCTTGAGCCTATTTTTAGTTATTTTAGGCCTAGTAAGCCTGTCTGCGGTCCCTCCTTGCAATCCTCCTCCTCCGCTGACCACAATGCTGCCTGTGTATCCATGTAACCGATTTTAAACTTCCTTGAGCCTATTTTTAGTTATTTTAGGCCTAGTAAGCCTGTCTGCGGTCCCTCCTTGCAATCCTCCTCCTCCGCTGACCACAATGCTGCCTGTGCATCCATGTAACCGATTTAAAACTGCCTTGAACCTATTTTTAGTTATTTTAGGCCTAGTAAGCCTGTCTGCGGTCCCTACTTGCAATCCTCCTCCTCCGCTGACCACACCAATGCTGCCCGTGTACCCCTGGAACCTATTTTAAAGTGCATAGAGCCTATTTCTTTATTTTATGTAATATTAAAAAAGCCATGATGGACTACGCTGTCCCACGCTACGAGCTACCCAGTCGACACTTCTTTTGCAAGAAAAGCCATCCCAGCTCTCCACCAGCACCACCTCCATTGTCCATGCACTCTGGCAATCTGTGAGTACAAAGGTGCACCTGACAACAGACGCATGGACCTGTAGGCATGGCCACGGAAGGTTACGTGTCCATTACGGCGCAATGGGTTAATGTGGTGGATGCATGGTCCACAGGGGACAGCCTACTAAGTCTGTCTGCAGTCCCTAATTCAAATTGTCCTCCACTGTCTAAATCTGAGCTTCAACCTTCTGGCTCTCATTAAGTGTTTTTTTAACCAAAAATTGGTGGTTGGGGCCTACTAACGGTGTTTCCCGCTCCCTGGTGTTGTCCTCAACTGTATATAGCTGAGCTTCAACCTTCTGGCTGTCATTAAGTGCTTTTTTAACAAAAAATTGGTGGTTAGGGCCTACTAACGGTGTCTGCCGCTCCCTGGTGTTGTCCTCAACTGTATAAAGCTGAGCTTCAACCTTCTGGCTGTCATTAAGTGCTTTTTTAACAAAAAATTGGTGGTTACGGCCTACTAACGGTGTCTGCCGCTCCCTGGTGTTGTCCTCAACTGTATAAAGCTGAGCTTCAACCTTCTGGCTCTCATTAAGTGTTTTTTTTTTTTTTTTTAAATGGTGGTTAGGGCCTACTAACGGTGTCTGCCGCTCCCTGGTGTTGTCCTCAACTGAATAAATCTGAGCTTCAACCTTCTGGCTCTCATTAAGTGCTTTTTAAAAAAAAATTGGTGGTTACGGCCTACTAACGGTGTCTGCCGCTCCCTGGTGTTGTCTTCAACTGTATAAAGCTGAGCTTCATTCTTTGGGCTTTCGGCCTATAGTATCAGATATTAAACTGCATTTGGCCTTCAACTTTGGTTACGGCCTACTAACGGTGTCTGCCGCTCCCTGGTGTTGTCCTCAACTGTATAAAGCTGAGCTTCAACCTTCTGGCTGTCATTAAGTGCTTTTTTAACAAAAAATTGGTGGTTACGGCCTACTAACGGTGTCTGCCGCTCCCTGGTGTTGTCATCAACTGTATAAAGCTGAGCTTCAACCTTCTGGCTGTCATTAAGTGCTTTTTTAACAAAAAATTGGTGGTTACGGCCTACTAACGGTGTCTGCCGCTCCCTGGTGTTGTCATCAACTGTATAAAGCTGAGCTTCAACCTTCTGGCTGTCATTAAGTGCTTTTTTAACAAAAACTTGGTGGTTACGGCCTACTAACGGTGTCTGCCGCTCCCTGGTTTTGTCCTCAACTGTATAAAGCTGAGCTTCAACCTTCTGGCTGTCACTAAGTGCTTTTTTAACAAAAAATTGGTGGTTTTGGCCTACTAACGGTGTCTGCCGCTCCCTGGTGTTGTCCTCAACTGTATAAAGCTGAGCTTCAACCTTCTGGCTGTCATTAAGTGCTTTTTTAACAAAAAATTGGTGGTTACAGCCTACTAACGGTGTCTGCCGCTCCCTGGTGTTGTCCTCAACTGTATAAAGCTGAGCTTCAGTCTTTAGGCTTTCGGCCTATAGTATCAGATATTAAACTGCATTTGGCCTTCAACTTTGGTTACGGCCTACTAACGGTGTCTGCCGCTCCCTGGTGTTGTCCTCAACTGTATAAATCTGAGCTTCAACCTTCTGGCTCTCATTAAGTGCTTTTTTAACAAAAAATTGGTGGTTACGGCCTACTAACGGTGTCTGCCGCTCCATGGTGTTGTCCTCCACTGTATAAAGCTGAGCTTCAGTCTTTAGGCTTTTGGCCTATAGTAGCAGATATTAAACTGCATTTGGCCTACTAGTGTGGTTGGGCCCTTAAAACAGTGTCTGCTGCTCCTGGGTTTGCTACTCCACTGAACAAAGCAATGCCGCCTGTTTAGTCCTGTTACCAATTTTGAACTGCATTTAGCCTACTTTATTCTTTGGCACTATATCTGTGTTTCCTCCTCATCCTGCCCATTGCCCAGCCACTGCTAGATGAGTCTGCTGGTACATTGACCTAGACCACTACATTCCCCTTGCACTCTACACAGCCAGAATCTGACCCTGCTGAAAGTAAGGTTCCCCTTCTCGCATGTTATACCACCTTACACAGGGACAAAGAGGAAGGTGCAGATGAAAGTGCAGGTTCCTTCATCAGGTGGGGGGGGCATACTCGTTGGCAATGTCACTGGCACAGGGCCCCTCAGAGTACGCAAACACACCGCTGTACTTTGAGGGGCCCTGTGCCAGTGCCAATGCCAACGAGTGGGCCCCCCCTGCTTGCTTAGGATCACAGAACTTGCAAACTTGACATACTTACCTCTCACTGCTCCATCGCCGTGACGTAGTACACGTTTCCTGGGCCCACTAAAACCTTCAACCAGGCCTACCCCCCACAACTTTTGCCAAATGACCCCCAATTTCCAATGCCCAACTATTATTATAAAGTTAATTAAGATTGACAAGCTTCAGAAACAAGAATGGATGTTTTTGGCATTAAAATGGGCACTGTAGGTGTTTTCCTGGCCTCCACTCACTGCTGACTATGCTTCCCCATTGACTTGCATTGGGTTTCGTGTTTCGGTCGATCCCCGACTTTTAGCGATAATCGGCCGACTGCACTCGACTCAACTTTGGACAAAGTCGGGTTTCGCAAAACCTGACTCGATCTTAAAAAAATGAAAGTCGCTCAACCCTAGTGACAAGGAATAATCTAGACATAGGGTCATGTCAGAATTGAATAATCAGATCTATTTAATGGGGCATGAAACTACCATTAAATTGCACAAAATAATAATGTTATAAACAAGTGAGAGTATAATATTTGGTGGAAAAAATGAGAAGGAGACATACTGGACTGCAGTATAGTGGTTAATGGCGTTGAGTGCGATAATAGGAGTGACAACATAGTCTATGAAGGTAAAAAAGCGAAGGTAAGAACACCAGGCTAGATATGAAAAAATAGAGGGTCACAATGAAAAAAATCAAAAATGAAAAAAGGTGGCCTACCACTTTAAATATGTTTGGTCATGCACTAGGCGCTGGGCATGGAGCCTGTATAAGATAGTACCTAGTAAAAAAAATGACTAGCCATAAAATTCGGTCTAAACCAGTGCAAGTAAAAAATTGCAGGATGGAAGGGGTTTAAGAGCTCACCTGGGTGGGTGGGGGTGCCAGCGTGCAGTCATCAGCAACGCGGTGTTCACCACTGGTCAGCTGTGAGTGAATGTGTGGGGAGCACTATTTTAAGTAAGGAAGGGGCAGGACTAACTTTTAGCTAGGACCAAGGGCAGTTAGTGGGAAGTGAGAGCAGTGAAAGCTTGTGTTCCACATACGTTCCAGCAGCATATTGGAGCCCAGCAATGAATTTCCTGTATTCAGAGTCAGGTCTAAATAGCAGAATGTGTTTCAGTGGCCATCTTAGGACTTCAGAAATATTCCAAAGCTCATTGTAGCAATCCATTTAGAGTAGAAAAAGTGGTGGCTATTATTCACTATTCAAAGTGGAGAAGGTGATAAAGGAAGAGGAGAGTCAGAAGACAGGGATCCAAACGGAACATAAAGTCAATAAAGGCGGCTCTGAAAAATGATATGAGACAATTAGCAATCGGCATATAATAAAATGATATCTTGAAAAAATGTTAAAAACAGTAAAATATATGAAAGACAGACAATCATTTAATAGTATGCATTAGACAAATGCTAATAAATCATAATCTTGGTTTAATCCCCGTGGTGTTAAGTTATGCAGCGTATGTATTCAATACGCTTCACGCATTTTAAGGGTTTTTATGCGGTCACCCCCTCTCCTAGGTGGTGCTACCTGTTCAATTACCTGGAAACAGAGTTGGGAAATTTTATGATTATGGGTAATGAAATGATAAGGAATAGGTAGCAACAAGTTTCTGCGTCTGATTGTGGACTTGTGCTTAGAAATTCGATCTTTCACATGTTGGGTGGTTTCACCTACGTAAGCAAGTCCACATGAACATTTGATCAAATAAACTACATGCAAAGTATCACAGGTTGAGAAGTCCCTGATTTTGCAAGTTTTGCCTGAGTGTGGGTGGTGAATTACGTCGCCCTTGATAACACTACTACTTTGGTTGCAGTTGAGACATGGGAAGGTACCAGATTTTGGTTAGTGTAGAAACCGTTGGGTAGATGGAGTCGGATTCCTGAATATGTCCGCATTAACTAATTTATCCCGTAAATGTGCCGCCCTTTTAGAATAGAGGAGAAAAGGTTGGTTAAATTCTGCAATATCAGGGTGCGCCTCTTTGAGTAAATGCCAATGTTGGCGGATGGAACAGTGTAATTTGTATGCAAAAGGATGATACGTATGTACAAATGGTAAACATTTGCTAGAAGTATTTGCAGAAATGTTATCGCCCTCTCTGACTCAAAGTCCATTTTTCAAAACCCGTTCCCCCCAGCGGTCCAAGTACATCAGCTAATGATACCCAACTCCTTACAGCAGCAAGCTTAGGTCTCAAAAATAAGAGCCATTTCAGGCCACCACATGGTTCTCATGCCCTTGAAAACTTTATTGGTTTAATTAATAATTCCTTTTTGAATTTATGTAAAGACATTGATCTGGGCTGTCTACATTAGCCCCCAAATCTCTCAGTAGTTGATAGACAGGCTTTACGGTCCCTACAGGAGGATCAGACCCTGACTATCAAACCAGCTGACAAAGGAGGAGCAATTGTAGTCATGGACGCCACCTATTATATCTCTGAAATAAATAGGCAACTTAGTGATACCTCATTATACACTGAACTCCAGAGAGATCCCACTAGAAAGCTCCTACTAATATTGGATATGCCTATTGAACATAACAACCTATGTATATACATTTTAACCTTGGTCCTTACGTCTAATTTTTTTATGCTTGCTACGTGGCACAGCAATGGGTTCAAATGTAGCCCCCTCATGCAAATTGCTATATGGCAGATTTTGAGGTCACTACCATCTATAAGAATACACTCTTTCAAGACAACATTCTTATCTGGAAGCGTTACATAAATGATATTTTTTGCATATGGGGGGGCTCAGCTAACTCTCTGAGTTATATGCTTACTTTACTTAATTCCTCATGGCCTGGCCTTAGTTTTACGGTCACATATGATCTTAACCAGATCAGTTTCTTGGACACATTGGTCATTAAGAATGAGAATGGTCATCTCAGCACAGATTTATACACTTAAAAAACTTACCATAACAATCTACTCCACTACAATAGTCTATAACCATCTTCTATGAAGAATTTAATCCCTAGATCCCAATTCCAGAGTATCAAAAATGTTGTAACCGACAACATTCTACGATCAACACGCCTTTATGAAATACGTACCAAATTTAGTGAGAGGGGCTATCCGGAGCATGTATTGACCAAATCTAACCAAGAAACCCCCAGAACTCATAATACCTCTAGTAAACGTTTACCATTTGTACATACGTATCACCCTTTTGCATACAAAATACACTGTTCCATCCGCCAACATTGGCATTTACTCAAAGAGGTTCACCCTGATTTTGCCGAATTTAACCAACCTTTTCTCCCCTGTTTTAAAAGGGTGACAATTTCACGGGATAAACTAGTTAATGCTGACATATTCAGGAATCTGACTCCATCTACTCAACAGTTTCTACACAAACTAAAATCTGATACCTTCCCATGTCTCAACTGCAACCAATGTAGTAGTGTTATCAAGGGCGACGCAATTCACCACCTACACTCAGGCAAAACTTTCAAAATCAGGGACTTCTCAACGTGCAATACTTTGCATGTAATTTATTTGATCAAATATTCATGTGGACTTGCTTACGTAAAACCACCCAACCTGTGAAAGATCGAATTTCTAAGCACAAGCCCACAATCAGTCGCAGAAACTTGTTGCTACCTATTCCTTATCATTTCATTACCCATAATCATAACATTTCCAAACTCTGTTTCCAGGTAATTGAACAGGTAGCACCACCTAGGAGAGGGGGTGACCGCATAAAACCCCTTAAAATGCGTGAAGTGTATTGGATACATATGCTGCGTAACTTAGTAACGTTAGTCCTGCCCCTTCCTTACTTATAATAGTGCTCCCCACACTTTCACTCACAGCTGACCAGTGGTGAATTCCGCATTGCTGATGACTGCACGCTGGCACCCCCACCCACCCAGGTGCGCTCTTAAACCCCTTCCATACCGCAATTTTTGCATGCACTGGTTGGACCGAATTTTATGGCTAGTCATTTATTTTTATTTATTAGGTACTATCTTACACAGGCTTCATGCCCAGCGCCTAGTGCATGACCAAACATATTTAAAGTGGTAGGCCACCTTTTTTTATTTTTAATCTTTTTCACTGTGACCCTCTATTTTTTCATATCTAGCCTGGTGTTCTTACCTCCGCTTATTTACCTTCATAGACTATGGTGTCACTCCTATTATCGCACTGAACGCGATTAATCACTATACTGCAGTCCGGTATGTCTCCTTCTCATTTTTTCCACCAGATATTTCTCATTTGTTTATAACATTATTATTTTGTGCAATTTAATGGTAGTTTCATGCCAAATTAAATGGATCTTATTATAGAATTCTGACATGACCCTAGGTCTAGATTATTCCTTATCACTCTAGATTGCCCCATCCTGTATATACTTTATTTATGTTTTCATTGTAATTTCTTTGATATGATATTTACATTGTCAATCATATTCTGGATATATTTTTTCACTTATAGTTACTAATGAAGGCCAGTGAGGCCGAAATGTCTATATTATTTTCTGGCTGCATTAAAAAATCCACAAAAATGTTCTAGAAGTTGAGTGCCAAGTTTTCTTTATGAACTCGTAATGACCTGGAGAATCAAAATGGCTGGTTAGTTTTAGCATTTAGCGAACCTAGCAAAAAAGGCAAACAAAAAACAAGTGTGGGATTGCACTTTTTTGCAATTTCACCGCACTTGGAATTTTTTCCCCATTGATGTTGTTCAAAAGTACAACTCATCCTGCAAAAAACAAGCTCTTACATGGCCATATTGACGGAAAAATAAAAAAAATACGGCTCTGGGAAGGAGGGGAGAAAAATTAAAATGCAAAAAATGGAAAAGGGCAAGGTCTTAAAGGGGTTAATAAAATGTATCTTATGGTTGAATATCTCTTTGATCCCCTGCTGGTTTAATAATGCTGATTTGGGTCTCTTGTGTTTATATTGCTTGTTGAATTTGGACCTTCTATAAATTCTACTTAATTTGGGAAACTTTTCTGCCTAACGTCAGTCTGCACTCCTTTCTGAACCTAATGAGTTTTATTTTATTTGTAGGCAGGCCCGGATTAATAATCTGCCCAACCGGGCATTTTCCAGCTAAGCTGCAATGACATGTGGGCTGGCGGGCTGCTGGCTGATGGCGCTCGCTCATCTGGCCACTTGCCCGCTGATGTGGGCACTGACCCGTTTTTCCTGCCCCCAGCCCTTTAAATCTGCGAGCACGGCGGCTTTGCAGGTGCGCGCGTGAGCATTAGTTAGTGCTTGCGAGCGATGCACCACAGTGACCAGAGGGATTAAGAAGGTACTGGCGTTGACACATCAAGACGTTCTCTTTGTGGGCGGAGAGAAGGAGCTCTGCTCTCCTGCCCCTGGCTGCAGCAGTTGGTCGAGCACTGCAGCCTGAATGTATCAGGCATCATCATCAGGGATCAACTTAGGGATCCTAATACGTACCTCAGGTTGTCCTTTAATCCGATGGCTATCTACTTGCGGGAGTTGGAGCAAATCCTTATTAGGGCTTTTGAAGGAGGGATTATCCCTAAGAGTGTTTTTGATGGTTTGATGGTCAAATCTCCCATGGTTCCGACATTTTATTTGTCACCTAAGGTCCACAAAGATGCCCTCGACCCCCCAGGACGCCCTATAGTGTCTGGGATTGGGGGCCTATGTGACCTTGTGTGTCAATTTATAGACTTTTATCTAAAGCCCCTGGTCGAAACTTTACCTTCTAATGTTCGGGACACTACGGACGTCCTGGCACGGGTCGATGGCATCTTTGTGGACAGTACAACCCTCCTCGTCACTGCTGACGTGGAAGGTTTGTATACTTGTATTGAACATTTTCGTGGGATTGAGGCGGCTCGCTTCTTCCTGAGGACCTCTGACCTGGACGGCCCTCTGCGTGGACTAATCCTCGAGCTGCTGGACTATATCCTTACCCACAATTTTTTTGTTTTTAAGGACACTTTTTATCTACAGAAGCGTGGCACACAACTATTGGTGCAGCCTGTGCGTCCTCGTACGCCAATCTCTTCCTGGGCTACTGGGAAAGATTCATTTTTGGCAACGGGGGCCTGCCGGCCGCCTCCCATGTGCTGTGCTGGTATCGCTTCATTGATGACATTCTTTTTTTGTGGGATTGGTCAGTCCACCAGCTAGAGGATTTTTTGGGTTTATTGAATGACAATACTTCTAACATCCGGCTTACGTACACTTATAGTGATGTTACGGTTGACTTCCTGGATGTCCGCCTGGAGGTCGATACTAATAGGCAAATCCAGGTGGATGTCTTTAGGAAGTCGACCTCTGTTAATTCTTTACTACATGCTTCATCAGCTCATGACCCGTCCACGATTAGGGCCATCCTGGTCGGACAGTTCCTTAGGATGCGGCAAATTTGTTCCTCTGAATCCAAATTCGAGGCACAGGCCTCGGATTTGAAAAATCATTGTCTGGCCCAGGGTTACAGTTGGAGATCTGTCAAGCACGGTTATGACTGAGCCAGAAAAACCCCACGCGATAGTCTGTTACACCCGCCCAGGAGGCGGAAAAATGTAGGTAAAGATGGCCCCATCTGATTCATCTCTACCTACAACCATGAGTGGAACAACATGCGTTCCATTCTGATTAAACATTGGTCCGTCCTTGGGACGGAGCCCTCCCTGATGGCCTCCCTGGGTTCTTTTCCACAAATGACCTCTAGGAGATGCAAAAACTTAAATGACTTATTGGTATGTAGCCATTATATCCCTACCCCGAGCAATCCATTTGGCACGGATGGCCCTATCTGGGGATACTTTCTGTACGCGCACTGTCTTGCCTGCACGAATGTCCTGCGCTGCTCTAGTTTTGTCTACACTGATGGAACGAAGGAATTCCAAATTAGACAATGGATTTCCTGTAGCACAACCAATGTGATTTACTATGCCACGTGTCCTTGCCCTATGGTGTATGTGGGGCTCACTACTCATGAACTTAGAGTTTGAGTCCGAGAGCATGTGTGGGACATTGGTGCGGCCAGGACAGTGTCCGTCATTTCTGACCTTAAAACAATCCCCCATCACTATAGGTCGCATCATAAATGCGATGTGAGACTTCTTCGGGTGAGAGGGATTGATGTTTTGCACATGGGGATTTGAGGTGGTGATAATAAGAAACTCTTAGCACAAATCGAAGCGAAATGGATTGTGCAACTTGATACCATGTCACCAAAAGGCTTGAACGAAGCACTAAGTTTTGCTTCCTTCTTTTGAGTAGCTTACATTTCGCCCCTTATCCCTGCTCTGGTTATAGTGTACATTTAGTTACCTCCTGGTTCCCATTAATCCCCTCTTTTGCTTCCCCTCACCTTTCGTTTCAGCTGGGTTGTTGTTGTTTTTATGTGTTTTTGTATGTTATTTTAATGTCTTTTTATTTTTCCTTGCATTATTAGTAACTTTCAATACATATGGTGCCTAAGGTTTCCTTCATTTATCCGTTTTGACCTTGCCGACACTCCTGACTGATGTGCCACTTCATGTTTGGGGGATTCTAGATAAAAACTATGGACAAGATGTACGACCCCCCTTCTGATCATCATGATGGACAACTGCCCTTTTTTTGAATGGACTGATACTTACCAAAGCGTGGATTTGTCCTCTCATGATATGATCTCCATTTAAAGTGTGTCCTTCTGATATTGTAATTTAGAAACAGTTGTATTAGGTTTCTTGTTTGGTGTGGAGGTTATGGCAGGATATAAAATGTATTTTTTAGCTGTGGCCGTGCGTGTCGCGTTGCGGCTCACTGTGCCCTGGTGTGAATCGGTGTCTCCTGGCCTTGGGCGTGTGCTCGAGGAGCTATTTGTTCCCCAGGAGTGCCGCTGTGATTCGTCAGTAATTACCTTGTGATCAGGGTCATTGGGCTATTTTAAGGTCCTTGTCGGCACCAAATGCTATCCCCTTGAGAAAGCGGCACAGCGCTGCCACGAAACACGCGTCGGGGTCCACTCTCCGGCTGCCTTCCCACCTCGCCCCCGATATTGGTAAGCCTGGCACTTATACTCATCCCCTATTTATGTGTTATGGGATTAAGTCACATTTGATATACTTTTGTGAGGTATTTGTGTATGGGACCAGGGCTAGGTCTACTTAGACCATTGCTTAACAGCATTTGATTATATCAGATAATGTTTTTTTTTTATGCTTTCCTTTGTGGGGGCATCATTTGAGTGTGTGGGGGGTGGGGTTGTCAGCATTTCTTGGCATCTTTGTGCATGTTACTGTATAATGTTAATGAATTTCACTTTTTATTATGGACTATTTATGAACAAACTTTGATATTTATTGTTCATCGATGCTCCTTTTCCATATCATCATCAGGGAGTGGGACACACTCTGGAGCTCCTACTCCGCCTGCAATCACTGCTGTCTGGGTGAGTGCGTGTAATCACAGCCCAGAAAAACATATCAATTAAAATACATCAGCGCCTGTGATGCTGGGGCTGATGTATATACAGCTCTTGCTGAGGCTGGGTATATACAGGTGCTGGGCTGGGGGCTCTGATTTATATGTAACACCCCAGGTAACCGGTTGAGGGTGACATCACGCTTGGAGGCAAGGAGGATTCTGTTTACCAGGTAAGGCACTCACATTCAACACAATCTGAATCCAGGCCAGAAGGGGGAGCTCAGGACCCGGATTCAGGGGAGCTTCCCTTAGCTATTGGCTTCCTGGTCTGGAGGAGGAGTTAAGGGAGTCTAGAGGAGAGAGTGAAATGAGAAGGACGTCTGGAACAGACACAGAGGCCTAGCAGCCATGTGGGAGCTGCAGCCTCTGGAAAGAGTGAGAATTTGAAGGAGTTAAATAGTGGAGGAGCTTAGAGGAAATGAGCACAAACCAAGCTTCAAGCGGCAGGGACCTCACCAACTAAAGTGGCGCAAGTAGGAAAGGCTTATGGCCCTCACCTGGAAGATGGATCCCCTATTGCCTCCAAGCCGGCCGGACCACAGCTACCCTGCACTTGGTACCCTGGACTGAGGACTGCTATCATCAGTAAACCAGGTAAACACTGCAAACCTGTGTCCTCGTTCTTTGTCATACCATCCACCACACCATCGGTGCCCTACACCTGGGAAGCCCTGGGGATCCCGCTTCACCTGTGGGAAGCGTCACAATCTTGCTGTATACCATCACCCCAGAGGACCCCTTTAAGCAGCATCAGTCCCCACTGACCGAACACCACAGGTGGCGTCATGAACAATAGACTTTATTCACAATACCCCTTAAAGGGAACCTGTCACCTGAATTTGGCGGGACCAGTTTTGGGTCATATGGGCGGGGTTTTCGGGTGTTTGATTCACCCTTTCCTTACCCGCTGGCTGCATGCTGGCTGCAATATTGGATTGAAGTTCATTCTCTGTCCTCCATAGTACACGCCCTGGCGGGCGATTCATGTATGCTGCTGCTGCTATGTGTGCTGGGCTGGGGCTGATGTATATACAGGTCCTATATATACATCAGCCCCAGCACCTGTGTATACACCAGCCCCAGCACCCGCATATACATCAGCCACCAGCACCAGTATATACCCCCAGCACCAGTATATACCCAGCCCCTGTATATATACCCAGCACCCGTACATACACCAGCACCCGTACATACACCAGCACCCATATATACCCCCAGCACCCGTATATACCCTCAGCCCAAGCACCCTTATATACCCAGCACCTGTATATATCAGCCCCAGCACCTGTGTATATACCCAGCACACATATATACACCAGCACAGGTATATATCAGCCCCAGAACATGTATATATACACCAGCCCCAGCACCCGTATATACACCAGCCCCAGCACCTGCATATACCCAGCCACCCCACAGTGATCTCTGTGCACCCCTGGTATGTGCCCCCTGTATATGATCTCTGTGCCCCCACCCATCATCTCTGTGCCCCCCCTGTCATCTTCGTGCCATCCCCTGGTGATCTATGAGCCCCACTGGCGATGCCTGTCCCCCCAGTGCTGTATATCCCCCTTTTTTTGTTTCCTGCTCTACTCACCGTCCGAGCCAGGGACAAGCTCCTGTGCACGCCCGAAGGTGAACACTAGGGTTTAACGACTTTTACTTTTTTAGGATCGAGTCGGGTTTCGCGAAACCCGACTTTGTGAGAAGTCGGGTCAAGTGAAATCGGCCGATTATCGCGAAAAGTCGGAGATCGACCGAAACACGAAACCCAATGTAAGTCAATGGGGAATCAAAGTCGGCAGTGAGTGGAGGACAGGAAAACACCAACAGTGCCCATTTTAATGTCAAAAACATCAATTCTTGTCACTTAAGCTTGTGAATCTCAATTTACCTTATAATAATAGTTACGCATTGAAAATTGGGGGTCATTTGGCTAACGTTGTGGGGAAGGGGGTAGGGCTGGCTCAAGTTATTTGTGGGCCCAGGAAACGCGGACTACAGGTGGAGCCGGGAGAGGTAAATATTAAAACTTTGCAAGTGCTGTGATCCCGAGCAAGCGGGGGGCTCTGTTGTGAACTCTGTTTTCGGGCTCCCTCTTGTGGTCACTGGTGGTATGGTGTGACTTTTGCTTTGGGCTCCCCCTGGTGGCTTTGTTTGTTATCCTGCTGGTCTCTGGCTATCAGCTGGTTCGTTATCCTCTGGGAGGTTCCTATATAGCTCTGTTTTACTTCCACTTGTTGCCGGCTGTCGATGTAATCAGTGCTACTCAGATTCCTTCTGACTACCTTGCTCCCAGTCCATCCAGGACAAGCTAAGTTTTGTTTGCTCATTTTTTGATCAGCAGTGTTTATCATGTTGTCTTGTCCAGCTTGCTAAAATGTGATTCCCTCGTTTGCTGGATGCTCTAGTGGACTGAGTTTCTCCCCACACACCATTAGTTGGTGCGTGGGTTCTTGAAATCTCAGGATGGATATTTTGTAAGGGTTTTTTATTGATCGCATAGACCCCTGCTCTATTTTCTGCTTTCTAGTACTAGTGGGCCTCTTTTGCTGAATCTGATTTCATCCCTGCGTATGTGCCTTCTTCTTACTTCACCGTTAATATTTGTTGGGGGCTTCTATATCTTTGGGGATTATTTCTCTGGAGGCAAGCGAGGTCTCTCTTTCTCTTTAGGGGTAGCTAGTTCCTCAGGCTGGCTCGAGACGTCTAGGAAATTTTTAGGCACGTTCACCGGCTGCCTCTAGTTGTGTTGCATAGGTTCAGATTTGCGATCAGTCCAGTTACCATCTCCCTAGAGCTTGTCCTTAGTTTATTCACTTGCTGGTCTATTCGTGATCCTCAGCCACTAAGGATCATAACAGTACAGCCGGCCAGTAAAGTGTTAATTGCATGGCAGAAGCAGGAGAAAAGAAGCCTTGAGATATATTTTTTTTTTTTTTGCCGTGTGTCTAGCTGCTGTGGCTAGCTTCTCTCCTCCTCTTAATCTTGGTGTGGCTCTGAGTTCAGCTGCTGACATGGATGTCCAGAGCTTGGCTTCCAGTCTGGATCATCTTGCTGCTAGGGTTCAAAGTATTCAGGATTTTGTTGTTCACAGTCCTATGTCAGAGCCTAGAATACCTATTCCGGAGTTGTTTTCTGGAGATAGATCTAGGTTCCTGAATTTTATTAACAATTGTAAGTTGTTTCTTTCTTTGAAAATTCGTTCCTCTGGTGATGCCGTTCAGCAAGTTAAGATTATCATTTCCTTTTTGCGTGGTGACCCCCAAGATTGGACCTTCGCATTGGCGCCAGGGGATCCTGCATTGCTTAGTGTAGATGCGTTTTTTCTAGCCCTTGGATTGCTCTATGAGGAACCTAATCTTGAGAACCAGGCTGAAAAAAATGTTATTGGCCCTCTCGCAGGGGCAAGATGAAGCAGAGGTGTACTGCCAGAAATTTCAGAAATGGTCGGTGCTTACTCAGTGGAATGAGTGTGCCCTGGCTGCAAATTTCAGAGAAGGTCTTTCTGAAGCCATTAAGAATGTCATGGTGGGGTTCCCTACGCCTGCAGGTCTGAATGAGTCAATGATTCTGGCCATTCAGATTGATCGGCGTTTGCGGGAGCGCAAACCTGTGCACCATTTGGCGGTGTATTCTGAACAGACACCTGAATCTATGCAATGTGACAGAATTCTGACCAGAAGTGAACGGCAAAATTATAGACGGCAAAATGGGTTGTGCTTTTACTGTGGTGACTCAGCTCATGTTATCTCAGCATGCTCTAAGCGCAAAAAAAAAGGTTGATAAATCTGTCACCATTGGTACTTTACAGCCTAAGTTCATTTTGTCTGTTACCCTGATTTGTTCCCTGTCATCTTATCCGGTTAATGCTTTTGTAGATTCAGGTGCATTTTAAAATGCGCGCGTCTCCTGCCTCCCGTGACGTCACGGCTTGTGATTGGTCACGTCGCCCATGTGACCGCGACGCGACCAATCACAACGCCGGAACGTAATTTTAAAATCCTGAATGCCTAGAAGGACCTGAAAATTACGTCACGGCTTGCTGTGATTGGTCGCGTCGCGGCCACATGGGCGGCACGCGACCAATCACAAGCCGGGACTTCACGTAAGGAAGGAAAAGCGCGAATTTTAAGCAAACAACGCTGCCGGTTCCCTCGGTGAGGTCCAGGCTGCGTCGGAGAGGTGAGTATAGCAATATTTTTTATTTTAATTCTTTATTTTACACATTAATATGGATCCCAGGGCCTGAAGGAGAGTTTCCTCTCCTTCAGACCCTGGGAACCATCAGGAATACCGTCCGATACTTGAGTCCCATTGACTTGTATTGGTATCGGGTACCGGTATCGGATTGGATCTGATACTTTGCCGGTATCGGCCGATACTTTCCGATACCGATACTTTCAAGTATCGGACGGTATCGCTCAACACTAGTGATGAATGGAAAACTGCATTTAATACACCTGAAGGCCATTTTGAGTACTTGGTGATGCCTTTTGGACTTTCTAATGCTCCTTCAGTCTTTTAGTCCTTTATGCATGACATCTTCCGTGAATATCTGGATAAGTTTATGATTGTGTATCTGGATGATATTCTGTTTTTTTCGGATGATTGGGAGTCTCATGTTAAGCAGGTCAGGATGGTCTTTCATGTCCTTCGTGACAATGCTTTATTTGTGAAGGGCTCAAAATGTCCTTTTGGCGTCCAGAAGATTTCTTTTTTGGGTTTCATTTTTTCTCCTTCTACTATTGAGATGGACCCAGTCAAGGTTCAGGCTATTCATGACTGGACGCAGCCTACATCTGTTAAGAGCCTTCAGAAGTTCTTGGGTTTTGCTAATTTTTACCGTCGCTTCATAGCTAATTTTTCTGGCGTTGTTAAGCCTTTGACGGATTTGACCAAGAAGGGTTCTGATGTGACTAATTGGTCTTCTGCGGCTGTGGAGGCCTTTCGGGAGCTGAAGCGTCGGTTTTCTTCGGCTCCGGTCTTGTGTCAGCCAGATGTCTCACTTCCCTTCCAGGTGGAGGTTGATGCTTCTGAGATTGGAGCGGGGGCTGTTTTGTCACAGAGAAGCCCCGATGGCTCTGTGATGAAGCCATGTGCTTTCTTTTCAAGAAAGTTTTCGCCTGCCGAGCGGAATTATGATGTCGGTAATCGGGAGCTGTTGGCTATGAAGTGGGCATTTGAGGAGTGGCGACATTGGCTCGAGGGAGCTAAACATCGTGTGGTGGTCTTGACTGACCACAAGAATTTGATTTATCTCGAGTCGGCCAAGCGGCTGAATCCCAGACAGGCTCGTTGGTCGTTGTTTTTCTCTCGTTTTGATTTCATGGTCTCGTACCTGCCGGGTTCGAAGAATGTGAAGGCTGATGCTCTTTCTAGGAGTTTTGTGCCTGACTCTCCTGGAGATTCAGAGCCGGCTGGTATCCTTAGAGAAGGGGTGATTTTGTCTGCCATCTCCCCAGATTTGCGATGTGTGCTGCAAGAGTTTCAGGCGGATAGACCTGACCGCTGTCCACTGGAGAGACTGTTTGTCCCGGATAGATGGACCAACAGAGTCATCTCCGAGGTTCATTCTTCGGTGTTGGCGGGCCATCCTGGAATATTTGGTACCAGAGACTTGGTGGCCAGGTCTTTTTGGTGGCCTTCCTTGTCGCGGGATGTGCGTTCCTTTGTGCAGTCTTGTGGAATTTGTGCTCGAGCGAAGCCTTGCTGTTCTCGTGCCAGTGGTTTGCTGTTACCTTTGCCTGTCCCGAAGAGGCCTTGGACGCACATTTCCATGGATTTTATTTCAGATCTCCCTGTTTCTCAGAGAATGTCTGTCATCTGGGTGGTGTGTGATCGTTTTTCTAAGATGGTCTATTTGGTGCCCTTGCCTAAGTTGCCTTCCTCCTCCGAGTTGGTTCCACTGTTTTTTCAAAATGTGGTTCGTTTGCACGGGATTCCTGAAAACATTGTTTCTGACAGAGGATCCCAGTTTGTGTCTAGATTTTGGCGGACCTTTTGTGCTAAGTTGGGCATTGAATTGTCTTTTTCGTCGGCCTTCCATCCTCAGACGAATAGCCAAACCGAGCGAGCTAATCAGACCTTGGAGACTTATTTAAGATGTTTTGTTTCTGCTGACCAGGACGACTGGGTTACTTTTTTACCGTTGGCCGAGTTTGCCCTTAATAATCGGGCTAGTTCTGCTACTTTGGTTTCTCCTTTTTTTTTGTAATTCGGGGTTTCATCCTCGTTTTTCCTCGGGTCAGGTGGAGCCTTCTGACTGTCCTGGAGTGGATGTTGTGGTGGATAGGTTGCATCAGATTTGGAATCATGTGGTGGACAATTTGAATTTGTCACAAGAGAAGGCTCAGCTCTTTGCTAACCGCCGTCGCTGTGTGGGTCCCCGACTTCGCGTTGGGGACTTGGTGTGGTTGTCTTCTCGCTTCGTTCCTATGAAGGTCTCCTCTCCTAAGTTCAAGCCTCGGTTTATCAGTCCTTATAAGATTCAGGAAGTCCTTGGCCCTGTGTCATTCCTTCTGGACCTCCCGGCATCATTTGCTATTCATAATGTGTTCCATCGCTCGTTGTTGTGGAGGTATGTGGTACCTGTGGTTCCTCCGGTTGAGCCTCCTGCCCCGGTGCTGGTTGAGGGAGAATTGGAATACGTGGTGGAGAAGATCTTGGATTCTCGTGTTTCTAGACGGAGGCTCCAGTATTTGGTCAAGTGGAAGGGCTATGGTCAGGAGGATAATTCTTGGGTTGTCGCCTCTGATGTTCATGCGGCCGATTTGGTTCGTACCTTCCATGTGGCTCATCCTGATCACCCTGGGGGTTTTCATGAGGGTTCGGTGACCCCTCCTTAAGAAGGGGGTACTGTTGTGAACTCTGTTTTCGGGCTCCCTCTTGTGGTCACTGGTGGTATGGTGTGACTTTTGCTTTGGGCTCCCCCTGGTGGCTTTGTTTGTTATCCTGCTGGTCTCTGGCTATCAGCTGGTTCGTTATCCTCTGGGAGGTTCCTATATAGCTCTGTTTTACTTCCACTTGTTGCCGGCTGTCGATGTAATCAGTGCTACTCAGATTCCTTCTGACTACCTTGCTCCCAGTCCATCCAGGACAAGCTAAGTTTTGTTTGCTCATTTTTTGATCAGCAGTATTTATCATGTTGTCTTGTCCAGCTTGCTAAAATGTGATTCCCTCGTTTGCTGGATGCTCTAGTGGACTGAGTTTCTCCCCACGCACCAAACAAGTAGGCCAAATGCAGTTTAAAATTTCCTATAGGCCGAAAGCCTGAAGATTGAAGCTCAGCTTTGTTCAGTGGAGAAGACAAGCAAGGAGCGGCAGACACCGTTACTAGGGCCCAACCAAATTAGTAGGCCAAATGCAGTTTCATGTGTTATGTAGACTGAAAGCCTGAAGATTGAAGCTCAGCTTTGTTCAGTGGAGGAGACAAGCAAGGAGCGTCAGACACCGTTGCTAGGGCCCAACCAAACTAGTAGGCCAAATGCAGTTTAATATCTGATGTAGGCCGAAAGCCTGAAAATTGAAGCTCAGCTTTGTTCAGTGGAGGAGAAAAGCAAGGAGCGGCAGACACCGTTACTAGGGCCCAACCAAACAAGTAGGCCAAATGCAGTTTAAAGTTTCCTATAGGCCGAAAGCCTGAAGATTGAAGCTCAGCTTTTTTCAGTGGAGGAGACAAGCAAGGAGCGGCAGACACCGTTACTAGGGCCCAACCAAACTAGTAGGCCAAATGCAGTTTCATGTGTTATGTAGGCCGAATGCCTGAAGATTGAAGCTCAGCTTTGTTCGGTGGAGGAGACAAGCAAGGAGCGGCAGACACCGTTACTAGGGCCCAACCAAACTGGTAGGCCAAATGCAGTGTAAAATATCCTATAGGCCAAAAGCCTGAAGATTGAAGCTCAGCTTTGTTCAGTGGAGGAGAAAATCAAGGAGCAGCAGACACCGTTACTAGGGCCCAACCAAACTAGTAGGCCAAATGCAGTTTCATGTGTTATGTAGGCCAAAAGCCTGAAGATTGAAGCTCAGCTTTGTTCAGTGGAGGAGAACACCAAGCAGCGGCAGACACCGTTAGTAGGCCCAACCAAACAAGTAGGCCAAATGCAGTTTAATATCTGACATCGGATGAAAACTGAGGCTCAGCTTTGTTGAGTGGAGGACAACTGTAATGGGAGGCAGACACAGTTAGTAGGCATAAATAAGAAAGTAGGCAAAATGCAGTTCAAAATTGGTTAGTGGAGTATACAGGCGGCATAGCTTTGTTCAGCGGAGGACAACTGTAATAAGTGGCTCAGACAGACAGAGTAGGGCAACAATTAAAAAAGGTGGCTAATTGCAGTTCAAAATTTGTAATAGGAGTACACAGTCAGCATAGCGTGGTTCAGCGGAGGAGGACAAGTGTAATTAGTGGCTCTGACACACTGAGTAGGCGTAAAATAAAAAAGAACGATATATGCAGTTCACAATTGGTAAGAGGAGTACACAGGCGGCCTTGCTGGGTTCAGCGGTGGAGGACAACTGTTGTGAGAGTCTGACACAGTTACTAGGACAAAATAAATAAGTAGGCTAAATGCTGTTCTACATTGGCAAGAGGAGTACACAGGCGGCCTAGCTTGTTTCAGGGAGGGGGACAGTTGTAATGTGTGGCGCCGACAGACAGACAGACAGACAGAGGCCTAACCTAAAAAAAGGTGTCTAAATGCAGTTCAAAACTGATAGCAGGACTAACCAGGCGGCCTAGCTTGTTTCAGCTTGGGAGGACAACTGTTTGGAGAGGCTGACACAGTTACTAGGCACAAATAAGTAAGTAGGATACATGCAGTTCACAATTGGTAACAGGATTACAGAGGTGGCATAGATTTGTTTAGCGGAGGTCAACTGTTAGAAGTGGCTGACACAGTTAGTAGGCCAAAATACTAAAGTGGGCTAAATGTCAGCCAAGAAAGTGGTCATAAATAAACTGGTGGCATAGCGAAGTACAGGGGTGGGCTCCTTTGCAGAGTTGCAGACAGGGGTAGTTGGCGCAAAGTATTAAGGGGACTAAATGGAGGCCAGGGCCCCTGTATATTTTAACTATCATCTATCATTGCAAAAAATTTGTTATGGCAGTGCCATTTAAGGATTTAACAGCACAGACTACACAGTGGTGGGGCAGGGAGAGGTAAGTTTTGCAAGTGGTAGAGCACAGTTCGAGCTGGGGGGGAACACTCTCTCGTGGGCGGCGGTACTTGCCCAGGGCCCCTCATATTACGACGGTGTGTCTGATGTTGGTTGTGCACCACCACCATCTGAGACACCTCATTGTACTATGAGGGACCCTGTGCCAGTGTCGTGGCCCAAGAGTGGGCACACCCACCTGTCCAGGCAAACGGCACTCGCACGCGTGCTTGCGCCACATTGTGACAACGGTGTGGGGGGAGTCAGCCCATTTAGGGAGGTATACAAATGGCCTATGGTGGACATTCGGCACCTGCAAATGACGGAATTGGAGCAGTCAGTAAGAGGAGGCCAAAAACAAGAACTTTTTCTGGCAAGCTACGTGTCAGCAGGGGAAGGTGGAGCAAAATTTTTCGAAATCCATGATTGGTTCATTTTAATGAAGGTTAGATCATCAACATTTCGGGGAGCCAGACGTGTCCTTTTTTCGGTCAGTATTGAACCAGCAGCACTGAAGACTCTTTCTGAGAGCACACTAGCAGCTGGGCAAGCGAGCTCCTGTAATGCATATTCTGCCAATTTGGGCCAGGTGTCTAGTTTAGATGCCCAGTAATCAAAGGGGAATGACCTGTGAGGGAGAACATCGATAATGGCTGAAAAATAGTTGGTAACCATACTGGACAAATGCTGTCTCCTGTCACTTTTAATCGATGCAGCAGTACCTGTCGTGTCTGCGGTCATTGCGAAATCACTCCACAACCTGGTGAGAAATCCCCTCTGTCCAATGCCACTTCGGCTTTGTGCACCTCTAGCATCTCTGCCATGTTGCCCCCTGCAGCTAGTGTGAGAACCATCAGCGCCGCTGTGTGCTGGGAATGCCTGAACCAAACAGTCTACAAGAGTTGCTTGTTTGGTAGCCAAAATTTGCTCAAGGTTCTCATGTGGCATGATATTTTGTAATTTGCCTTTGTATCGTGGATCCAGGAGGCAGGCCAACCAGTAATCGTCATCATTGGTCATCATTTTGATGATGCGGGGGTCCCGTTTTAGGATACGCAAGACATACTCTACCATGTGGGCCAAAGTTCCAGGTGTCAATTCACTGCTTGTGCTGGGTTGAGGAGCACTTTCTTGAAAATCTCCATCACTTGTGGCCCGCAAAAACCCTGTACCTGACCTTGCAATGCCACCAGTTTCTATTGCCCCCTGAGAAGCATCCTCCTCCCATAAATATTCAGCCCCATCATCCTCCTCCTCCTCCTCTTCATCCGCCACCTTGTCCCGGAGACTTCCCTGACCAGACAATGGCTGACTGTCATCAAGGCTTTCCTCCTCCTCGGCCGCAGACGCCTGCTCCTCGATGTGTGTCAAACTTTGCATCAGCAGACGCATTAGTGGGATGCTCATGCTTATGATGGCATCGTCAGCACTGACCAGCCGTGTTCATTCCTCAAAACACTGAAGGACTTGACAGAGGTCTTGGAGCTTTGACCACTGCACACCTGACAACTACATGTCTGCCGTCCAACTGCCTGCCCGTGTATGTGTATCCTCCCACAAATAAATTACAGCAAGCCTCTGTTCGCACAGCCTCTGAAGTATGTGCAGTGTAGAGTTCCACCTTGTTGCAACATCTATCATTAGGCGGTGCTGGGGAAGATTCAGCGATCGCTGATGGTTAAGCATACGGCTGGAGTGTACGGGCGACCGGCGGATGTGCGAGCAAAGTCTGCGCACCTTCAGGAGCAGGGCTGGTAAATCATGGTAATTCTTGAGGAAGCACTGCACCACAAGATTCAAGGTGTGAGTCAGGCAAGGTATGTGTTTCATTTCGGAAAGGGCTATGGCAGCCATAAAATTCCTTCCGTTATCACTGACTACCTTGCCTTCCTCAAGATGTACACTGCCCAGCCATGACTGAGTTTCTTGCTGCAAGTACTCGGCCAGTACTTCCGCGGTGTGTCTGTTGTCACCCAAACACTTCATTTGCAGCACAGCCTGCTGACGCTTACCACTAGCTGTTCCATAATGGGACACCACGAGTGCAACACTGGCAGCTGCGGATGGAGTGGTTGTGCGACTGAGCTCTGCAGACGATCTTTCGCTTGTGGAAGAGGAGGAGGAGGTGCAAACGCCTACAGCCAACTGTTTCCTAGACCGTGGGCTAGGCAGAACTGTGCCACTATGGCTGTCCCCTGTGGACCCTGCATCCACCACATTAACCCAGTGTGCCGTGATGGACACGTAACGTCCCTGGCAATGCCTACAGGTCCATGCATCAGTTTTTAGGTGCACCTTTCTACTGACCGATTGCCTCAGTGCATGGACAATGCGTTCTTTGACATGTTGGTGGAGTGCTGGGATGGCTTTTCTCGCAAAGAAGTGTCGACTGGGTAGGTCATAGCGTGGTACTGCCTAGGCCATCAGGGCTTTGAAAGCTTCACTTTCAACCAACCGGTAGGGCATCATCTCTAACGAGATTAGTGGAGCAATGTAGCCGTTCAAACCCTGTGTATGCGGATGAGAGGAAGAGTACTTTCTTTTCCTATCTAGAGTCTCTTGTAGGCTGAGCTGGACTGGAGAACTGCATATGGTGGAACTAGCAGGGGTGGTGGTGGACATGGCAGATTGAGAGAGGCTTGGTGATGGTATTCTTGATGTGGGCCTACCTACAGTGTTTCCAACCAAGAACTTTGTGATTCCCTCACTGCTTAGGCCTTGCGACAATACCTCCACATTTGTTACTGGTGGTGCCATAACCGGTGGGCTTCCAGTGAGGAAGCAAAGTTGCGTTGCTGACTAACTTCAATATGAGCAGGTGCATCAACGATACGGGAAGTTTGGTAGTTAGTCCATGCTTCCAAGTGCCTGCTGGTTAGATGTCTATGCTTGCACGTTGTATTTAAACTTTGTAGATTCTTCCTTCTGCTAAAGGTCTTGGAGCATTTCTTACATATAACTTTGGACTGATCATTCGGATCTTGGTTAAAAAATTGCCACACTGAACTCGTCCTAGTATGGAAAACCTTTTCAGGCTTTGCACGCCGTGCTACTGTCACCGGATTGCAACGCTGTCCTATACCTGTTGTGTTTTTTGACACACGTTTTGGGCCTGATGCGGGCCTGCCAGATGACAGCTTTTGCGATGTAGATGGATGCAGCAGATCATCCTCCTCTGCTTCTGAGCTACAGGCAGTGGCACCCTCTTCCCCCAATGGCTGCCAATCAGGGTCAACAACTGGGTCATCTATCACCTCCTCTTCAATGTCATGTGCACCATCCTCTGTGTCAACGTGTAAGGTGCTATAGCGTTCGGGACTGGGCACCATAGTCTCATCAGGCTCAGATTCGGGCTCAGTACACTGCGAGGGCAAAGTAGTGATCTGAGTCAATGGAACAGCATAATAATCAAGCTGTGGCTGTGCATCTGTGCACTCCATGTCCGATTCATCCTGTAATGGGCTTTTAACAATTTCCCTCTCTAACCCAGGCACGGTTTGTGTAAAGAGCTCCATGGAGTAAAGTGTAGTGTTGCCTGCCGCATCCTTCACTTTTGTTTTGGGTGAAGGACACAAGGAAGCAACTTTTTCCGGACCTGGAGCAGCCACTGACGACTCGCTGGTTTTAGATTTCGAAGCTTCTGAAGAGGAGGTGAAAGAGCTAGAGGCTGAGTCAGCAAGGAAAGCCAAATCTTGTTCCTGCTGCTCCGGCTTTAAAAGCTGTTTTCCAACTCCCAGATAAGGGAGCCTTCGAGGCCTTGTATAGCCAAGCGATGACGCTGCCTCAACACCTCGAGCCTTTGGTACTATCTTGCTTTTCCCAGTACCACCAGATGCTCCACTACAACCACCACCACAGTACCAGCTGGCAACGACCGCCCACGGCCTCTTCCACCAGACTTCCTCATTTTTGCGGAAATTTTACCAATATAAAAACCATTATATGCTACTGTTAAACAAGGTAGAAGATGTATATTAACTTTTGGAGAATTTAAATGTCCCTTTTTTTGGCGGGAAGACTGCAGGAAAAACAGGCCCTGTGTATTACACTACACAATGTACAAGGCAGAACGTGTCTGGCAGATATACGCCGAAAAGAACTCACGTAGATCCGCTAAGTGGCAATTTAAAACTCCCTTTTTTTTGGGGGGGGGGGGAGACTGCAGAGAAAATCAGGCCCTGTGTTTTACACCACACAATGTACAAGGCAGAACGTGGCTGGCAAATTTACGCCAAAGTGAACTCACGTAGATCCACTAAGTGCAATTTAAAGCTCCCTTTTTTTTGTGGGGGGGGGAGACTGCAGGGAAAAACAGGCCCTGTGTATTACACCACACAATGTACAAGGCAGAACGTGGTTGGCAGATCTACGCCAAACAGAACTCACGTAGATCCACTAAGTGGCAATTTAAAGCTCCCTTTTTTGTGGGGGGAGACTGCAGAGGAAAACAGTCCCTGTGTATTACACCACACAATGTACAAGGCAGAACGTGGTTGGCAGATATACGCCAAACAGAGCTCACATAGATCCACTAAGTGGCAATATAAATCTCCCTTTTTATGTGTGGGACACTGCTGCAAAATTCAGGTCCACTGTATTACACTACACAGTATAAGTGGCAGAAAGTGGCTAGCAGATATACGCCAAACAGAACTGACGCAGATGCACTTAGTGGCAATATAAATCTCCCTTTTTATGTGTGGGAGACTGCTGCAATATTCAGGCCCACTGTATTACACTAAACAGTATAAGTGGCAGAAAGTGGCTGGCAGATTTACGCCAAACAAAACTGATGCAGATGCACTGAGTGGCAATATAAATCTCCCTTTTTATGTGTGGGAGACTGCTGCAAACAAAAAACAGGCCCACTGTATTACACTACACGGTATAAGTGGCAGAAAGTGGCTGGAAATATATATAAAAAAAGGGACTGTACTACAATAACAATCTCCCTACAATGATCTCAGGACAAGTATGGCAGCCAGCAATAAAAAGGACTGCTGCACACAAAAGTGTGGACAAACAAAGAAACAAGAGAACTGTGCAGAAAGGAGCAACAGGATTTTTGCTTTGAAAAAAGCAGTTGGTTTGCACAGCGGTGTACAAACAGCAATGCAGCTATCAGGGAGCCTTATAAGCTACAGAGCTGATGCACAGAAATCTAGCCTCCACTGTCCCTGCAAAGAAAAGGTGGTGTTGGACAGTGAAAATCACTACAGCACAAGCGGTTTGAGGGTTAATATTTCCTCCCTAACAATATCCCTGCTTCTGATGAAGTTGCAGCAATATCTCCCTATGCTCAGATCGGCAGAAGTAAGATGGCAGTCGGTGTACACGCCCCTTTATAGCCCCTGTGACGCCGCAGCAAGCAAGCCAATCACTGTCATGCCCTTCTCTAAGATGGTGGGGACCGAGACCTATGTCATCACACTGCCCACACTCTGCGTCCTCTTTCATTGGCTGAGAAATGGCGCTTAAAACATCATTTGAAACACGACTTTAGCGCGAAGATCGCCGACCGCATGGCCGCTCCCACGCTGGGATCGGGTCGGGTTTCACGAAACCCGACTTTGCCAAAAGTCGGCGATTTTTTAAAATGTCCGATCCGTTTCGCTGAACCCTAGTGGACACACCTCAGCTGCTCATCCTCCCCCATATCAGCGTCCTGGGTGAGTCCCAATATGGAAACTTTGTTTTATGCATTTACAGCACTTGCACTATCACCTGTATACTGTATATAGACTGCTGTATATACAATATATAGGAGATACTGGCTGCTAAATCTGTGTATAATCACAGTATCATCTATATACTGTATATACAGTGGTCACCTATATGATGTATGCAACATACTATAGTATAATGCTGTCTTAATATAGTGTATAATGTAGAGTTGTGCATATATATATATATATATATATATATATATATATATATATATATATATATACTAGATGGAGGCCTGATACTATGGCATCGTGAGGGTGGTGACATGCTGATGGGGGCAAGCTGCAAAGGTGTTTGAAGCACAAAATATGTGTTGACCGGGCACGGCGTGAATTGCCGAGAAGTATACTGCAAAATAAGAACAAATATTGTTGTTTTAAATATAACAATTTTTATTGGGGAAACAGGAAAAAAAAGGGGAAAAAAACTTAGGGGGTATCAACCTCAGCTACCATGGGGGAGTGGTAAGTCTCTGGTTGGGAATGGGGAGAGGAAGAGGAGGATGATGAGCCAGAGTCCAGGAGGCTAGATGGCAATTCCAAACCCTCCTCAGGGTACACTGGCGACGAAACCGCCACCTCTGTAGGGGAGGGAGGAGGCAAAACCAGTCTTGCCCTGGTTCTTGAATGGCCCTTGCTGCTCCTGCTGCGGCTCGACCCCTGCCGCGAAGTTGGTGTCTGGATTGGAGCAGCCAGAGCCTCAGTGTGTGTCCTCCTTTTTTTTCTCTTTCTTTGCTCTCCCGCGGCAGCTCCCACAGCATGATGACGGCTACGGGAGGATGAGGGCCTGGCAGGAGCAGGAGTCGGCGGCACAATGTTATGGTGCCTGTGGTGGTGTCGCTCCGCACGCGGACCTCGGTGGGGTGGCTGGAGTGGCTCTGCAGCAGGAGTCGGAGTCATGCTAGCCAGCGACGGCACTACGGGCATTGTTGCTGACTGCATGACCCGAGCCTGCTGCAGAGCCCTCACTGTTGTGAATTTGGTTTTTGGGCTCCCCCGGTGGTCACTGGTGGTACTGGACTTGTGTGCTTCACTTTCTCTGTTCACCTGTTTCCATCAGGATATGGGTGTATCCTATTTAGCCTTGCTGCTCAGTTATTCTAGTGCCGGCCATCAATGTAACCAGAGCCTTTCTGTTGCATGTTCCTGCTTCTGGACTACTATCAGCTAAGTTGGACTCTTAGTCCTAAGTTTGTTTTGCATTTTTGTTCCAGTTCACAGTTATGTTATTTTTCTGTAGCTGGAAGCTCTTGTGGGCCGAAATTGCCACTCCGGTGTCATGAGTTGACACATGAGTCTTAAAGTAATTTCGGGATGGTATTTTAATAGGGTTTTCAGCTGACCGTGAAGTTCCCTATTGTATCTTCTTGCTATCTAGTAAGCGGACCTCGCTTTGCTGAACCTACCTTCATACTGCGTATGTCTTTTCCTCTGAACTCACCGTCAATATATGTGGGGGGCTTCTGTCTCCTTTTTGGGGGAATTTCCCTAGAGGTAAGCCAGGTCTGTCTTTTCCTCTATTAGGGTTAGTCAGTCCTCCGGCTGGCGCTAGGCGTCTAGGGATAAAACGTAGGTACGCCACCCGGCCACTGTTAGTTGTGTGGTAGGTTTAGCTCACGGTCAGCTCGAGATTCCATCACCCAAGAGCTGTTCTGTTATTTATGTTCTCTGACGTTCCCTTGCCATTGGGAACCATGACAGTATGGCCGGCCCAGTGTTAAAACCGTTGGCAGAAGAAAGGAGAGAAAAAGAAGTCTGCAGATTTTTTTTTTTTTTTTCCTCTGAGCTTGCTCTATAGTTGACTTAGTTGCATTTCTGCTCTAATTGCAGCCTTTGTCTCTCTCTCTCCTTCTAATCCTTGAATGGCTCTGATCTCACCTGATTAAAATGGATCCTCAGAGTTTGGCTACAGGTTTGAATAATCTTGCTACGAAGGTTCAAAATTTACAGGATTTTGTTATTCATGCTCCTATATCTGAACCTAGAATTCCTATACCAGAATTTTTCTCCGGGGATAGATCTCGTTTCCTGAATTTCAAAAATAGTTGTAAATTATTTCTTTCCCTGAGATCTCGCTCCGCTGGAGATCCCGCACAGCAGGTTAGGATAGTAATTTCCTTGCTGCGGGGTGACCCTCAAGACTGGGCATTTGCATTGGCACCCGGGGATCCTGCGTTGCTCAATGTGGATGCGTTTTTTCTGGCTTTGGGGTTGCTTTATGAGGAACCTAACTTAGAGATTCAGGCTGAAAAAGCCTTGATGGCCCTATCTCAAGGGCAAGATGAAGCTGAAATATACTGCCAAAAATTTCGTAAATGGTCTGTGCTTACTCAGTGGAATGAGTGCGCCCTGGCGGCGAATTTCAGAGAGAGTCTCTCTGATGCCATTAAAGATGTTATGGTGGGGTTCCCTGCACCTACAGGTCTGAATGAGTCCATGACAATGGCTATTCAGATTGATCGGCGTTTGCGGGAGCGCAAACCTGTGCACCATTTGGCGGTGTCTTCTGAGAAGGCTCCAGAAAATATGCAATGTGATAGAATTCTGTCCAGAAGCGAACGGCAGAATTTTAGGCGAAAAAATGGGTTGTGCTTCTATTGTGGTGATTCAACTCATGTTATATCAGCATGCTCTAAACGTACAAAAAAGGTTGATAAGTCTATTTCAATTGGCACTTTACAGTCTAAGTTTATTCTGTCTGTGACCTTGATTTGTTCATTATCGTCAATTACCGCGGATGCCTATGTCGACTCAGGCGCCGCTTTGAGTCTAATGGATTGGTCCTTTGCCAGGCGCTGTGGGTTTGATCTAGAGCCTCTGGAAGTTCCTATACCTCTGAAGGGTATTGACTCTACACCATTGGCTAGTAATAAACCACAATACTGGACACAAGTGACTATGCGTATGAATCCAGACCATCAGGAGATGATTCGCTTCCTTGTGTTGTACAATCTACATGACGTTTTGGTGCTCGGATTACCATGGTTACAATCTCATAACCCAGTCCTTGACTGGAAAGCAATGTCTGTGTTAAGCTGGGGATGTCAGGGGGCTCATGGGGACGTACCTTTGGTTTCCATTTCGTCATCTATTCCCTCTGAGATTCCGGAATTTTTATCTGATTATCGTGATGTTTTTGAGGAGCCTAAGCTTGGTTCACTACCTCCTCACAGAGATTGCGATTGTACCATAGATCTGATTCCGGGCAGTAAATTTCCAAAGGGTCGTTTATTTAATCTATCTGTACCTGAACATGCTGCTATGCGAGAATATATTAAGGAGTCCCTGGAAAAGGGACATATTCGTCCTTCTTCATCTCCCTTAGGAGCCGGTTTTTTCTTTGTATCTAAAAAAGATGGCTCTTTGAGGCCGTGTATTGATTATCGACTCTTGAATAAAATTACAGTCAAATATCAGTATCCTCTGCCACTGCTGACTGATTTGTTTGCTCGAATAAAAGGGGCTAAGTGATTCTCTAAGATTGATCTCCGTGGGGCGTATAATTTGGTGCGAATTAAGCAGGGGGATGAGTGGAAAACCGCATTTAATACGCCCGAGGGCCATTTTGAGTATTTAGTAATGCCTTTTGGTCTTTCAAATGCCCCTTCAGTCTTTCAGTCCTTTATGCATGACATTTTCCGTGAATATTTGGATAAATTTATGATCGTGTATCTGGATGATATTTTGATTTTTTCGGATGACTGGGATTCTCATGTCCAACAGGTCAGGAGGGTTTTTCAGGTTTTGCGGGCTAATTCCTTGTGTGTGAAGGGTTCTAAGTGTATTTTTGGGGTTCAAAAGATTTCTTTTTTGGGGTACATTTTTTCCCCCTCTTCCATTGAGATGGATCCTGTCAAGGTTCGGGCTATTTGTGATTGGACGCAACCTTCTTCTCTTAAGAGCCTTCAGAAATTTTTGGGCTTTGCTAATTTTTATCGTCGATTTATAACTGGTTTTTCTGATGTTGCTAAACCTTTGACTGATTTGACCAAAAAGGGTGCTGATGTTGCTGATTGGTCCCCTGCTGCTGTGGAGGCCTTTCGGGAGCTTAAGCGCCGCTTTTCTTCCGCCCCTGTGTTGCGTCAGCCTGATGTTACTCTTCCTTTTCAGGTTGAGGTCGATGCTTCCGAGATCGGAGCTGGGGCGGTCTTGTCGCAGAAAAGTTCCGACTGCTCCGTGATGAGACCTTGTGCGTTCTTTTCTCGAAAATTCTCGCCCGCCGAGCGAAATTATGATATTGGTAATCGGGAGCTTTTGGCTATGAAGTGGGCTTTTGAGGAGTGGCGTCATTGGCTTGAGGGGGCTAGACATCAGGTGGTGGTATTGACCGATCACAAGAATTTGATTTATCTTGAGTCTGCCAGGCGCCTGAATCCTAGACAGGCGCGCTGGTCGTTGTTTTTCTCTCGGTTTAATTTTGTGGTCTCATACTTACCAGGTTCTAAAAATGTGAAGGCGGATGCCCTTTCTAGGAGTTTTGAGCCTGATTCCCCTGGTGATTCTGAACCTACAGGTATCCTTAAGGATGGGGTGATATTATCTGCTGTTTCCCCAGACCTGCGATGGGCTTTGCAGGAGTTTCAGGCGGATAGACCTGATCGTTGCCCGCCTGGTAGATTGTTTGTTCCTGATGATTGGACCAGTAGAGTCATCTCGGAGGTTCATTCTTCTGTGTTGGCAGGTCATCCCGGGATCTTTGGTACCAGGGATTTGGTGGCTAGGTCCTTCTGGTGGCCTTCCCTGTCTCGAGATGTACGAGTTTTTGTGCAGTCTTGTGATGTTTGTGCTCGGGCCAAACCTTGTTGTTCTCGGGCTAGCGGATTGTTGTTATCTTTGCCTATTCCGAAGAGGCCTTGGACTCACATCTCTATGGATTTTATTTCTGATCTCCCTGTTTCTCAGAAAATGTCTGTCATCTGGGTGGTGTGTGACCGTTTTTCAAAGATGGTTCATTTGGTGCCCTTGCCTAAGTTGCCTTCCTCATCCGAGTTGGTTCCTCTGTTTTTTCAAAATGTGGTTCGCTTGCATGGTATTCCGGAGAATATCGTTTCTGACAGGGGGACCCAGTTCGTGTCTAGATTTTGGCGGGCGTTCTGTGCTAGGATGGGCATTGATTTGTCTTTTTCGTCTGCGTTCCATCCTCAGACTAATGGCCAGACTGAGCGAACTAATCAGACCTTGGAGACTTATTTGAGGTGTTTTGTGTCTGTGGATCAGGATGACTGGGTTGCCTTTTTGCCGTTGGCGGAGTTTGCCCTCAATAATCGGGCTAGTTCTGCCACTTTGGTTTCTCCTTTTTTTTGCAATTCGGGGTTTCATCCTCGTTTCTCTTCCGGTCAGGTGGAGTCTTCGGATTGTCCTGGAGTGGATACTGTGGTGGATAGGTTGCATCGGATTTGGGGACAGGTGGTGGACAATTTGGAGTTGTCCCAGGAGAAGACTCGGCATTTTGCTAACCGCCGTCGTCGTGTTGGTCCTCGTCTTCGTGTTGGGGACTTGGTGTGGTTGTCTTCTCATTTTGTCCCTATGAGGGTTTCTTCTCCTAAGTTTAAGCCTCGGTTCATCGGCCCGTATAAGATTTTGGAGATTCTTAACCCCGTGTCCTTTCGATTGGACCTCCCAGCATCTTTTTCTATCCATAATGTCTTCCATCGGTCATTATTGTGCAGGTATGAGGTACCGGTTGTGCCTTCCGTTGAGCCTCCCGCTCCGGTGTTGGTTGAGGGTGAATTGGAGTACGTTGTGGAGAAGATCTTGGACTCCCGTGTTTCCAGACGGAAACTTCAGTATCTGGTCAAGTGGAAGGGCTACGGTCAAGAGGATAATTCTTGGGTGACAGCCTCTGATGTTCATGCCTCTGATTTGGTCCGTGCCTTTCATAGGGCTCGTCCTGATCGCCCTGGTGGTTCTTGTGAGGGTTCGGTGCCTGTTGTGAATTTGGTTTCTGGGCTCCCCCGGTGGTTACTGGTGGTACTGAACCTGTGTGCTTCATCTCCTCTGTTCACCTGTTTCCATCAGGATGTGGGAGTTTCTATTTAGCCTTGCTCCTCAGTCATTTCTATGCCGGCCAACAATGTTACCAGAAGCCTTTCTGTTGCATGTTCCTGCTCCTAGACTACTATCAGCTAAGTTGGACTTGTAGTCCTAAGATTGTTTTGCATTTTTGTTCCAGTTCTCTGTGTTTGAATATTTCTGAGGCTGGAAGCTCTTGTGAGCTGAAATTGCCACTCTGGTGTCATGAGTTGATATTAGAGTCTTAAAGTAATTTCAGGATGGTGTTTTGAAAGGGTTTTCAGCTGACTGTGAAGTTCCCTTTTCTGTCTTCCTACTATCTAGTAAGCGGACCTCAATTTGCTAAACCTATCTTCATACTTCGTATGTCAACTTCCTCTAAAATCACCGACAATATATGTGGGGGCTACTGTCTGCCTTTTGGGGAAAATTTCTCTAGAGGTAAGCCAGGTCTGTATTTTCCTCTGCTAGGGTCAGTCAGTCCTCCGGCTGGCGCTGGGCGTCTAGGGATAAAACGTAGGCACGCTACCCGGCCACTGTTAGTTGTGCGGTAGGTTTAGCTCACAGTCAGCTCGAGTTCCCATCTTCCAAGAGCTAGACCTTTTGTATGCTTTACTACGGTCTCTTGCCATTGAGAACCATGACAGTTTGGCCGGCCAAGGGTTAAAATAATTGGCAGAAGAAAGGAAAGAAAAGAAGTCTGCAGAGAATTTTTTTTTTTTTTTTCTGAGTGTGCTCATTAGTTGCTTCACTTGCATCCCTGCTTACTGCAGCCTTCGTCTCTCTCTCCTTCTAATCCTTGAATGGTTCTGATTTCACCTGATTAAAATGGATCCTCAGAGTTTAGCTACAGGTTTGGATAATCTCGCTATGAAGGTTCAAAGTTTACAGGATTTTGTAATTCATGCTCCTATATCTGAACCTAGAATTCCTTTACCTGAATTTTTCTCCGGGGATAGATCTCGCTTCCAGAATTTCAAACATAATTGTAAATTATTTTTGTCTCTGAGATCTCGCTCCGCTGGAGATCCTGCACAGCAGGTCAGGATTGTAATTTCCTTGCTCCGGGGCGACCCTCAGGATTGGGCATTTGCTTTGGCACCAGGGGATCCTGCGTTGCTCAATGTGGATGCGTTTTTCCTGGCTTTGGGGTTGCTTTATGAGGAACCTCATTTAGAGATTCAGGCTGAAAAAGCCTTGATGGCCCTGTCTCAAGGGCAAGATGAGGCTGAAATATACTGCCAAAAATTTCGTAAGTGGTCTGTGCTTACTCAGTGGAATGAGTGCGCCCTGGCGGCGAATTTCAGAGAGGGTCTCTCTGATGCCATTAAAGATGTTATGGTGGGGTTCCCTGTGCCTACAGGTCTGAATGAGTCCATGACAATGGCTATTCAGATTGATTGGCGTTTGCGGGAGCGCAAACCTGTGCACCATTTGGCGGTGTCTACTGAGAAGGCGCCAGGGATTATGCAATGTGATAGAATTCTGTCCAGAAGCGAACGACAGAATTTTAGGCGAAAAAATGGGTTATGCTTCTATTGTGGTGATTCAACTCATGTTATATCAGCATGCTCTAAACGTACTAAGAAGGTTGATAAGTCTGTTTCAATTGGCACTTTACAGTCTAAGTTTATTCTATCTGTGACCCTGATTTGCTCTTTATCGTCTATTACCGCGGACGCCTATGTCGACTCTGGCGCCGCTTTGAGTCTTATGGATTGGTCCTTTGCCAAACGCTGTGGGTTTAATTTAGAGCCTCTGGAAGTTCCTATACCTCTGAAGGGTATTGACTCCACGCCATTGGCTAGTAATAAACCACAATACTGGACACAAGTAACTATGCGTATTAATCTGGATCACCAGGAGATTATTCGCTTCCTTGTGTTGTATAATCTACATGATGTGTTGGTGCTTGGATTGCCATGGCTGCAATCTCATAACCCAGTCCTCGACTGGAAAGCAATGTCTGTGTTAAGCTGGGGATGTCAGGGGACTCATGGGGACGTACCTTTGGTTTCCATTTCGTCATCTATTCCCTCTGAGATTCCGGAATTTTTATCTGATTATCGTGACGTTTTTGAGGAGCCTAAACTTGGTTCACTACCTCCGCACAGAGATTGCGATTGTACTATAGATCTGATTCCGGGCAGTAAGTTTCCAAAGGGTCGTTTATTTAATCTATCTGTGCCTGAACATGCTGCTATGCGGGAATATATTAAGGAGTCCTTGGAAAAGGGACATATTCGTCCTTCGTCATCTCCCTTAGGAGCCGGTTTTTTCTTTGTATCTAAAAAAGATGGCTCTTTGAGGCCGTGTATTGATTATCGGCTTTTGAATAAAATCACGGTTAAATATCAGTATCCTTTGCCATTGCTTACTGATTTGTTTGCTCGAATAAAGGGGGCCAAGTGGTTCTCTAAGATTGATCTTCGTGGGGCGTATAATTTAGTGCGAATTAAGCAGGGGGATGAGTGGAAAACCGCATTTAATACGCCTGAGGGCCATTTTGAGTATTTAGTAATGCCTTTTGGTCTTTCAAATGCCCCTTCAGTCTTTCAGTCTTTTATGCATGACATTTTCCGTGAATATTTGGATAAATTTATGATTGTGTATCTGGATGATATTTTGATTTTTTCGGATGACTGGGACTCTCATGTCCAACAGGTCAGGAGGGTTTTTCAGGTTTTGCGCTCTAATTCCTTGTGTGTAAAGGGTTCTAAGTGTGTTTTTGGGGTTCAAAAGATTTCGTTTTTGGGGTACATTTTTTCCCCCTCTTCCATTGAGATGGACCCTGTCAAGGTTCAGGCTATTTGTGATTGGACGCAACCCTCTTCTCTTAAGAGCCTTCAGAAGTTTTTGGGCTTTGCTAATTTTTATCGTCGATTTATAACTGGTTTTTCTGATGTTGCTAAGCCGTTGACTGATTTGACTAAGGGTGCTGATGTTGCTGATTGGTCCCCTGCTGCTGTGGAGGCCTTTCGGGAGCTTAAGCGCCGCTTTTCTTCCGCCCCTGTATTGCGTCAGCCTGATGTTACTCTTCCTTTTCAGGTTGAGGTCGACGCTTCAGAAATCGGAGCTGGGGCGGTTTTGTCGCAGAAAAGTTCCGACTGCTCCGTGATGAGACCTTGCGCGTTCTTTTCTCGTAAATTTTCGCCCGCTGAGCGAAATTATGATATTGGTAATCGGGAGCTCTTGGCTATGAAGTGGGCTTTTGAGGAGTGGCGTCATTGGCTTGAGGGGGCTAGACATCAGGTGGTGGTATTGACCGACCACAAGAATTTGATTTATCTTGAGTCTGCCAGGCGCCTGAATCCTAGACAGGCGCGCTGGTCGTTATTTTTCTCTCGGTTTAATTTTGTGGTTTCTTACCTACCGGGTTCTAAAAATGTGAAGGCGGATGCCCTTTCTAGGAGTTTTGAGCCTGATTCCCCTGGTAATTCTGAACCTACAGGTATCCTTAAGGATGGAGTGATATTATCTGCTGTTTCCCCAGACTTGCGACGGGTCTTGCAGGAGTTTCAGGCGGATAGACCTGATCGTTGCCTGCCTGGTAGACTGTTTGTTCCGGATGATTGGACCAGTAGAGTCATCTCGGAGGTCCATTCTTCTGCGTTAGCTGGTCATCCTGGAATCTTTGGTACCAGGGATTTGGTGGCTAGGTCCTTCTGGTGGCCTTCCCTGTCGCGAGATGTGCGAGGTTTTGTGCAGTCTTGTGATGTTTGTGCTCGGGCCAAGCCTTGTTGTTCTCGGGCGAGTGGATTGTTGTTATCTTTGCCTATTCCGAAGAGGCCTTGGACTCACATCTCCATGGATTTTATTTCTGATCTCCCTGTTTCTCAGAAGATGTCTGTCATCTGGGTGGTGTGTGACCGTTTCTCTAAGATGGTCCATTTGGTCCCCTTGCCTAAATTGCCTTCCTCATCCGAGCTGGTTCCTCTGTTTTTTCAAAATGTGGTTCGCTTGCATGGTATTCCGGAGAATATCGTTTCTGACAGGGGAACCCAATTCGTGTCTAGATTTTGGCGAGCGTTCTGTGCTAGGATGGGCATTGATTTGTCTTTTTCGTCTGCTTTCCATCCTCAGACTAATGGCCAGACCGAGCGAACTAATCAGACCTTGGAGACTTATTTGAGGTGTTTTGTGTCTGCGGATCAGGATGATTGGGTTGCCTTTTTGCCCTTGGCGGAGTTTGCCCTCAATAACCGGGCTAGTTCTGCCACCTTGGTTTCTCCTTTCTTCTGTAATTCGGGGTTTCATCCTCGTTTCTCTTCCGGTCAGGTGGAGTCTTCGGATTGTCCTGGAGTGGATGCTGTGGTGGAGAGGTTGCATCAGATTTGGGGGCATGTGGTGGACAATTTGAAGTTGTCCCAGGAGAAGACTCAGCAGTTTGCCAACCGCCGTCGTCGTGCTGGTCCTCGTCTTTGTGTTGGGGACTTGGTGTGGTTGTCTTCTCGTTTTGTCCCTATGAAGGTTTCTTCTCCTAAGTTTAAGCCTCGGTTCATCGGCCCGTACAAGATATTGGAGATTCTTAACCCTGTGTCCTTTCGTTTGGACCTCCCTGCATCTTTTTCTATTCATAATGTCTTCCATCGGTCATTGTTGCGCAGGTATGAGGTACCGGTTGTGCCTTCCGTTGAGCCTCCTGCTCCGGTGTTGGTTGAGGGTGAGTTGGAGTACGTTGTCGAGAAGATCTTGGACTCCCGTGTTTCCAGACGGAGACTTCAGTATTTGGTCAAGTGGAAGGGCTACGGTCAGGAGGATAATTCTTGGGTGACAGCCTCTGATGTTCATGCCTCCGATTTGGTCCGTGCCTTTCATAGGGCTCATCCTGATCGCCCTGGTGGTTCTGGTGAGGGTTCGGTGCCCCCTCCTTGAGGGGGGGGTACTGTTGTGAATTTGGTTTCTGGGCTCCCCCGGTGGTTACTGGTGGTACTGAACCTGTGTGCTTCATCTCCTCTGTTCACCTGTTTCCATCAGGATGTGGGAGTTTCTATTTAGCCTTGCTCCTCAGTCATTTCTATGCCGGCCAACAATGTTACCAGAAGCCTTTCTGTTGCATGTTCCTGCTCCTAGACTACTATCAGCTAAGTTGGACTTGTAGTCCTAAGATTGTTTTGCATTTTTGTTCCAGTTCTCTGTGTTTGAATATTTCTGAGGCTGGAAGCTCTTGTGAGCTGAAATTGCCACTCTGGTGTCATGAGTTGATATTAGAGTCTTAAAGTAATTTCAGGATGGTGTTTTGAAAGGGTTTTCAGCTGACTGTGAAGTTCCCTTTTCTGTCTTCCTACTATCTAGTAAGCGGACCTCAATTTGCTAAACCTATCTTCATACTTCGTATGTCAATTTCCTCTAAAATCACCGACAATATATGTGGGGGCTACTGTCTGCCTTTTGGGGAAAATTTCTCTAGAGGTAAGCCAGGTCTGTATTTTCCTCTGCTAGGGTCAGTCAGTCCTCCGGCTGGCGCTGGGCGTCTAGGGATAAAACGTAGGCACGCTACCCGGCCACTGTTAGTTGTGCGGTAGGTTTAGCTCACAGTCAGCTCGAGTTCCCATCTTCCAAGAGCTAGACCTTTTGTATGCTTTACTACGGTCTCTTGCCATTGAGAACCGTGACAGGTGCCCCCTCCTTGAGGGGGGGGTACTGTTGTGAATTTGGTTTTTGGGCTTCCCCGGTGGTCACTGGTGGTACTGGACTTGTGTGCTTCACTTTCTCTGTTCACCTGTTTCCATCAGGATATGGGTGTATCCTATTTAGCCTTGCTGCTCAGTTATTCTAGTGCCGGCCATCAATGTAACCAGAGTCTTTCTGTTGCATGTTCCTGCTTCTGGACTACTATCAGCTAAGTTGGACTCTTAGTCCTAAGTTTGTTTTGCATTTTTGTTCCAGTTCACAGTTATGTTATTTTTCTGTAGCTGGAAGCTCTTGTGGGCCGAAATTGCCACTCCGGTGTCATGAGTTGACACATGAGTCTTAAAGTAATTTCGGGATGGTATTTTAATAGGGTTTTCAGCTGACCGTGAAGTTCCCTATTGTATCTTCTTGCTATTTAGTAAGCGGACCTCGCTTTGCTGAACCAACCTTCATACTGCGTATGTCTTTTCCTCTGAACTCACCGTCAATATATGTGGGGGGCTTCTGTCTCCTTTTTGGGGGAATTTCCCTAGAGGTAAGCCAGGTCTGTCTTTTCCTCTATTAGGGTTAGTTAGTCCTCCGGCTGGCGCTAGGCGTCTAGGGATAAAACGTAGGTACGCCACCCGGCCACTGTTAGTTGTGTGGTAGGTTTAGCTCACGGTCAGCTCGAGATTCCATCACCCAAGAGCTGTTCTGTTATTTATGTTCTCTGACGTTCCCTTGCCATTGGGAACCATGACACCTCACGTAGGCAGTGTTGCAGGCCTGCATCACCGAAATCTGGAGTTCCGGCGTAAGGTGTTCCACCATGCCCTTAGCAATGGCACTAAAAAAGTGTTTGGCCGGCCTCGAGAGCTCGGATTCCATATTTTCAAGGCGCCGGTCGATATTGGACAGAGCAGTGTCCATTCTATCGCCCAACGCCTTGAAACAGTTCTGGAAGACCGTGCTCAAATGCAAAAATTCGGGCATGGTTGGCCTGTCCGAGGCCCGCTGGCGCTGTCGGGAATTCCCGAACGAAGGAGCGCCAGAGGCCTCGGGCAGGGGAACACCTGATGGACCAGCTGCCGGTTCTCTAGATGGTGGTGCAAGCCTGCTGTCGCTGTGGGATGGCTGTGACGGGTCAGATGGCGATTCATGAAGGTCCGCTCCTGATGGGCGAGCTCGCTCGAGGGTGCTGCTGTGTGTTCTGTGAAAAGATAAGGGAAAAATTAGTCTTCAATTAATAACCTATCACATACGCCAACTCCTGTAATAAAATTAACTTTACATGACACAAAAATACATTACAATCCTCTGTCTCTCAGTCTGTGTGGCCTATAATAAATTGCTGATTGTTATCGCCAGATGACCGTAATGGCTGACGATAACAATCATGGACATACCAACGGCAGAAAATGACTGCTCATTCCTGCTGCCAAAGCCTTTTGACCGCATACCACTGTCATCAGACAAAAATTATTTTGTCAAAAAATCTTTCTTGATGCTGCCTATGCCGCAAAAATAGTATAAAAAATTTAAAAAAAAGAGAGAACTTAAAAAAAATAAATAAATAAATATACACAGTGACTTTGCTGATGTCTGCCATGTTAACGCTGATCGCAGGAACGGCCATGACGTTAGGATCATGTGATCGAGACGTCATCATTATTCCTGCGATCAGAACTAACCTGACTCAGAACGTAACCTGTCATGGACTACAAGGACTCACGCTTAACCCAAAAAGTTACTAATCGACTCTATACCATCCCACTAGGGAAAAAGTTACGTGGATGGCCAATATGCTACGCTGACTACATGGATGGCCAATACACTATGTGCCTGGGAAATATACTATGTGGATACGTGGCTAGAACGTGTACTATGTGTCTGCGATATAGTGGCCTGCCAATATACTATGTGGATGCACAATGTACGTGGCTGGGCAATGTATAATGTGGCTGTGCAATATGGTATGTGGACAAAATACTTACTGTCGGCGGCCAAGGACCGGTCTTAAGAACTGTAACGCCCTGTTGTACTTATAGGGAACACACTTGGCCGCACCAGCACCACTCCGAGCTTGCTCCTCCTCATTACGGAGCCCCTTATTGAAACGGTCCTTCATGGATCGCCATCTGGTCCTCAACTTTTTAACTGTGAATGCAAAGAAAAAAAAAAGGTTACATATTTAGCATTTAAAAAGGATAAAACAACCGTGTGCGATGCAAAGTTGAAGGCGTTGATCGCATCACACACGGTTGTGTTTATCCTGGCATGATGGGTCATAGCAGCGTATCAGAACGGTGTATCAGCAATACTCACCAAAGTTGCTTTTGTCCATGCCTGAAGCACTGTCAAAGCCATCCCACAGCGACTTTGCCACCTCAACCCACAAACGCCTCAACACCACCTGGTCCATGTGCCGGGGGTCACGGCTGTCCCACAACGGGCCACGCTCCTGTATGCAGGTGATAAGGAGGTCCACATCAATACCACGATCTCCTTGGTCCCGTTGTGAAACCTAGAAAAATTAAAAAACATTAAGGTTACAGATATGAAAATATTAACAACCACCAGCACCTGTCATGATATGTACCTTTGCCCTGTCCTGTCTTTGAATAATATGCCATTTGATGTATGTATATTTCTGGTTTCGACACCTGTATTTAGGTATCTTTTTGTGCAGGGAGTTCAACTTTATGTTACCTTCCCCCAATACTTGCAGCCCTTAAAAGCTGTAATGTAATTAAGCTTTGTAAGCATCCCTAGTGAAAGCAGGATGCTACTCAAATGTAATGTTCCTCACAGCAGGATGCTACTCAAGAAAAAAAATTAAAAAAAAAAAATACTCACTCGCCGGCTTGACGCCACACCTTGGCCCCGAGCTCTCTGCTCCCGCTGACTCCCTTCTCCCTCACTTGAAGAAGCCTGTAAAAATTGTAGAAAAAAAATTATTGCCAAGGCTACAAATGCTAGCGAATAGTAAGCAACTGGACATAATTACTCACCGCACTCCCCTGCGCCGATTGGCTATGTTCTGAGTCACTCGCCATTCTTGCAAGTTTGTTCTGCAATGAAAAAATGAGCAAAAAATCACATCCAAAGCTAACAATGCCACATACAATTAAATAGCCCCCCCCAAAAAAATAACAACCACAATGGACTGTTGACTGATAGGACAATGCAAACTCAACAAGCGACACCACAACGCCATACATTGCAAGAGAATACAATAGAAGATACAACACAAGGCAGAGTATGAAAAAGTTTCATCCAGAATAGACCCAAACAAAATGAAGCCAAAATAGACACCTATGTCCAAATTTGAAAAAATAAAAACTTACAAAAAAAAAACATTTATTTATACAGAAAAAAAAAGGCCCAATGAAATAGCAAACTAATGAACACCATACTTTACAATTACAACAAGACATGATCCAAAACAACACCATCTGGTGAAATATAACCACAGAAATACATCAGAAAAAGGTGATAAATACCATTCTAGATAATAAGCAATAAACATTACGGGACAACTGCTGTTACAATATACAGCAACCCAAAAGATAAACCATAGTCAAATAGAAAAAAAAAAACATGAAACTAAAAAAAAGGGCCCCACCAAAAAAAAAAAAAAACATCCATACTACACACTTGGCAATGCAAACAGTCAAGGAAGGAGATATATGCCATACGGAAAACGACGTAAAACCATCAGAGATAAAATAAAAAAAAATACAATTGAAAATAGAATGGCATATAGCCGCACGGAACAATACAATACAAATGAAACATCATAAATGTAGCCCCCTGACCAGCAAGAAAAGACACTCAAGGAAAGAAAAAAAAACCCAACAGCATAATAAAACACAGCAAGACATGCGCCAAGAAAACGCCATACGGTTACCCCCAACAATAGAAACCAGAAAAAGACATGCACCAGAAATTTAACAAGAAAAAATCAGCCAAAAAAAGACATTGAACAACCGCATGACACCAGAACAACCCAAAACCAATACAAAACCAATACAAAACCAAGCAAGGCCGAAGACAATAAACGCCAGCATATAACGCCAGAAGTACATCAGAACCAGATTAAAAAAAAAAATATTTCAATAACAAACAACAGTGCCATAACCGTACAATAGCACAGACCAAACATTGCACAAATTTAATCAAAATCAAGAAATAAAACACAGAATAAAAAAAAAGGAAAGAGAAATTATATACTTACAGGATTTCAAAGCAGATGGCTCCTCTCTGTCTTCTCGGTAGACTAGCCTTGTGAAAGACAATGCCAACCCCCCTTTTTTTTATATATATATAGTGTTTTTTTAGTGTCTAGACAGAGTCTAGACAATGTTTTGCATTTTTTATTGGAAAACGCATGCGTCGTACAACGCACCACGAGTACTTGCGTCGTCTGCGTTGTCAATACAATTCAATGGGGAATAAGGCGCATCGACGACGCAAACACGACGCAAACACGACGCATGCGTTTTTTAAAAGGTCGGCGCCGCCCAAAAAATGCAACATGTTGCGTTTGCCGCGCCCTGACAGGTGCGCCCTAACGCCGCATGCGGCGTACAACGCAACACAACGCATGACAACGCATGTACATGCGGCGACAATGTTAAAGATAGGGCCGCACGACGCATGCGTTTTCTTGCGGCGACGATGCTGCGGCGCACACCGCAAATGTGAACGTAGCCTTACAGCTGGTTATTATCGCCTCTCACCGTCTCTGCTCTGGGATCCATCTGCCGTGCCTGCTGTCATCCATGTGAGCATCGATCAGCACTCTGTCCCGCCAACATGGCCGCCGCCACTAGGATTGTCAGCGGGAGGGGTGAGGAGAGACGGGGGCTGTGGAGAGGAGCGAGGGGAGCGACGGTGAAGAGCGGGAGGAGCAAGGTGATACGGGGAGCGACAGAGAGGAGCGGGAGGAGCGAGGGGAGATGGGGTGCGACGGAGTGGAGTGAGGGGAGACGGGGAGCAATGGACATAAGAGAGGGGAGACAGGGAGCAACGGAGAGGAGCGAGGTGAGATGGGGGAGCAATGGACAGAAGAGAGGGGAGATGGGGAGCGACGGACAGACTGGGTGGTACCATATTAGAATATCCATCACTTGGGTATCCCAATATGGTGGAGGGCATACTTCCAGTGTGGCGCAGTGGATTGTGGGATTTGAGGACGTCCAGATGGAATTTGATGACAGACAATTTAAGGTAGTTATGTAAATATATATCTGTATATATACAGTATATATATATATATATATATATATATATATATATATATATATATTGTAAGGGCTCATTTCCACATGCGAGGCACACGTCCGTATCTCGCATGTGGAAACCAAGCTGTGGCGCCGGCACTTTGGAGCGGAGCTGTGCAGCTCCATGTGTTCCTATGCGGCCGCACGCCCTGCTCTGGACTGCCGGCGGCACAGCTTGGTTTCCACATGCGAGATACGGACGTGTGCCTCGCATGTGGAAATGAGCCCTAAGGCAGTCACCGGTGTCATATGCGAGGGTCGCTATGTATCCCCCAGGATGTGCTTAGAAGCATATTAGATCCGCTGGAGTGCATACCTCCCAACTTTTGAAGATGGGAAAGAGGGACAAAGTTTGCGGTGCGCAACGCGCCGCAGCAAATTTTAGGCCACGCCTCTGACCACACCCATTCATAATTAGTCACACCCATATCCACGTCCCAACCACACCCATTTAGCACTGCTGATCAGACTGTTTCACATACAATAATTATAACCAAAAAAATATGGCCACACAGTGCTCCATACTGTATAATAGCCACACATGATTCTCCATACTGTATGATGACCACACATGATGCTGCATACTGTATAATGGCCACACATGATGCTCCATACTGTATAATGACCCCACATGATGCTCCATACTGTATAATGACCCCACATGATGCTCCATACTGTATAATGACTGCACATGATGCTCCATACTGTATAATGACTGCACATGATGCTCCATACTGTATACTGGCTGCACATGATGCTCCATATTGTATAATGACCGCACATGATGCTCCATACTGTAATGACCCCACATGATGCTCCATACTGTATAATGACCACACATGATGCCACATACTGTATAATGACCGCACATGATGCTCCATACTGTATAATGGCCACACATGACGCGCCATACTGTACAATGGCCATTGGCCACATTATGCTCCATACTGTATATTGGCCACACATGATACTTCGTACCATATAATGGCCACACATAGCTACTCCTACACATGCGGCTGCGCTCCGTACACTTTGCACACACGGCTCCGCTCCGTACACACGCGCTCCGCTCCATACACATTCAGCTCCGCTCCGTACACCTCTCACACACACGGCTCCGCTCCATACACCTCGCACACATGGCTCCGCTCCGTACACCTCGCACACACACGGCTCCGCTCCGTACACCTCGCACACACACGGCTCCGCTCCGTACACCTCGCACACACACGGCTCCGCTCCGTACACCTCGCACACACACGGCTCCGCTCCGTACACCTCGCACACACACGGCTCCGCTCCGTACACCTCGCACACACACGGCTCCGCTCCGTACACCTCGCACACACACGGCTCCGTACACCTCGTACACACACGGCTCCGTACACCTCGTACACACACGGCTCCGTACACCTCGTACACACACGGCTCCGCACACCTCGTACACACACGGCTCCGCACACCTCGTACACACACGGCTCCGCACACCTCGTACACACACGGCTCCGCACACCTCGTACACACACGGCTCCGTACACCTCGCACACACACGGCTCCGCTCCGTACACCTCGTACACACACGTGTTGTGAATTTACCTTTTGGCTCCCTCTAGTGGCTACTAGTGATTTTACTCTGGGTATGTCATTCATCCCTTGTATGCTCACCTGGGTCGTTAGGTCAGGGGTGTTGCTATATAAGCTCCCTGGACCTTCAGTTCAATGCCTGGCAACGTTGATATCAGAGCTAATCTGTAGTGCTCTGGTCTTCTGATCCTGGTTCCTGCTTGATTAAGCTAAGTCTGCTTTCTTGCTTTTTGCTATTTGTTTTTGTTTGCATTTTTGTCCAGCTTGTATTTAATCTGTTTCCTGACCTTGCTGGAAGCTCTAGGGTGGCTGGTGTTCTCCCCCCGGGCTGTTAGACGGTTCGGGGGTTCTTGAATCTCCAGCGTGGATTTTGATAGGGTTTTTGTTGACCATATAAGTTATCTTACTACATTCTGCTATTAGTAAAGTGGGCCTCTCTTTGCTAAAATCTAGTTCATCTCTGTGTTTGTCATTTCCTCTTACCTCACCGTTATTATTTGTGGGGGGCTACTATCCTACTTTTGGGGTCTATTCTCTGGAGGCAAGAGAGGTCTTTGTTTTCCTCTTCTAGGGGTAGTTAGTCCTCCGGCTGGCGCGAGACATCTAGCGACCAACGTAGGCATGTTCCCCGGCTACTGCTAGTGTTGGCGTTAGGAGTAGATATATGGTCAACCCAGTTACCACTGCCCTATGAGCTGGATTTTTGTACGTCGCAGACTTACTTGTTTCTCTGAGACCCTCGCCATTGGGGTCATAATAGTTTGCCAGGCCAGAATTAAATGTTAAATGCATTGCAGAAGCGGGATTATAAGAAAGAAAGTTCTGAGTTTTTTTTTCTCTCTCTCATTTTTTTTTCTTTTCCCCTTTACCTCTGAGTGGCTTGTGTTTGCTGCAGACATGAATGTCCAGACCTTGATTACAAGTGTGGACCAGCTTGCTGCTCGTGTGCAGGGCATACAAGATTATGTTATCAGAAGTCCTATGTCAGAACCTAAGATACCGATTCCTGAACCGTTTTCCGGAGACCGATTTAAATTTAGAAATTTCAGGAATAATTGTAAATTGTTTTTGTCCCTGAAACCCTGTTCATCTGGAGACTCCGCTCAGCAAGTAAAAATTGTTATTTCTTTTTTACGGGGCGACCCTCAGGATTGGGCCTTCTCGCTGGCGCCAGGAGATCCGGCATTGGCTGACATTGATGCGTTTTTTCTGGCGCTCGGTTTGCTTTATGAGGAACCCAATCTTGAGATTCAGGCAGAAAAGGCCTTGCTGGCTATGTCTCAGGGCCAGGACGAGGCTGAAGTGTATTGCCAAAAATTTCGGAAATGGTCCGTGCTGACCCAGTGGAACGAGTGTGCATTGGCTGCTAATTTTAGAAATGGCCTTTCTGAAGCCATTAAGAATGTGATGGTGGGTTTTCCCATTCCCACAGGTCTGAATGATTCTATGGCCCTGGCTATTCAAATCGACCGGCGGTTGCGGGAGCGCAAAACCGCTAATTCCCTCATGGTGTTGTCTGAACAGACACCTGATTTAATGCAATGTGATAGAATCCTGACTAGAAATGAGCGGAAAATTCATAGACGCCAGAATGGCTTGTGTTACTACTGTGGTGATTCTACACGTTATCTCAGCATGCTCTAAACGTCTTACTAAGGTTGTTAGTCCGGTCGCCATTGGTAATTTGCAACCTAAATTTATTCTATCTGTAACTTTGATTTGCTCACTGTCATCGTATCCTGTCATGGCGTTTGTGGACTCGGGTGCTGCTCTGAGCCTTATGGATCTGTCATTTGCCAAGCGCTGCGGATTTGTTCTTGAGCCATTGGAAAATCCTATCCCTCTTAGGGGTATTGATTCTACGCCATTGGCAAAAAATAAACCGCAGTTTTGGACACAGGTTACCATGTGCATGACTCCCGAACATCGGGAGGTAATACGTTTTCTTGTTCTGCATAAAATGCATGATTTGGTTGTTTTGGGTTTGCCATGGTTACAGACCCATAATCCAGTCTTGGACTGGAAGGCTATGTCAGTGTCAAGTTGGGGCTGCCATGGAATTCATGGAGATTCCCTGCCCTTGTCTATTGCTTCTTCTACGCCTTCGGAAGTTCCGGCGTATTTGTCTGATTATCAGGATGTCTTCAGCGAGTCTAAGTCCAGTGCACTGCCTCCTCATAGGGAATGTGACTGTGCAATAGATTTGATTCCTGGCAGTAAGTTTCCTAAGGGGAGACTGTTTAATCTGTCGGTACCTGAACATACCGCGATGCGTTCATATATCAAGGAGTCTCTTGAGAAGGGGCATATCCGTCCTTCTTCTTCCCCTCTTGGTGCGGGATTTTTTTTTGTGGCCAAAAAGGACGGATCTTTGAGGCCTTGTATTGAGTATCGGCTTTTAAATAAGATCACTGTTAAATTTCAGTATCCTTTGCCGCTGTTGTCAGATTTGTTTGCCCGGATTAAAGGTGCCAAGTGGTTCACCAAGATAGACCTTCGTGGTGCGTACAACCTTGTGCGCATTAGGCAGGGCGATGAATGGAAAACCGCATTCAATACGCCCGAAGGTCATTTTGAGTACTTGGTGATGCCATTCGGTCTCTCTAATGCACCTTCAGTTTTTCAGTCCTTCATGCATGACATTTTCCGGAAGTATCTGGATAAATTTTTGATTGTTTATCTGGATGATATTCTGTTTTTTTCTGATGATTGGGACTCGCATGTGGAGCAGGTCAGGATGGTTTTTGAGATTCTGCGTGAAAATTCTTTGTTTGTAAAAGGCTCAAAGTGTCTCTTTGGTGTACAGAAGGTTCCCTTTTTGGGGTTCATTTTTTCCCCTTCTGCTGTGGAGATGGATCCAGTCAAGGTCCGAGCTATTCATGATTGGACTCAACCCTCGTCAGTTAAGAGTCTTCAGAAGTTCTTGGGTTTTGCTAACTTCTACCGTCGTTTTATCGCAAATTTCTCTAGCGTTGTTAAACCGCTGACGGATATGACCAAGAAAGGCTCTGATGTAGCTAACTGGGCTCCTGCTGCCGTGGAGGCTTTCCAGGAGTTAAAACGCCGGTTTACTTCGGCGCCTGTTTTGTGCCAGCCTGACATCTCACTTCCTTTTCAGGTTGAGGTGGATGCTTCGGAGATTGGGGCAGGGGCCGTTTTGTCACAGAGAGGCCCTGGTTGCTCTACTATGAGACCTTGTGCCTTTTTCTCTAGGAAGTTTTCGCCGGCAGAGCGAAATTATGATGTGGGCAATCGGGAGTTGTTGGCCATGAAGTGGGCATTTGAGGAGTGGCGTCATTGGCTCGAGGGTGCTAAGCATCGTGTGGTGATCTTGACTGATCACAAAAATCTGATGTATCTCGAGTCTGCTAAACGCCTGAATCCTAGACAGGCCCGCTGGTCATTGTTTTTCTCCCGTTTTGACTTTGTGGTCTCGTATTTACCAGGGTCTAAGAATGTGAAGGCCGACGCTCTGTCTAGGAGCTTTGTGCCTGATGCTCCTGGAGTCGCTGAACCTGTGGGTATTCTTAAAGAAGGAGTTATCGTGTCTGCTATTTCTCCAGATCTGCGACGTGTGTTGCAGAGATTTCAGGCTGGTAGGCCTGACTCTTGTCCACCTGACAGATTGTTTGTGCCTGCTAGATGGACCAGCAGAGTCATTTCCGAGGTTCATTCCTCGGTGTTGGCAGGGCACCCGGGAATTTTTGGCACCAGAGATCTGGTGGCCAAGTCCTTTTGGTGGCCTTCCTTGTCAAGGGATGTGCGGTCATTTGTACAGTCCTGTGGTACTTGTGCTCGAGCTAAGCCTTGCTGCTCTCGTGCCAGTGGGTTGCTCTTGCCCTTGCCTGTTCCGAAGAGACCTTGGACACACATCTCTATGGATTTCATTTCTGATCTTCCGGTGTCTCAGGGCATGTCTGTCATCTGGGTGATATGTGATCGTTTCTCCAAGATGGTCCATTTGGTTCCTTTGCCTAAGCTGCCCTCTTCTTCTGATCTGGTTCCTGTGTTCTTCCAGAACGTGGTTCGTTTGCACGGCATTCCTGAGAATATTGTGTCGGACAGAGGATCCCAGTTTGTTTCCAGGTTCTGGCGATCCTTTTGTGGTAGGATGGGCATTGAGTTGTCGTTTTCATCCGCTTTCCATCCCCAGACTAACGGACAAACGGAGCGAACTAATCAGACTCTGGAGGCTTATTTGAGGTGTTTTGTCTCTTCTGATCAGGATGATTGGGTGACCTTCTTGCCATTGGCTGAATTTGCCCTTAATAATCGGGCTAGTTCCGCCACCTTGGTTTCGCCATTTTTCTGCAACTCTGGTTTCCATCCTCGTTTTTCCTCGGGACATGTGGAGCCTTCTGACTGTCCTGGGGTGGATTCCGTGGTGGATAGGTTGCAGCGGATCTGGGGGCATGTGGTGGACAACTTGAAGTTGTCACAGGAGAAGGCTCAGCGTTTTGCCAACCGCCGCCGCGGTGTGGGTCCCCGACTTTGCGTTGGGGATTTGGTATGGCTGTCTTCTCGATTTGTTCCTATGAAGGTCTCCTCTCCCAAATTTAAGCCTCGCTTCATTGGTCCTTACAAGATATTGGAAATCATTAATCCTGTATCCTTTCGCCTGGATCTTCCGGTGTCGTTTGCCATCCACAACGTATTTCATAGGTCCTTGTTGCGGCGGTACGTTGTGCCTGTGGTTCCTTCTGCTGAGCCTCCTGCTCCGGTGTTGGTTGAGGGCGAGTTGGAGTACGTGGTGGAGAAGATCTTAGATTCTCGTCTCTCCAGGCGGAGGCTTCAGTACCTGGCCAAGTGGAAGGGCTATGGTCAGGAGGATAATTCCTGGGTGGTCGCCTCTGATGTGCATGCGGCCGATTTAGTTCATGCCTTTCACGCCGCTCATCCTGATCGCCCTGGTGGTCTTGGTGAGGGTTCGGTGACCCCTCACTAAGGGGGGGGGGTACTGTTGTGAATTTACCTTTTGGCTCCCTCTAGTGGCTACTAGTGATTTTACTCTGGGTATGTCATTCATCCCTTGTATGCTCACCTGGGTCGTTAGGTCAGGGGTGTTGCTATATAAGCTCCCTGGACCTTCAGTTCAATGCCTGGCAACGTTGATATCAGAGCTAATCTGTAGTGCTCTGGTCTTCTGATCCTGGTTCCTGCTTGATTAAGCTAAGTCTGCTTTCTTGCTTTTTGCTATTTGTTTTTGTTTGCATTTTTGTCCAGCTTGTATTTAATCTGTTTCCTGACCTTGCTGGAAGCTCTAGGGTGGCTGGTGTTCTCCCCCCGGGCTGTTAGACGGTTCGGGGGTTCTTGAATCTCCAGCGTGGATTTTGATAGGGTTTTTGTTGACCATATAAGTTATCTTACTACATTCTGCTATTAGTAAAGTGGGCCTCTCTTTGCTAAAATCTAGTTCATCTCTGTGTTTGTCATTTCCTCTTACCTCACCGTTATTATTTGTGGGGGGCTACTATCCTACTTTTGGGGTCTATTCTCTGGAGGCAAGAGAGGTCTTTGTTTTCCTCTTCTAGGGGTAGTTAGTCCTCCGGCTGGCGTGAGACATCTAGCGACCAACGTAGGCATGTTCCCCGGCTACTGCTAGTGTTGGCGTTAGGAGTAGATATATGGTCAACCCAGTTACCACTGCCCTATGAGCTGGATTTTTGTACGTCGCAGACTTACTTGTTTCTCTGAGACCCTCGCCATTGGGGTCATAACACACACGGCTCCGTACACCTCGTACACACACGGCTCCGCACACCTCGCACACACACGGCTCCGCACACCTCGCACACACACGGCTCCGCTCCGTACACCTCGCACACACACGGCTCTGCTACATCCACACTGTACACCTCCTGACCCCACACACAGCATTACTTACCTCATCCTGCAGCGGCAAGTTGGCAACCAGCACAACTTCGGAGGTTCCGATCATGTGACCCCTGACTCCTTCCCTCCTGTGACCTCATCACAGGTCCTGTGCGCAGAAAGCAGGCAGCCATACGGAAGGGTAAGGGCCCGGGGCATGGCTTGACACAAGGGGGCGTGTCGGTCCTGCTGTCTGCGGGTGCGGGATCAGAGCGTCCTGCGCTGGACAGCGGGGCACAGGCTCCAAACCAGGACAGTCCCGCACAATGCGGGACGGTTGGGAGCTATGGGAGTGACCTGTGCTCACAGCAGGTTTGCCTGTGAGACACAGGGAAGAATAAAAGTGAGTGTGAACTGGATCAAGTTATTTGACCCAGAAATTATTCAGGAAAACCCGGTATGGGCTTTTATTTTTTAAACGGACTGCAGGAAGGTAGTGGGGCCAGTCCGTTTCCTCCAGCCCAGATCTTATAGTGGCCCATGGCCATAGAATCTGGAGGAAAGAAAAAAAAACCCTGCAAGAGAGTTTGGGTGTGTCAGTGTTGGTCTGGGAGTCAGACCTAGCAGGAGGTTTATGAGGAGCTCTGTCCGTGTGGTGCAACACGGGCCAGGCAAAGCCTAAAAAGCCTGACACCCCAGCGTACACGGTGGTGTATTACGTTCACGGCAACGGATTGTGGACTGTCGTTATTTTTCCTGGCTGCATACTGAAAGACTTGTTTGGTTATTTTTCCGGTTTGTGAGTATGCTGTGAAATAAACAAGATTTTGTTTGAACTGTATATGGGTCACTGCCTATTAACTGCACAGCAAGGACATCGCTGCATCACAATATATATATATATATATATATATAATGTACAGATGTTATATAGTATGTTACTGTATATATAGTATATAGCATGGATCCCACACAATATACACTGACTAGTGTTGAGCATTCCGATACCGCAAGTATCGGCCGATACTTGCGGTATCGGAATTCCGATACCGAGTTCCGATACTTTTGTGGTATCGGGAATCGGTATCGGAACCATATTCATGTGTAAAATAAAGAATTAAAATAAAAAATATTGATATACTCACCTCTCCGGCGGTCCCTGCACCTTACCGCTGTTAACCGGCAGCCTGCTTTGCTTAAAATGAGCGCATTTAGGACCTTCCATGATGTCACGGCTTCTGATTGGTCGCGTGCCGCTCATGTGACCGCCACGCGACCAATCACAAGCCGCGACGTCATTCTCAGGCCCTAAACTCCTCATTCTAGGAATTTAGGACCTGAGAATGACGTCGCGGCTTGTGATTGGTCGCGTGGTGGTCACATGAGCGGCACGCGACCAATCAGAAGCCGTGACATCATGGAAGGTCCTGAACGCGCTCATTTTAAACAAAGCAGGCTGCCGGTTAACAGCGGTAAGGTGCAGGGGCCTCCGGACGGGTGAGTATATCAATATTTTTTATTTCAATTCTTTATTTTACACATTAATATGGATCCCAGGGCCTGAAGGAGAGTTTCCTCTCCTTCAGACCCTGGGAACCATCAGGGTACCTTCCGATACTTGGTGTCCCATTGACTTGTATTGGTATCGGGTATCGGTATCGGCGATATCCGATACTTTTCGGGTATCGGCCGATACTATCCGATACCGATACTTTCAAGTATCGGACGGTATCGCTCAACACTAACACTGACCCATGTCTACACTATATACACAGCTCCACTCTATATTCCTCACCGCAGTATACTGTATATTGTGGAGCTGTGTATACTTCTCCTGTTCTGTATACACGGTGTAATTCTCAGTATTTACTCTTATTATGTGTGTGTATGTGTGTGTGTGTGTATGTGTGTTTGTATATATATATATAATAATTACTCCGGTAAATTGTGAAAAAAGCGGTGGACTGTTTCTTAGCGCATGTGGCAACATTTCAGATCCATAACATAACCTTTCTCTGCTGTGGAACTGAAATGTTGCCACAATGGCTAATAGAGTCCACCCCACGCCCACTTGCTCAGGGCCCCAGCACTTGCAATACTTACCTCTTCCCGCTGCTCCGCTCCAGCATCTCCTGACTGTGACGTTTCAGGTCAAAAGGTGCGGTGACATCGCATCTGTGCGCCCTCTGCCTGAGCAGTCACAGTGCAGAGAGCCAGAAGACGCCGATGCTGAGGAGACCGGAGCAGAGCAGAGGCCTGTGAGAAGAGGTGAGGATTTCATTTGTTTTAATGTTTTGAGCAATATATGGGGCCCATCATACACTGGAGCATAATATGGAGCATCATATGGGGCCCATTATACTGAAGTATAATATGAGGCACATTATATACTGGAGCATCATATAGGGCCCATTATTTGAGGCCCAAAATATATGGAGCATCATATGGAGCCCATTATATATGGAGCCTCATATGGGGTCCATTATATATGGAGCAATATATGGGGTCCATTATATATGGAGCAATATATGGGGACCATCATATACTGTATGGAGCATTATATGGGGGCCATTCTGTTTGCAGTTTGTAGCATTATATGGGGCCCATTCTGTATGGAGAAAGGTGCGGGGCACATTATACTGTTTGGAGCATTATATGGGGCCATTATTCTGTACGGAGCAATATATGGGGATCCTTATTCTGTATGGAGCATTATATTGGCCATTATACTGCATGGAGCATTATATGGGGCCCATTAAAGTGTTTGTAGCAATATATGGTTCTCAATATACTGCATGGAGCAATATATGGGGATCATTATACTGTATGAAGCATTATATGGGGCTCATTATTCTGTATGGATGAAAATATGGGGCTCATTATACTGCATGGAGCAATATATGGGGATCATATTCTGTATGGAGCATTATATGGGGCTCATTATTCCATATGGATCAAAATATGGGGCTCATTATACTTTATGAAGCACTATGTGGTACCCATAATACTGTATGGAGCATTATATGGGGCTTATTATTCTGTAAGGAGCAATATATGGGGCTCATTATACTGTGTGGAGCAATATATGGGGCATGTTATTCTCTATGGAGCACTATGTGGTGCCCACAATACTGAATGGGGGACTATATGGGGTGCATTATACTATATGGAGCAATATATGGGGCATGTTATTCTGTATGGAGCAATATATGGGGCTCATTATTCCATATGGAGCAATATATGGGGCTCATTATACTGTATGGCGCAATATATGGGGCTCATTATTCTGTATGAAGCAATATATGAGGATCATTATACTGTATGGAGCACTATACTGTCTGATTTCTGGCCTATTGTGCAATATACAATAAATATCACTCATGTATTGTAAGAAGTGAAATAATTGGCATTGTACTATATCTATATTTCTCTGCTGTATCATGATGTTCATTATGAATTGTGGTATGTGTTAAAGAGGCCAACTGAGACTTTCACCTGGGGCCCACAAAAACCTGGAGCCGCCCTATATGCATTGCACAGTACCACTTCTCCTGTCCTGTTGTCCAAGAAGCGACATTGGACTTTGGAAGGGTCAATATTGGTTTAGTATTTTCAATATTACTATGGTCAAATAAAAATACAATATTGGAAAAGCTGTTTAAATGGATTATCCCAAGTAATCCCCTCTCCTCTGGACAGGGGATAACTTTCCAATTGCTAGAGATCTGACTGCTGGGACCTCCATGATCCTGAAAATCGGAGCTCTGTAGAGCACCATGTAAATGCAGCTGTGGTCGATCATACGCACTGTGACGGCATTCACATGTGGGGCATGACAAAGTAAAGCAAAAGTCACTGATCGGAGTGAGGCGTGTTACAGTATGTGGGGTTTGTGTGGCATGGCTGCTTTTTTGTCAAAGTCCGGCCCTGTTTGTAGGTATAGGATTTTTACATTACACATACTATAATGTAATTTAGCTCCTTCCTTGACAAATTTTTGAGGTACGGTGTGATATACCAGTGCATAGACAACAATGACATCGTGACTGGATTTATAGTTAACACAGATTTACTATTAGCTCAGATTAGGGAAAAGTGCAGTAATCATAGAAAGTAAGTAAAATATCCAGTGCACATAGTTCTGAACAGGAGCTACAGATCCACAATGGCAGTCATACATGGTGGACCTCCAAGTCTTGCAGCTGTGGCCTCAGAAATTGCCATTTTCTTGTCCTGCATGGCAGCCTGCAATTTTTTTCTTTATGGTGAAGACCCTGGTGCCGGATTTCTGTACTTAGTCTCTAAGGCTGGTTTCACACTTGCGTTTGGCTGGGCTGCATATAACACGCCCACCAGGGCCGCGGGGTACACGGTACTGGGTCGGACAGTTCTTTGGGGAAGTCAAAGGGCCGTGACCCGACTCCGTGACCCTGGCTGTGCCGTAAAATGGGGAATATGTATATGGGATTTCACGTGATGCCACCTGTGGTGTTTGGCAACGGATGGCTTACGCTGCTAAAGGAGACCGCTGGGGCTAAGCGTGATGCAGCTGGGATGGTTCTGCTCCCCACAGGTGGAGCGGGGCTCTAGGGCTACTGGTCCCATTTATATCAGGCTTCGTGTACCTTGTGGTGCAGGACTCAGGGCACAAGAGATCACTGAGTGACACAAGGGCTGTAGTTTTCTTTTCCTTTACTTGATGGTTGATAGTACAGACAGGGGTACTGGTAACAGATCATAATGGAGAGCCGGGCAGCCTGGAAGCAATTTTTGGATACACCTGACCAGGTAGGTACAGAAGCCTTCCTTCTGCGCTGTCCTCCCTTTTTCCTTGCTGCCTAACAGCTCACCCTCCTGCTGCTAAATGTCTCTCTCTTTTTAAAACTAACCATTGCCCGCATGGCAGGCACCTCGAGCCTATCACAGGTGCCACTTCTTTGTGTCGGCTCCAGGCTATGGTATGCTGCTGTGCCACTGGGTATTAAATCAGGCCAGGAGACCTGCAGTCTCCTGTCCTCTGGATTTAGCTGCCGGGACTTCAGTACCCATGCAACTATGGACTCCAATAACTGGTTCCTAATGCTCAGCTCTGGGGTGAGTTTAATCACAGCTCCACTCCCTAGGTTCTGCTCTACTTCTCTCCTACTGACACCTGGTAAGGGGACCCCTCCTTGCTTCCAGGCATGACATTACTCCCTGTGTAGGAGGCAATGCCACTGTGGCAACCAGACTCCTCGGGTGCCACATTCCTCCCTAGTGAAACACAGTTCTCCCGGACCGAGAAAACAAATAATAAACAAATTAACAAGTGAACAATCATAACTATTTACAAGATTTCAAAAATAAAAATTACAAAAACCAAAGCTCAAAAATAGTCCTGGTGATGATTAGTCCATGCGCCATTGTCCATTGTTCATTTCTGAGCCAGGTTGGTAACTATATACAAGTATTGTCCTGGTTACAACGAGTCCAGTGACCCAATCATCCATTAGATCAAGAAAAAGAGGATTGCTCAAGAGTTCTTACAAAGTCTCTGTAGGCTCATATGCTTGACGGTTCCATACTTACATTACATATTTACATATCTTATTTACACAACCTACTTACATGCGGGGATTTGATCTAGGGTACTATGAGTAGACCTTCGTAGCACTGGTACTGGTGTAGTGCGCTCTCTATTGGCTGCGCTATGGATGACTCTATGTAGCACGGGTATACCTGATGTTCTATGACCACTGATGCACACCTTGAGCATGACAGATTCCCTGCTGACAGGGGGTGGATTCTCTTGCTCTGCTGCTGGTGTGGCATCTGCTGCTTGAGCCCGCTGGTCTTCACGCTGGTCTTGAGTCACATCTCTGTCTGGCACTACTAGCTGGGGAAAGGTCAAAACGGGCATGACTATGACCTAGTTCACCGTTCTCCAATTTGGAGGGAACTCACCGATTACTGTGCTGATCTTTTCCTCTACCTCTTCCATTGGCTGAGGAATGTCTTGGCCTTCAATCCTTTCCTTTAGTTGGTCAGGGCATGGTTTTAGAAGATCCCTCAACACAACCGCTGAGGTTTCTCTTCCATCTTTACTGATGAGGCACATCTTGGTGTTATCAAAGTCTGAAGGTAAAATGGTGTATGGCTCAACCTCCACTGGTTGTCTAGTTTGTGAACTCGTATCTTCCTTTTGAGTACCTGTTCTCCAGGTGACAAGGGAACTGCAGGGGTGTGCTGATTATAATTTCTTTCCTGCTTCTGTCTTGCCTGGGACAAACTTTTCTCTAAACATTCTTGCACCTTGTGATATTGCTGCTGCCGCTTTGTATCCCAGTCTGCATTTGGTGATGTCATCTCGGGTGTTAAAACTCCCATGTCCAAGGCAATGGGTAACTTGCCAGGCCTTGCCCTCATCAGATAGGCGGGTGTACAGTTGATGGAGTTCACTGGGATGTGTAATATAAGTCTGCCAAATCTGGTAACTTCTCTGGCCACAGGCTACGCTCTTCCAGGGGCAGAGTCTTCAACAGGTCTATTACTGCCTAGTTCATTTTCTCACATAACCTGTTGGTCTGAGGATGATACAGCATGGTCCTTATTTTCTCGCAGCCGTACAGGTTATAGAACTCCTGGAACACTTCTGATTCAAAGGCTGGGCCTTGGTTGGTAAACACTCGTTCAGGGTAACCGTGCGGGTGACAAAAGTGTTGTTGAAATTATTTGGCTGCCGTCTCCGCCGTCTGATCCTTCACTGGCACTACTACCAAGAATTGGGAGTAGTGGTCTACTATGGTGAGGGCATAGACAAAGCCTGACCAGCTTGGGGCCAGCTTTACATGGTCCAAGGCTACCAGCTCAAGCGGTTGTTTGGTGACTATAGGCTGCAGGGGAGCCTTCTGGCTATCACATTCTTTCCATCTCAGGTTGCATGGACCACACTCTCTACACCATTTCTTGATTGCTTTCCTCATGCTAACCCAGTAGAATCACTCACATAGCAGGACTTCCAACTTCTTCCACCCGAAGTGTCCTGCTCCATCGTGGTACGCTTCTAAGACCATTGGCGCATCCCGCTTGGGGACTACCACCTTCCAGACCAGTTTATGGGTTCAGGAGTTGATGCTTCTCCAACACAGCTTTCCCTCATAGATGAATAGCTTGCCCTTCTCCTTCCACAACTTTTGGGTCTCTTGTGGAGCATCTGGACCAGGGTGCGAATCAGCTTGTGTCAGCAATTCCTTTACTAGGCAGACTTCCGGATCGCTGTCCTGTTTATCTACCCATCCATGGTGGGGCAATGGGTTAATTGTTGCCTCTTGCATGGCATCGCACTTGTCCCTCATGCAGTGGGAGCACTGGGCCACATCGGGCCGGAGGAAGGCTGGCAACTCGATTTCTTCGAGCTCCTCCGGGTCTTCTCCCCTATCCAAGAAGTTGGTCATCCTGTACAGCGCATTAGTGTTTTTATGCCCCACCCGGTATTTGATGATAAACTCGTAGTTGGACAGCAGAGCCATCCATCGCTGCTCCAACACACCTAGCTTTGCTTCAAGGTGGGTCAGCAAGGCAGGTAGTGCTTAAATCGCTCCGTTACTGCCCAGACTATGGCGAGAAACTCCAGTTTAAAGAAACTATTGTTGTAGGGGTTCCTTTCCTTGGGACAAAGCCTCCTGCTGTTGTAGGTAATCACTTTCTTTCTGCCTTGCGGTACCTGAAACAGCATGCTCCCAATCTCACGTTGCTGGCCTCTGTATATATGATAAAGGGCTGGCCATAGTCTGGGTAGGCCAGGACTCCCATAAGAGCCATCTTTAACTGAGTGAAGGATTCTTCTTCTCTTTTACTCCACTCGAACGGAGGACTTGGGTTCTTGGCCTTCTTGGACTGGCCTATTAAGAGGTCCTGCATGGGTGCCACTATCTTGGTGAAGCCCTTTATGAATCTCCTGTAGTAACCTACCAGCCCGAGGAACTGCTGCACTTCCTTGATAGTGGAGGGTCTTGGTCAATCCTTGATCACGGTGACTTTTTCAGGGTCAGTGCCACACCTTCGGCACTTACCATGTGACCTAGATACTGCACCAAGGGCTTCACCCTTGGATGGCTTTACTTTAAGGCCAAAACCGTATAAGGCTTCAAACACCTTGGCCAGGTGCTCCAGGTGGTCTTTGTGCAACAAAACAGTTTTTAAGTTTTTATGTCCTAGGCAGCATTCCATTAACCGCTGGAATGTTCCCGGAGCATTGCAGAGCCCGAATGGCATGCAGTTGAACTCGCAGAGACCGAACCGTGTCATAAATGCTGTCTTCCCTCTGTCTGCTTCTGCCACGGGAACCTGCCAACACCCACTGGTGACATATAAAGTGGAGAAATAGTTATCAGATCTCAGTGCAGCTAATGAGTCCTCAATTCATGGTAACGTGTAGGCATCTTTATGTGTAATGTGGTTAATCTGCCTGTAGTCAACACACATCCTCATTGTACCATCTTTCTTTCTTACGAGAACTAATGGAGCTGCCCAGGGGCAACAACTCCATGATTACCCCTGCCTCCTTCATCTCTCATAACATACCCTTTCACATTGATAGTGAGCTGGGGGTACAGGCCGGTACCTCTTTAATGGGCTGATGATCTCCAGTGGGGATATGGTGTTAGACCCCTTTTACCTGCCCAACACCTAGAGGGTGTTTGCTAAAGACCCACTCATATTCCCGAACCACCCGGTAAACCCCATGCTTTTGGTGCGAAGGGGTGGAGTCAGTCCCTATGTGTAGCTTCTGACACCAATCTTCCAGCTGCCCCTCAGAGCCATTGTCCCACGCCTGGTGGGATGGAAGCAAGGGTTCCATGGCCTTTATTGCATTATTACTGACAGCGAACAGCTTAGCAAGGGTGGCATACCGGTATAAATGGACCTCTTTCTCCCCACAATTCAGGATGCATATTGGTACGCTCCCCTTGCGGACATCAACTACCCCTCTGGCTGTCAAGATGGTGGGTCTACTATCAGAGTACACAGGTTCTACCAGAGCCTGGTGATCTTGACCCCTGAGGCCTACTGGTGCCCGACACCAAATCAACATTTCACTCCTAGGAAGTATTGCAATGGGGAAAGGATCACTCACTCTGACACTGCTGACTTCAAAACCAGACAGCTCTACCTGTTGTCTCTGCATCGGGGCTCTGATTTCCTTTTGCAGGACACGCTACTGACTGGAACTGGCAGTCTCTGCTACCTGTTGCAACAAAACAATAATTTCTCCAAGACAATTCTCTATTATATTGGTGCCTAAAATAATTATAGGATGGCATTCTTGTCTGTCAATATCAACTATAATCAACCCTTGTGACTGTAATTCTACTCGGCCAACCTTGATAGTCACCTCCTTATACCCCACCTGAAGCAAGGGCTGACAATTGCTGGCAAAGATGTTAAAGTGTTCATCTGGGCTGAGAGTAATGTCTGAATCAGCCCAATACCTTTTAAAAAGGATATATGGCATCATTGTCACCTGGGAGCCAGTGTCCAATAAAGGGTTTATCGCGATGCCATCAAGCACGATGGGCAGGACCGGCCGTCCTCCCACGTACTTGTCTTGCCAGCTTTGTGGGCCCGGTCATCTTAATCCTGAGGGTTGGCCCTCTACCCCAGGGGTTGCTTGTTTAAATTACAGAATCTTGCGATGTGCCCCGCTTTGCTGAAGCAGTAACAATGGGTCATCGGTCCTGGTCATAGCGATCGTTATCTCTTCCTCTGTTTGGTGGGATTCTCCTTTGCCGTCGCCATGGGACATCATCTGGACTGGAGGCCAGCTGGATCTTCTTCTTTGGGGACACTTGCATGGACGGCATGGTTTGTTTAGCCACACTTTTGGTCAGCTCCTGGACCTGGAGACGTAGGCCTGCCTGTTATTATCTAGGGTCTGCGCATCTGCCTTCATGGGTGCTGAGGAAAAGGACGCCGCCTCCTGGTGGTATGTGATGGCTGGGCACTGGTGGGGTGCAGTGCCACTTGGGGTTGGTTCTCGCAGCACCCGGATGGCCAGGTCTTTAAATCGTGCAAAGTCCTGGTCAGGGTTTTTCAGGGCCATAATGCGCAGCTGTGTCTGATGAGCGGTAGGCAGGAGCCCCTCAGTAAACTGCTCGGTTGGCAATCTGTTTTCGTTTCACATACTGTTGGGGTCTACCTGTTTAATAGCCTGCAACGCCTATTGCAGGTTTAGGGCATAGTCCTGACTCCTGTACACTGTCCTGCCTCCTTTGTTTGCACCCGTAGAATTTCATCTTAATCTCCGCTGCTGTGCGGGTGTCAAAAGTATCCTTCAGCCGGGCCAGGATTTGCCTAACAGTTCTTTTGTCGGTGTACGTCCAGAACTTCACCTCCCTCTGTGGCGCATCGGTTAGCTGGCCAATAAGGATGCTGACTTTTTGGCTCTCTGACAGAGAGTACACTTTCAATAAACTATGCAGTCTTTACTAGTGTTGAGCATTCCGATACTGCAAATATCGGGTATCGGCCGATATTTGCTGTATCGGAATTCCGATACCGAGTTCCGATATTTTTGCGATATCGGAAATCGGAATCGGAAGTGTGCGGTGCAAATGGTTCCCAGGGTCTGGAGGAGAGGAGACTCTCCTTCAGGCCCCGGGATCCATATTCATGTAAAAAATAAATAATACAATAAAAAATATTGATATACTCACCCCTCCAGCGGACCCTGGACCTTAGCGGTGCCTCCGTTCCTAAGAATGCAGGGAGTGAAGGACCTTCGATGACGTCGCGGCTTGTGATTGGTCGCGTGAGCGGTCACATGAGTGGTCACCGTCATCGAAGGTCCTAGTTCACTCTGCATTCTTAGGAATGGAGGCAGACGCTTGGACCGGTGAGAGCCGGGGCCGTCAGAGGGGTGAGTATATCAATATTTTTTATTTTTATTCTTTATTTTATACATGAATATGGATCCCAGGGCCTGAAGGAGAGTTTCCTCTCTTTCAGACCCTGGGAACCATTCCGATATTTTGTGTCCCATTGATTTGCATTGGTATCGGGTATCGGTATCGGCGAGATCCGGTATTTTGCCGGTATCGGACGATCCAATCCGATACCGATACCTTTGCATATTGGAAGGTATCGCTCAACACTAGTCTTTACTTAAAGTCGCTCAGGGTGTGTGACTCCCCTGAGTACTGATGTAGGCAGGCCGCCCCTGTGATATGTGCATGGATAAAGGTATTACAGTGGCTGCGGCCATCCCGGCCGCTGGATCCTATCCTGGATAGAGCATCTCCTTCCTTCCTAGTGAACCTCAGCCAGGCTCTGGGTATCATTACCATAGTAAGTGGCTGCTCCAAAGGCAAGATGGATTGAGCTTCCAGGGGTTTCCAAGTCGAGGCCTCCTGATTTCTGTACGCCATGTGGCTCAGTAATCGTTGCTATTATACAGTTCAATAAAGTCTATGGAACACAGTACCCGGTAATACCAAGCTACGAAATACTGTACGTGATGCCAAAATGACATGCCCAACAGGGCCGTGGGGTACTTGGAACTGGGTCAGACTGTTCTTTGGGGAAGTCACGGGAATATGTATATGGGATTTAACGTGAACCCAACTGTGGTGTTTGGCAATGGATGTCCGACGCTGCTTAAGGAGATCACAGGGGCTGATAATGATGCAGCTGGGATGGTTCTGCTCCCCAAAGGTGAAGCAGTGCCCCAGGGCTACCGGTCCTGTTTGTCAGGCTTCGTGTACCTTGTTGTGCAGTACTCATGGCGCAAGAGATCACTGAATGACACAAGGGCTGTAGTTTTCTTTTCCTTTACTTGATGGTTGATAGTACAGACCAGGGGACTGGTAACAGATTGTAATGGAGAGCCGGGCAGCCTGGACACAACCTGGCCTGTTATGGTTTCCAATGGCAAGGAAACATCAGAAGCATAGAATAAACGGACAAGCTCTCGGGTGATGGAAACTAGAGCTGACCGCGATGCTAAACCTACACACCACACTAGAAGTAGCCAGGGGGCATTCCTGCGTTGTCTCTAGATGCCGCGCGCCAGCCGGAGAACTAACTACCCCTGGTAGAAGAAAACACAGTCCTGGCTTGCCTCCAGAGAATGTCCCCACAGGAGATAGCAGCCCCCCACATATAATAACGGTGAGAGCAGATGAAAAGACACACATAGTATGAAAGCAGATTTAGCACAGAGAGGCCCGCTAACTAAATAGCAGAAAGATACAACAGAGGACTTCGCGGTCAGCTGCAAAACCCTTCAAAACACCATCCTGAAATTACCTTAACTCATGTGACAACTCATGACACCGGAGTGGTAATTTCAGCCCAACAAGAGCTTCCAGCTGCAGAGATTCACATAAGTGCAAACTGGACAAAACATACAAAAATAGACTTAAGGACTAAAGTGTCCAACTTAGCTGAGCAGAAAACTGGGAGCAGGAACATGCAACAGAATCACTCTGGATACATTGATGGCCAGCATTAGAATGACTGAGGAGCAAGGTTAAATAGGATACTCCCACATCCTGATAGGAACAGGTGAACTGAGAAGGCAAAGCTTAAAGGACACCAGTACCACAAGAGACCACCGGGGGAGCCCACGAACCGAATCACAACAGTACCCCCCCTTAAGGAGGGGGCACCGAACCCTCACAAGAACCACCAGGGCGATCTGGATGAGCCCTATGAAAGGCACGGACCAAATAAGAAGCATGAACATCAGAAGCTGTAACCCAAGAATTATCCTCTTGACCGTAGCCCTTCCATTTCACCAGATATTGAAGTCTCCGTCTGGAAACACGGGAGTCCAAGATTTTCTCCACCACGTACTCCAATTCACCCTCAACCAGCACAGGAGCAGGAGGCTCAACAGAAGGCACAGGTGGTACCTCATACCTCCGCAATAATGACCGATGGAAGACATTATGGATAGCAAAGGATGCTGGGAGGTCCAAACGAAAAGACACAGGGTTAAGAATTTCCAAAATCTTATAAGGACCGATGAACCGAGGCTTAAACTTAGGAGAAGAGACCCTCATAGGGACAAAACGGGAGGACAACCACACCAAGTCCCCAACACGAAGACGAGGACCAACACGACGATGGCGATTAGCAAAACGTTGAGTCCTCTCCTGGGACAACTCCAAATTGTCCACCACCTGCCCCCAAATACGATGCAACCTATCCCCCATGGTATCCACTCCAGGACAATCCGAAGACTCCACCTGACCAGATGAAAAATGAGGATGGAACCCTGAATTGCAAAAGAAAGGGGAGACCAAAGTGGCAGAACTGGCCCGATTATTAAGGGCAAACTCAGCCAACGGCAAAAAGGAGACCCAGTCATCCTGATCAGCAGACACGAAACACCTCAAATAAGTCTCCAAGGTCTGATTAGTACGTTCCGTCTGGCCATTTGTCTGGGGATGAAATGCAGACGAAAAAGACAAATCAATGCCCATCCTGGCACAAAACGCCCGCCAAAATCTGGACACAAACTGGGATCCCCTATCGGAAACGATATTCTCCGGAATACCATGCAGCCGAACCACATTCTGAAAAAACAGGGGCACCAACTCAGATGAGGAAGGCAGCTTGGGCAAGGGCACCAAATGAACCATCTTAGAAAAGCGGTCACACACCACCCAAATGACGGACATCTTCTGAGAAACAGGGAGATCAGAAATAAAATCCATAGAGATGTGTGTCCAAGGCCTCTTAGGAACAGGCAAGGGCAACAACAACCCACTAGCACGAGAACAACAAGGCTTGGCCCGAGCACAAACATCGCAAGACTGCACAAAAGTACGCACGTCCCGAGACAGGGAAGGCCACCAGAAGGTCCTAGCCACCAAATCTCTGGTACCAAAAATTCCCGGATGACCTGCCAACGCAGAAGAATGAACCTCCGAGATGACTCTATTGGTCCACTCATCCGGCACAAACAATCTACCAGGCGGACAACGATCAGGCCGATCCGCCTGAAACTCTTGTAAAGCACGTCGCAGGTCTGGGAAGACAGCAGACAATATCACCCCATCCTTAAGTATACCCGTAGGTTTAGAATCACCAGGGGAATCAGGTTCAAAACTCCTAGAAAGGGCATCCGCCTTCACATTCTTAGTACCTGGCAGATACGAAACCACAAAATTAAACCGGGAGAAAAACAACGACCAGCGCGCCTGTCTAGGATTCAGACGTCTGGCCGACTCAAGATAAATCAAATTTTTGTGATCAGTCAAGACCACCACCTGATGTTTAGCACCCTCAAGCCAATGACGCCACTCCTCGAATGCCCACTTCATCGCCAAAAGCTCCCGATTACCGACGTCATAATTTCGCTCGGCGGGCGAAAATTTTCGAGAAAAGAACGCACAAGGTCTCATCACTGAACAATCTGAACTTTTCTGCGACAAAACCGCCCCCGCTCCGATCTCGGAAGCATCAACTTCCACCTGAAAAGGAAGAGAAACATCAGGCTGGCACAACACCGGAGCAGAAGAAAAACGGCGCTTAAGCTCCCGAAAGGCCTCCACAGCAGCAGGAGACCAATCTGCAACATCAGCACCCTTTTTAGTCAAATCAGTCAAAGGCCTGACAACGCTAGAAAAACCAGTTATGAATCGACGATAAAAGTTAGCAAAGCCCAAAAATTTCTGAAGGCCCTTAAGAGAAGTCGGTTGCGTCCAGTCACAAATAACCCGAACCTTCACAGGATCCATCTCAATAGAAGAGGGGGAAAAAATGTACCCCAAAAAAGAAATCTTCTGAACCCCAAAAACACACTTTGAACCTTTAACAAACAGAGAATTGGTCCGCAAAACCTGAAAAACCCTCCTAACTTGTTGAACATGAGATTCCCAGTCATCCGAAAAAATCAAGATATCGTCCAAATACACAATCATAAATTTATCCAGATATTCACGGAAAATATTGTGCATAAAAGACTGAAAGACCGAAGGGGCATTTGACAGACCAAAAGGCATCACCAAATACTCAAAATGGCCCTCGGGCGTATTAAATGCGGTTTTCCACTCATCCCCCTGCTTAATTCGCACCAAATTATACGCACCGCGAAGATCAATCTTAGAGAACCACTTCGCCCCCTCAATGCGAGCAAATAAATCTGTCAGCAATGGCAAAGGATACTGATACTTGACTGTGATCTTATTCAAGAGTCTATAATCAATACAAGGTCTCAAAGAACCATCGCTTTTAGCTACGAAAAAGAACCCCGCTCCAAGAGGAGACGAAGAAGGACGAATATGTCCCTTTTCCAAGGACTCCCTAATATACTCTCGCATGGCAGCATGTTCAGGTACAGACAGATTGAATAGACGACCCTTAGGAAATTTACTGCCAGGGATCAAATCTATGGCGCAATCGCAATCTCTGTGAGGAGGAAGAGAATTAAGAGTAGATTCCTCAAAAACCTCACGATAATCAGACAAAAACTCAGGAATTTCAGAGGGAATAGATGAAGCAATGGAGACCAAAGATGTGTCCCCATGATTTCCCTGACATCCCCAGCTTAGTACAGACATTGTTTTCCAGTCAAGGACTGGGTTATGAGTTTGCAACCATGGCAATCCCAGCACCAACACATCATGTAGATTATACAGTACAAGGAAGCGAATCACCTCTTGATGGTCTGGAGTCATACGCATAGTCACTTGTGTCCAGTATTGTGGTTTATTACTAGCCAATGGTGTAGAATCAATACCCTTTAAAGGTATAGGAACTTCCAGAGGCTCTAGATCAAACCCACAGCGCCTGGCAAAGGACCAATCCATAAGACTCAAAGCGGCGCCAGAATCCACATACGCATCCGCAACAATAGAAGATAACGAACAAATTAGAGTTACAGACAAAATAAACTTGGACTGCAAAGTGCCAATAGCAGAGGATTTATCAACTTTCTTTGTTCGTTTAGAGCATGCTGATATAACATGAGTAGAATTTCCACAATAGAAGCACAAATGATTTTTGCGCCTATAAATCTGTCGTTCGCTTCTGGACAGAAAGCTATCACATTGCATACTCTGTGGTGCCTCTTCAGAAGACACCGCCAACTGGTGCACAGGTTTGCGTTCCCGTAAACGCCGATCAATCTGAATTGCCATTGTCATGGACTCATTCAGACCAGTAGGCGCAGGAAACCCCACCATGACGTCTTTTACAGCATCAGAGAGACCTTCTCTGAAAATTGCCGCCAGAGCGCACTCATTCCACTGAGTAAGCACAGACCATTTTCGAAATTTTTGGCAATATATTTCGGCTACATCTTGCCCCTGAGAGAGGGCTATTAGGGCTTTCTCAGCCTGAATCTCCAAATTTGGTTCCTCATAAAGCAACCCCAAAGCCAGAAAAAACGCATCCACATTGAGCAACGCAGGATCCCCTGGTGCCAATGAAAATGCCCAATTTTGGGGGTCACCCCGCAGTAAAGAAATAACAATTTTTACTTGCTGGGCAGGATCTCCAGCAGAATGAGATCTCAGCGAAAGAAACAATTTACAATTGTATTTAAAATTTAGAAAACAAGATCGATCTCCAGAAAAAAACTCCGGTATAGGAATTTTAGGTTCAGACCGAGGAGCATGTAACAAAAAATCTTGTATATTCTGAACTTTAGAGGCAAGATTATTCAAATTGGTAGCCAGACTCTGGGGATCCATATTTCAACAGATAAAGTCTGAGCCATTCAGGGGTTAAGAGGAGAGGAAAACAGGAGACTGCAATTAGAGCTGGAGTGCAACTTCAGAGGAAGGAAAAAAAAAAAAAAAAGGTTTCACACAGTTCCTTTTCTCTCCTGCTTCAGCCTATAGATTAAACATTCTGGCTGGCCATACTGTTATGGTTTCCAATGGCAAGGAAACATCAGAAGCATAGAATAAACGGACAAGCTCTCGGGTGATGGAAACTAGAGCTGACCGCGATGCTAAACCTACACACCACACTAGAAGTAGCCAGGGGGCATTCCTGCGTTGTCTCTAGATGCCGCGCGCCAGCCGGAGAACTAACTACCCCTGGTAGAAGAAAACACAGTCCTGGCTTGCCTCCAGAGAATGTCCCCACAGGAGATAGCAGCCCCCCACATATAATAACGGTGAGAGCAGATGAAAAGACACACATAGTATGAAAGCAGATTTAGCACAGAGAGGCCCGCTAACTAAATAGCAGAAAGATACAACAGAGGACTTCGCGGTCAGCTGCAAAACCCTTCAAAACACCATCCTGAAATTACCTTAACTCATGTGACAACTCATGACACCGGAGTGGTAATTTCAGCCCAACAAGAGTTTCCAGCTGCAGAGATTCACATAAGTGCAAACTGGACAAAACATACAAAAATAGACTTAAGGACTAAAGTGTCCAACTTAGCTGAGCAGAAAACTGGGAGCAGGAACATGCAACAGAATCACTCTGGATACATTGATGGCCAGCATTAGAATGACTGAGGAGCAAGGTTAAATAGGATACTCCCACATCCTGATAGGAACAGGTGAACTGAGAAGGCAAAGCTTACAGGACACCAGTACCACAAGAGACCACCGGGGGAGCCCACGAACCGAATCACAACACTGGCCAGGTACGGAGGACTTCCTTCTGCTCTGTCCTCCCTTTTTCCTTTATTCCTAACAGCTCACCCTCCTGCTGCTAACACTCTTTTCAAAAAGTAACCATTGCCCACATGGCAGGCAGCTCGAGCCTATCACAGGTGCTGTTCCCTTGTGTCAGATCCAGGCTCTGGTATGCTGCTGTGCCATAGGGTATTAGATCGGGCCAGACCTGCAGCCCCCTGGCCTCAAGATTTAGCTGCTGGGACTTCAGTACCCACACAACCACAGACTTCGGTATCCGGTTCCTAGCGCTCAGCTCTGGGGCGAGTTTATTCACAGCTCCACTCCTCAGGTTCTGCTCTACTTCTCTCCTATGGACACCTGGTAAGGGGACCCCTCCTTGCTTCCAGGCATGACTTTACTCCTTGTGAGGGAGGCAATGCAACTGTGGCAACCGGACTCCTGGGGTGCCACACATACATCCTCCGTTAAGCTCTGCCTACTTCTGCATACATCCTGCATACCTATCTTTAACATTGGGTACGCAGGGACATGCATTGTATGTGGATGCGTCCACATGCGGCGTTTTGATGTGCCCGCCGACCGCACAGGAATGCAAAAAGTTGTGTTCCCGTGCGGTCAGCAGGCACGTCAAAACGCCACATCCACATACAATGCATGTCCCTGCGTACCGAATGTTAAAGATAGGTATGCAGGATGCATGCAGAAGTAGGCAGAGCTTAACAGAGGAGCAGATACAGCCTGTCTCCTGCTCCTACAGGTTTCTGATACTGTTGTAGTGAACCGCTGTGCCCACCAGGAACTGTGAGCCACACAGCTCCTATCTCCCTCTCATTTCGACCTGCGCACCCAAAATACTTTACCAGGTGTCCCAGAAAGAAATGTTCCTAGCTTCTTTGCTGGGCACTGAGGAGTGGTTATTGCTCAGTCTACTGGTCACTGTAGGAACATTGGCACTCAATAATCAGTGCAGGGTCAGTGATACCTCATCTTAAATTGTCTAGTGAATGAAAAAGAGGGGCACTTGGAGCAAATCTTGAGGAGATGACAATCATGCGGGGAAGTTGCTCAAAATGATGAATGATGAATATGATGAAGAATAATATGATGAAGGTGAAGATGATAACTGTGTGTTGTATAGAACATGGGATAACATGGAGGTGATGATGAGATAATCATGTAATGAGTAGTGATGGGCGAGCACTAAAATGCTCGAGTGCTCATTGCTCGGGTCGAGAAATTTGTAATACTCGGGGAGAAAAACGAGCCCAATGTAAGGAAACCCAAGCATTTTTCCCGCAATCCCACCGGGGGTCCTTTTAAGGTCTGAAAATGATAGAAACTCTGCTCAAATGACAAGGGAACATCATGGCAAATGTCCATGGAAGCATTTCTGACTCCTAGGTCACAGCTGTAAACAATGTTGTCAGAGTTTCACGCCATTTTTACAGGTACACCAAAAAACATACAAAACTGAAACCCAAATGGATTTTGCTGGGAAATATGTTAAGGAACATCCTTTCCAGGGTAATGACTTGTATATAAGGCAAAATAATTAACTCCAAACAAAAATGTTCCTCCAACACTTGGGCTATGTTCACACGCAGCGTCTTTGATGTGTTTTTCAACTTTAGCATTGCTTTCAACCAATTCAAATGCATTCACTGGGTAAAGTCATTGGAACATTTAACAAGCCTAGCTGGCCATGTGATGTGTGACACATAAGGAGACACATCTTGTTTCATTTATGAAGGAGGGACTCTCAAAGTCACAGAGCCTATTTTTAGAGAGGCATCAGGCGGCATATAATAATAATAATAATTTTTATTTATATAGCGCCAACATATTCCACAGCGCTTTACAACTTATAGAGGGGAATTGTACAGACAATAGACATTACAGCATAACAGAAATCACAGTTCAAAACAGATACCAGGAGGAATGAGGGCCCTGCTCGCAAGCTTACAAACTATGAGGAAAAGGGGAGACACGAGAGGTGGATGGTAACAATTGCTTTAGTTATTTGGACCAGCCATAGCATAAGGATCGGGTGTTCATGTAAAGCTGCATGAACCAGTTAACTGCCTAAGTATGTAGCAGTACAGATACAGAGTGCTATTAACTTAATAAAGTGTATGAGAACATGATGCAAGGAACCTGATTATGTGTTGTTTTTTTTTGTTTGTTTTTTTTTCATAGGCCACACAGGGATAGTTAGGTTAATGCGTTGAGGCGATAGGCCAGTCTGAACAAATGAGTTTTTAGGGCACGCTTAAAACTGTGGGGATTAATCGTATTAACCTAGGTAGTGCATTCCAAACAATCGGCGCAGCACGCGTAAAGTCTTGGAGACGGGAGTGGGAGGTTCTGATTATTGAGGATGCTAACCTGAGGTCATTAGCGGAGCGGAGGGCACGGGTAGGGTGGTAGACTGAGACCAGAGAAGAGATGTAGGGTGGTGCTGAGCCATGGAGTGCTTGGTGGATGAGGGTAGTAGTTTTGTACTGGATTCTGGAGTGGATGGGTAGCCAGTGTAATGACTGGCACAAGGTAGAGGCATCGGTGTAACGGTTGGTGAGGAATATGATCCTGGCAGCAGTATTCAGGACAGATTGAAGTGGGGAGAGTTTGGTAAGAGGGAGGCCGATTAGTAGAGAGTTACAATAGTCCAGACGAGAATGAATAAGTGAGACAGTAAGAGTTTTTGCAGAGTCGAAAGTAAGAAAAGGGTGAATTCTAGAAATGTTTTTGAGATGCAGATAAGAAGAGCGAGCCAGTGATCGGATGTGGGGGGTGAATTAAAGCTCGGAATCAAGGATGACCCCAAGACAGCGGGCATGTTGCTTTGGAGTAACGGTGGAACCGCACACAGAGATGGCAATGTCAGGCAAAGGTAGGCTAGTAGAGGGAGAGAACACGAGGAGTTCAGTTTTTGACAGGTTCAGTTTCAGATAGAGGGAGGACATGATGTTAGAGACAGCGGTAAGACAATCACTGGTGTTTTCTAAAAAGGTCGGCGTGATAACAGGAGCAGAAGTGTATAATTGGGTGTCGTCAGCATAGAGATGGTACTGGAAATCAAATCTACTGATTGTTTGTCCAATAGGGGAAGTATACAAAGAGAAGAGGAGGGGGCCTAGGACTGATCCTTGAGGAACCCCAACAGTAAGGGGAAGGTGAGAGGAGGAGGAACATTAATTTTCTTAAAGGGCCATTAAACACTGGTTCTCTTATACTGTTATTGCCTATGCAGTGAGTGGCTGTGCTTCCAAAAATTAGGATGTACCCCAATACCCCTTTCATGAGACGTACAGGAGGGCCTCCTGAAAAAATGTTGATTGAATGCAAGGTCTGCCCTGCTATCAAGTCATATGCACCCCAAGAATCCTTTGAACCCAGATAGTGGAAGGCCACAGGAAAACTCACTTAACTTTCTTCAGTTGGTACTGCCATACAGTTTCCTTATGCATTGAATGCAAGTGCTGCCTTGACCCAAATTTGCACGCATCTCAATCCCCTCTTAGAAGAAACATGGAGGAGGCCTCATGAAAATACTCTCAATACAAAGTAGCGGGTCTCCTAGACTTGCAATGCCCATACACTAAGTATATGGGCTGACAAACATTTCCCCATGGGGGGTACATTTAAAAAATAATTGTTTACGGGCATAATAAACACCCTTGCAAAAAAAGTAGAGTGGCTGTAGCAGCACAGAACACGTTATCCCTGGTGATCTATTGGCAGTGGCTGATGAGACGTGAAGAAAGGCCTCATTAAAAAATAGGCCCAATTTAAAGGAGCGGGTCTACTAGACTTGGAATACCCATACACTGAGTGCATGAGCTGACAACCATTTCACCAAGGGGGATACATTTAAAAAAAAATTATGGGGATCATAGACACCCTTGTCAAAAAATTGACTGGCTGTAGCATCATAGATCACGTTCACCCTGGTGATCTAGTGGTGGTGGATGATGAGGCTGAGGACAAGGAGGAGGAGTACGCCAAATAGCCAAAATCAGGATGCATATAACCATGTGTGGTTGTGAAGAGGTACATGGGAATACACCTCCCAAAATGACACTGTATTGGAGGCTATGTTTCGCTGTCATTTGGTGGTGTAGAGAAGTCTGGCCCAATCCAGTGTCACGGGAGACCTCAGCAGGAAAGAGCTAATAACCCGGGCCCCTGCGATTTCCCTCAGACTAGGGAAACCCTGACTGACCCTCCCCCAGAGTTTACACTGATGGTGTGCATGTCTGGGCCTCCTATCTCCTGTTTCAACCCTAGGCTGAAACCACCACCCACCACCCAGTGAAGAGTCCACACTCCAATACCCACAGTTAGCACAGACAAAGATAACGGAAAAATAAGCACCACGCCGCAGTCACTCAGGAATACACTATAAATGCAAAGGGCAAAACAAATACAAATATAGGAAGGAGCAAATAAGACAAAGGGAAATACACCACCAGCAACGATACTCCAACTACTAGCTCACCACTCCAGACCGAGATAACCACGCACAAGACAGAAGCTGTAATCGGCGACACCCAATGTTCAGGAGAACTATTTAAAGGCAGTGGGCATGGTCCAGCTTTCAATCCGAGCACCAGGTAAATTAACCCCGGACCAGCAAGATAGAATCTAGCCGACGCCAAAGAGCGCATAGTGGTCAAAAGCGGAATTACCGCTGTCTGTCGAATGACCTGGTCTGAACAGCGTCCGACATGACAGTACCCTGCCTTCTACGAGGGACCCCAGGGCCCTCACGGCTTATAGGACCCGGCTTGTCCGGATGGCAGCGGTGAAAAAACCTGACCAGCCGATCCGCATGAACGTCCGAGGCTGGTACCCAGGACCTCTCCTCAGGCCCATAACCACGCCAGTGTACCAAGTACTGTAAAGTGCGGCGCACTACAGGAGAGTCAACCACCTTGGGGACTTCAAATTCCAAATTACCATCCACCAAGACTGGAGGTGGCATAGGCGCCGCGTCCACGAAACCCACCACCTTCTTTAAAAGAGACCTGTGGAACACGTTGTGTATCTTATACACCATAGGAAGCTCCAATCGGTACGCCACTGGGTTAATGATGGCGGTGACCCTAAATGGACCAATAAACCGTGGACCCAATTTAAGGGATGGTATTTTGAGTCTTATGTTTTTTGTGGATAACCACACCCAGTCATCCACACTCGGGTCCGGACCTGGCACACGCCTACTATCAGCCACACGTTTATACCTAGCACCCACACTCAACAGGCGCTGTTTAACTCTCCTCCAGACTGATGATAATTGTGCTCCTAACTGGTCTTCCTCCAGGACGCCGGAAGCCCCCCTGACTCAAAGTACAAAATTAAGGATGAAGCCCGTAAACACAAAAAAACGGAGACTCCCCAGATGACTCCTGGTGGTGATTATTGATGGCAAACTCAGCCAAAGGAAGAAACTTTGACCACTCCTCCTGGTTATCCGAAACAAAGCAGCGTAAGTACTGTTCCAAATTTTGGTTCATACGCTCGGTCTGACCATTTGACTGAGGATGAAACACCGAAGAATGAGACAACTTGATCCCCAGCCGTGAACAAAATGCTTTCCAAAATTTTGCCACAAACTGAGACCCCCTATCAGAAACGATGTCAGATGGAACCCCATGAAGTCTGACCACTTCCTGCACAAATACCTGAGCCAAAGTCTTAGCGTTAGGCAACGAAGGCAAAGACACAAAGTGTGACATTTTTGAGAACCAATCAACAATCACCAAGATGACCGTGTTCGTAGCTGAGGAGGGCAAGTCAGTGATAAAATCCATGGAGATTTCCGTCCATGGCTTACTAGGTACCTCGAGAGGAAGTAGGGTGCCAACAGGACGGGAGTGGGGCGTCTTAGTCCTAGCGCACGTGGTGCAAGCTGACACGTATGAGACCACGTCCTGTCGGATCTTGGGCCACCAAAACCGACGGGACACAAACTCCAAGGTACCCCTAACCCCTGGATGGCCAGCCAGGACAGCATCATGATGCTCCGCCAAAACTTTTAAGCGGAGATGAAGCGGTACAAACGTTTTGTTGACGGGAAGCTCAGATGGTACCTCCTCCTGGGCCTCGGCAATCTCAGCCTCAACCTCGGTAGTGAGAGCCGAAACCACAACACCCTTTTGGAGGATGGGTACTGGATCTTCCCGAGGCTCTCCCCCCAGAAAACACCTGGACAAAGCATCCGCCTTAGTGTTTTTAGAACCAGGTCTGTAAGTGACCACAAAGTTGAACCGCGTGAAAAACAATGCCCAGCGAGCCTGCCTGGGAGACAGACGCTGGGCAGACTCCAAATAAAGCAAATTCCTATGGTCGGTAATAACAGTAACCTGATGAACCGACCCCTCCAAGAAGTGTCGCCATTCCTCAAAGGCCAGTTTGATTGCCAACAACTCTCTGTTGCCGATATCGTAGTTACTAGGGTTGAGCGAAACGGGTCGACCATTTTCAGAAGTCGCCGACTTTTGGCAAAGTCGGGTTTCATGAAACCCGACCCGACCCCTGTGTGGGGTCGGCCATGAGGTCGGCGATCTTCTGAATCTGGTATCGGGATTCCGATACCGAGTTCCGATATGTTTGTGATATCGGAAATCAGTATCAGAATCCACATTTAAGTGTAAAATAAAGAATTAAAATAAAAAATATTGATATGCTCACCTCTCCGACGCAGCCTGGACATCGCCACTGGTAACCGGCATCTTCCGTTCCTAAAAATGGCGCTTGAAAGACCTTTCGAATGCTTCACGGCTTGTGATTGGTCGCGGCGGCCCACGTGACCGCTGAGCGACCAATCACAAGCCGGTGACGTTATTCTCAGGTCCTGTTCTGGTTCTCAGGTACATGAGAATTACGTCACGGCTTGTTATTGGTCGCTGAGCGGTCACGTGGGCCGCCGCGACCAATCACAAAGCTGTGACGTCATCGGAAGGTCCTTCACGCGTTCATTCTTAAGAAGGAAGGCTGCCGGAAAGAAGCCGAGGGTGAGTATATTCCTATTAGGTATATACTCACCCTCGTACGTGCCCTGCTTCTTTCCGGCAGCCTTCCTTCTTAAGAATGAACGCATGCAGGGCCTTCCAATGACGTCATGGCTTTGTGATTGGTCGCGGCGGCCCACGTGACCGCTCAGCGACCAATCACAAGCCGTGACGTAATTCTCATGCACCTGAGAACCAGAACAGGACCTGAGAATAACGTCACCGGCTTGTGATTGGTCGCTCAGCGGTCACGTGGGCCGCCGCGACCAATCACAAGCCGTGAAGCATTCGAAAGGTCTTTCAAGCGCCATTTTTAGGAACGGAAGATGCCGGTTACTACCAGGGCGCGTCAGAGTGTGAGTATATAAATTTTTTTTATGTTAATTCTTTATTTTACACGTAAATATGGATCCCAGGGCCTGAAGGAGAGTTTCCTCTCCTTCAGACCCTGGGAACCATAGTATCCCATTGCACTGCATTGGGTTTCGCGTTTCGGACGACCCCGACTTTTTTATAGGATCGGCCGATTTCACTCGACCCGACTTTTGAGAAAGTCGGGTTTTGTGAAACCCGACCCGATCCTATAAAAATAAAAGTCGCTCAACCCTAGTAGTTACGTTCGGCGGGCGACAGTTTCTTGGAAAAATAGGTGCACGGACGCAAACCGCTCAAGGATGATCCTTGTGACAACACCGCCCCCACACCAACCTCAGACGCATCGACTTCTACAACAAAATGTTTTGCTACATCTGGCTGCACCAGAATGGGAGCCAAAACAAACCTGTTTTTAAGAGATTCAAATGCGCACACAGCAGCCTCAGGCCAAACGGAGAAATTGGTACCCTTTTTAGTCATGTCAGTTAGCGGTTTAGCAATGAGAGAAAAATCCTTGATAAACTTCCTATAGTAGTTAGAAAACCCAAGGAACAGCTGAAGTGCTTTTAGGTTATCAGGCCGTTCCCAATGCAACACCGCTTGCACCTTAGCGGCGTCCATTTTAAAACCAGAAGCAGACACAATATAGCCCAAGAAAGGCAACTCCTGTACCGAAAATACACATTTCTCCAGTTTTGCATATAGCTTATTCTCTCTGAGAAGCTGTAACACCTGCCTGACATGATCTAAATGAGTATCACGGTCACAAGAATATATGAGGATGTCATCTAGGTACACAATAACGAATTTCCCAAAACATGCGAGAACACATATTTACGAAATGTTGAAACACTGCAGGTGCATTTGTCAACCCAAATGGCATCACCAAATTTTCAAAATGACCCTCAGGGGTATTAAAAGCCGTCTTCCACTCATCACCTTGACGGACTCTTATGAGGTTGTACGTCCCCCCTGAGGTCAAGCTTGGTAAACCACTTAGCACCTGCCACCTGGTTGAACAAATCCGGTATCAATGGCATAGGGTATGGATCACGAACCGTAATCTGGTTTAACTCCCTGAAATCCAGACACGGCCGTAGTCCACCATCTTTCTTCTTAACGAAGAAGAACCCTGCTGCCACTGGTGAGGATGAAGGCCTGATGTGCCCTTTGCTCAAACTTTCAGCAATGTAATCCTTTAGCGCTTGTCTCTCCGAACCGGAGATGTTAAACATCCTTACTTTAGGCAACTTGGCCCCTGGTTTAAACCTGATACAACAGTCATAGGAGCGATGTGGTGGTAACTCTGAACAACCCTTCTCAGAGATCACATCCACAAAATCCAGAAGTGACTCAGGAACGCTTGGAGTCACAGCAGAAACACATGTGGCCAAGCAATTCTCCTGACAGAAATCACTCCACTGAATTATGTCCTGAGTTTTCCAGTCAATATCCGCGTTGTGTGTAGTCAACCATGGAAAACCCAGAACCAATTGTGCCGGAAGACTCTTGAGCACCTTACATGTAACCTGCTCAAAATGAAGAACCCCAATGTTGAGTTTAACCTCAGCCACAAGCTCAGTAATCTCCCCCTGTGGGAGAGGCACAGAATTGATGGTGACCACGCGGATAGGATGAGGCAGTTTTTCGATCCTAAAACCAGCAGTGCGCGCAAACTCCTCATCAATGAGATTTGTGGCTGAACCGCTATCCACAAAAACAGTGATTGGCAGCTCTCTGCCAGCGACAACAACTTTGGCAGGGAGCATGCACTGAGAAACCATCATGGAGGATATACATAAGCTCAGATTGGACTCCTCCACACCCTCTGAGCTTAGAAGTTTTCCACCGTTGCGTTTTTCTTTGACAGCAGAGGACAGATATTAATAAAATGACCAGTTTTACCACAGTAAAGACAGGCTCCCTGCTTCCTGAGTACAGGGGCTCGATTCTTAACATGTGATACCCCTGTGATTTGCATAGGTTCCGTGGGCTCACCTGCAGCAACCTCACGTGAACTTAAACCTTCACCCACAGGCGGCGTCTCATGATCCCCCTGACGCAAACGGCGATCAATGCGGACAACAAGACTCATAGCGGAATCTAGTGAAGCAGGAGTCTCGTACATCAGGAGGGCTTTTTTAACCCTATTAGAAACTCCATGAATAAAGTGACTCCGCAGCGCGGGATCATTCCACTGTGTGTCGACCGCCCAGCAGCGAAATTCAGAACAGTAATCCTCTGCAACACGCTCCCCCTGGCAAATAGTGCGTATCTTAGATTCTGCTAGAGCCATTCTGTCCGGATCGTCGTAAATGTGTCCTAGAGCAAAAAAAAAACTCTCCACCGAGTTAAATGTAGCAGAATCAGACGGCAAAGAAAACGCCCATGCTTGGGGATCCCTGCTTAATAATGACAACACCAGGCCCACACGCTGAGCCTCATTACCGGAGGAGATCGGGCGCATACGAAAATACAGTTTGCAAGCTTCACGAAATGAAACAAATTTACTGCGTTCCCCAGCAAATTTTTCAGGCAAAGGAAACTTAGGCTCAGCAACTTTACCTGTAACTCCGGCTTGCACATTAGACACTGCTAGTCCCTGCTGCTGCACTGCCCCCCTTAACTCAGTGACCTTTAGGGGCAGCGCCTCCAACTGGCAGGTTATGGAAATCATGGGATCCATGGAAATAATGTTGGCCGATTATAATGTCATGGGAGACCTAGGCAGGTAAGAGCTAATAACCAGGGCCCCTGCGATTTCCCTCAGACTAGGGAAACCCTGACTGACCCTCTCCCAGAGTTTACACTGATGGTGTGCATGTCTGGGCCTCCACCCTCACCCTATCTCCTGTTTCAATCCTAGGCTGAAACCACCACCACCCACCACCCAGTGAAGAGTCCACACTCCAATACCCACAGTTAGCACAGACAAGGATAACGGAAAAATAAGCACCACGCCGCAGTCACTCAGGAATACACTATAAATGCAAAGGGCAAAACAAATACAAATATAGGAAGGAGCAAATAAGACAAAGGGAAATACACCACCAGCAACGATACTCCAACTACTAGCTCACCACTCCAGACCGAGATAACCACGCACAAGACAGAAGCTATAATCGGCGACGCCCAATGTTCAGGAGAACTATTTAAAGGCAGTGGGCATGTCCCAGCTTCCAATCCGAGCACCAGGTAAATTAACCCCGGACCAGCTAGATAGAATCTAGCCGACGCCAATGAGCGCATAGTGGTCAAAAGCGGAATTACCGCTGTCTGTCGAACGACCTGGTCTGAACAGCGTCCGACATGACATCCAGCCCTTGTTCATTTTATAAGATTCAGCCTGTCTGCATTTTCCGTTGACAGGTGAATGCATTTATCTGTGATAATTCCACCAGGGGCACTTAAAACCCGCTCTGACAAAATGCTAGCGACAGGGTAGGCCAGGACCTCCAAGGCATAAAGAGACAGTTCATGCCACGTGTCTAGCTTGGACATCCAATAATTAAAAGGCACAGAGGAATCATGGAGGACATTGGTACAGTCAGCAAGATACTCCCTCAGCATCTTTGAAAACATTCCTTTCCTTGTGACATTACCCCAAGACTCAGGGTCAGGGCGATGGGAGGGTCTGAGGCAACTGTCCCAGAACTTTGCCAGTGTTCCCCTGCCTCTGCTGGATTGAAGTTGTCTCTCTCACCTGTACTCCTTGGTTGTCCAACAAACTGTTATGACTGCCACTGGCGTTTACAGATAGGATTTTTTTTTACCAGTTCTGCAACAATTGCGCTCTGGTAATGCACCATATTAGTACACCTGTCTGCCTCTGGATGAAGAGATTGAAAGTTCTTCTTGCAGCATGGGTCTAAAAGTCTCACCACCCAGTAATGACTGTTACCCAAAATATTTACAATACGAGGATCACGGGAAAGGCAGCGCAACATAAAGTCAGCCATGTGTGCCAGACTGGTAACAGGCAAGCCTTTTGTGTCCTCACCAACAGGATGACTGACCAAGGTGTCCTCCTCCTCCTCTTCCTTACTGTCCTCAGGACATCCAAGCTGAACAGACAGTATGACAGTTGTGCTTGTAGTAATGTCTACAGCACATGAAAGTAGCTCCTGTTCTTCCTCCTCCTCTTCCTCATTGTCAAACAATCCACATTGGGATGACATGAGTCTGGGCTGTGTGTAATCCCCCTGTATGGTTCCTTGCTCCATGTCCTCCTGCTCTGCCAACAATGCATCCTCTTTCATTGTGAGCAAAGAGTTTTTCAAAATGCAGAGAAGCGGGATGGTGATGTAATTATGTCATCATAGCCGCTCACCATCTTGATGGACTTCTCAAAGTTTTGGAGGATATTACATATGTCTGACATCCATGTCCACTCCTGAGGTCTTATGTGTGGAGTCTGACCTGAATAACGATGGCGTTATTGATGCTGGTATTCAACAACTGCCCTCTTCTGCTCACAAATTCTTTCCAACTTCTGCAGTGCAGAATTCCAAAGCTTGGGGACATCACACACCAGTCGGTGAGCCGGAAGCTGCAATCGCTGCTGAAGTGCAGCAAAGGTAGCTGAAGCTGTTGTTGACTTTCCAAAATGGTCACACAGGCTGTGTACTTTCACAAGCAGATCCGGCAGCTCCGGGTAGCTTTTTAGAAACCGTTGAACAATGAGGTAAAGCACATGGGCTAGGCATGGTACATGTGTCAGTTTGCTTTGCCTCAGAGCCACCACGAGGTTCCTGCCATTGTTACTCACAACCATTCCTGGCTGGAGGTTCAGTGGTGTCAGCCACAGATCTGCCTGCTCTTTCAGAGCTGTCCACAACTCTTCAGCACTGTGCTGTTTGTCACCTAAGCATATTAGCTTGAGCACAGCCTGTTGCCTCTTGGATTTGGCAGTGCTGCAGTGCTTCCAGCTTAGGAGTGATGTGCTCATTTCAGGGATGGAGGCTGAAGAGGAGGAGGAGGTGCAGGAGTTGTAGACTGTGGGGGCAACCCTGATTAACGTAGGGCCCGCAATCCTTGGCATCAGGAGGACATGTTCCATCCCAAGGTCTCACTGAGTCCCAGTTTCCACTGTAAACCCAGTGTGCCGTCAGCAAGATGTACCATCCCTGGCCACAAGCACTTGTCCACGTGTCCGTGGAAATGTGTACTTCCCCAGTAACTGCATTGTTGAGGGCAAAGGTAATTTTGTGGGACATGTGCTTGTGTAATGCCGGGACGGCACAGTGGGAGAAATAGTGGCGGCTGGGGACCTTGGGACAGCCACCGCCATCAGGTTGCGGAAAGATTTCATCTCCACGAGCCTAAAAGGCAACAATTCCAGCGCAAGCAGACAAGAAATGTGTGAATTTAGTACTGTGGCCTTTGAGACGTTGGCTGTGTGTTTCCGTTTGTTTTCCAATGACTGGGGTATGGACAACTGAAGGCTGCACTGGTACAAGTATGTGGACGTGCTTTATGATGGTGCTATTTGAGTGTGGGCAATGGCAGTTGCAGGGCATGAGGCATCTTCACATGCACTGTGGACAGGGGATTGGCTTACACACACAACAGTGGAAGAAGCAGTGGTGTCACCCGCGGACAGTGTTCCTGGTGCCTGGGGTTGGGCCCACAAAGTTGAGTGCTTTGCTGTCATGTGCCTGATCATGCTAGTGGTGGTCAGGCTGGCAGTTTTGCTACCCCTGCTGTTGGTGGCATGACAGGTGGTGCAAATGGCCTGTTTGGGGTTATTGGCAGAGTCTTTAAAGAATAATCAGACTCGGGAAGACATAACAAATGGACTGGTAACATCCGTCATGTTTGTGTTACGGGAACGGTTGCCCACCTTCTGTCTGCAGCAACCACACTGCCTCTTCCTGCCTGAATGGGTGCTATGCCTCCCTCTCCCTGTGTGCTGCTGTCCTTGCTCTGCATGTCCTCCTGCCAGGTTGGGTCAGTTACTATATTATCCACCACATCTTCCACTTCTGCACCCTGGTCCTCCTCCTGACTTTCTGGCAATTGTCTCATCATCATCCACCTCTTGTGACCTTGGTTGCTGAAATATTTGGTCATCACTACACGGAATCTCATCTTGCTCCTCTTCAAGTGGACCGGGCAAGAGGCCCGAATCTGTAAATGGAAAACTGAACAGCTCTTCGGAGTGTTCGAGTGTGGGATCAGTTGTCTCAGGGCTCTCAGCAAGGTGGGAGGAAGGAGGATCAGGGTAAGTAATATGCGGTCCAGATTCACGGCTAATCAGACTTGACCGTGTGGAAGACAGGGTGCTGGTGGTGGTAGCCAAGTTACTGGAAGTATTTTTCTCTATCCAACCAACAACCTTTTCACACTGCTCTGGCTTCAATAGTGCTGTCTTGCTGCGGTCCCCTAGGACTTCAGACACTAAGGTCCAGAGAGAAGATGTGGGTGTTTTTGGTGGCTCAATTTCAGCTGGCCCACGGCCTCAATCTCGGCATGCACCATCATCATCACGTCCACTTCCCCATCCCTCGTCATGCACCTTGCCCATTGTAAATGGACTAGAATATTTTGCATGTTCACTACAAATGGCTGAATTGGGAGCGAACTTGTATGTGATATGTGTGTGGGAAAACCACACTTTAAACTATCTGGACAGTATTTCTTGCAGCTAATTGACTGACACTTTGGATCCGTATACATTGTTCTATGCACTTTTTAGTCATTACTTTTTTGTATTTATGTATCTATATGATGTTATCTGTTTTAAGGCAGTATTGGTATTCGCTAGTACTGTATTGCACGGTTATATTATATGTATATTTTTATATAATTTTATAATAATTTTATGTCATTTATACCTTAGATGGTATATTTTTTACTTTATTTTCATATTTTCATGCACTGTCACTTTGATCCTTTTGTCTTATTATAATAGTCACCTTACAACAATGGATTTGGTTATTATCATTGTTGCACTACTAAATTTATTTGTTATTATTATTGATGTATGTATTACATTTGTATCACTGGGAACTTGTTGACATGACATTTATAACTTACGTAAAATTTCCTTTCTTATTCTGTGCGCTCTGTTCGCACTGCTTGCACATACCACGTCACTGCTATTTACATATTACACGTCATGTCCGGTCTTTTTGCGGTCCAAGCTGGAACGCACACAGGCGTCGGTCTCCCCCATATGACGCGCTCCTTTGAGACGCGTCTGGTGAGAGGAGGCAGTCTCCGGCGCTACCATGCATGGTATGTCACATGTTCAAACCATAGCTGCTTTGATGGTGGCCACTTCACTATTGGTTCCTTCTCAGTTAAAATGCTGCTTCTTACCTCTGGTCATTCATTCCCTCGTCAAAGCTCAGGCGAAACGCGCGTCGGGCAGGTCCAGGCTCTCACAGGCTCTCATACTGGTTGGTATTCCACTCTATCTCATTCATGGCACTATGACACTTTCTTGAAAAATTTCTTTATATTTATTATTAATATGTATTGAACGGTATCATTATTTATATATTTATTTTGTGCACAGCACTTTATATATTATCAGATTTTTATATTACCAGATTTATTTATTCACCCTGTATGCCATTACCCTATTAGAGGTTCGGGATTATTTAATGTGGTTACATAACATGAGAAACTATATGGGCTGTATTATCCGCACAAAATATATATAATTTCTTTGTAATTTATATATTTGTTATTTGTTATCATATTTCATGTGGTACTCTACAGATATCCTGTGATACCCTGTATTTTATCTACCTTATTGTTTTCCCCTGTATTACTTAATTTTATTATTTTCTCTAATAAAATCATGATTTTCCATACGTATTGAGTTGTGCATCATATTTTGTATGAAGGTTATGTATGTCTATCTGGACAGTAGTTAAAAAAATTTTTGGGTTATCAAATTGGTGTCAATAATTAGGTTAACAGACATCAAATACACTAGAATATGTAGGCTTACAATGGCCACATTTTTAGCACAGATAGATGAGGCCACACTGCCAAATATGTGGCCTTTTTTATGCAAAATAGTGCTGCACATAAGTAACAGACAGGAAAAAACTGGAATACCGGCCTAAAATGCCCAAACTTGGAGCACACAGATATATGGGGGCTGTCACAGAAATACCACACTGCCAAATACTGTATGTGGCCTGTATTTTTTTATTTTTGTATATAACAGTAACAGACAGCAAAAAAAATTAATACTGGCCTAAAATGCTCAAATTTTTAGCACACGGATGTATGAGGCCTGTCACTGACATAACACTCTGTAAAATATGTGGCCTGTATGTATTTTTTTTTTTTGGGGGGGGTCAGCAAAATGGTGTCAAGAAATTGTGTAAGACACAATTACACCTAGCCAATTATACCTGGGACAAGGTAAATACGGTCAATATAGGCTATAGGTAGCAGCAGATAGTAATGGAATGGACCCTCTTGATGTATGCAACGATATATATATATGTACACACATACAGTGCCTGCAGGTCTTGCACTGATATGTAGAGAGCAACGTACACTCCCGTGCCTACCTAACACTGCAACCAATATACTCCGGAATTATTCCTTAAAAGGACTGATGGTTTAGCTGGATTTGAGTAGTTTAGAATGGTAGACCCCACACTGACTAAGAAATCCCCAAATATGACCCCATTGCAGCAGCTCTCACTACACTGTCTGATTCCACAGCTGAATGCGCCGAGCAGGGCGGCGTCCAGTCTCTTATACCCCTGATGATGCTGTGCGGCCAGCCAATCACTGCAAGACCACAACAAAGATGGCATTACTGAGCCCGGCAGACAATCCCTGCATGTTGATTGGGTCTCGAAAGACCACCAAAAATGCAGGGTGGAGACCCGAGTTCCCGCCTAGTAATCCTGGAAATGCTTGTTACTCGCTGAGTACAGTGATACTCGGGCAGGTAAGGAGTAGTGGCGAGCACTTTCGCTCATCACTACTCACCACCTGTGAACATGACACAATAATGTCCTAATGTCCTACCTCATTCCAAACCTTACCACAGTCTTCATCCCAAGCCTTATCCACCTCTTCAATCTGTCACTAACAATTGCCTTGCGCTGGCATGTACTCCGGAGGACAGAGAATGAACTTCAATCCAATATTGCGGCCAGCATGCAGCCAGCGGGTAAGGAAAGGGTGAATCAAACACCCGAAAACCCCGCCCATATGACCCAAAACTGGTCCCGCCAAATTCAGGTGACAGGTTCCCTTTAAGCTTGTTGACATCGTTGCGTCCTGATTCTTTTCTGCTTTATCCATTGGACACAGACTGAAGAGACAATGACTGTCACACTAAAGAGATCTATACTTATCAAGTCAGGTGTCAGAAGTAATGAATTCATGATGCACATATAAGCTTCATGAATTAACTATGGAGCACCCCCACTGCCGCAGGGCCGAGGGGTACCCGGTACCGGGCCTCTCTGTCTCAGTTCTGGGGTTGTCACGGTGGCTAGACCCGGTCCGTGACCCTGCTGAGGGGCGTCCAGTGAAAGTTGAGAATGTGATGATGTTGTGGTGTGGTGCAGGTCGTGGTGAATAACGAGGACACCAGGTTGCAGTCTCTTTACCTCTTTACTGAAGGCTTCAGAATCCTCAGTCCGGAATACGGTTAACTGGGCTGCCTGAGTCCGGCCGGTCCGATGGCACCTCCAGAGTTCCCTTTGCAGGTGGAAATCTGTGCCTACCTTCTAGCGCTGGTGTGTTGTAGTCCTTCCCTGCTTAGCTTTCGGGATAGCCCTCACAACTGTTGTGTCTGTTTCTGAAGTTCCCTCACAACTCGATTATGATGTTCTTCTTCGTCCCCCAGATGATATGGCTAGGACGCACCCGTATGATGGGTAGGCTCGGAAGTCTTCCGGGACCCTAGTGTCGCCCCTCTCCAAATGTTGCCCCCTATGTCTGCTTAGGTGATTTTGGGTAAGACAGCCCACCTATAACTGACTGTCCTGCCGTAGGTTTGAAGTAAGGCCTGGAGCTCAATACTTCCTCGGCGTTTCCGGCCACCGGCTGCGCGCCTCAGTAGGATGTTGCCTCGTCTTAAAGCACGACTCCTACTGGTGTTTCTCCTTGTTGCATTGATCTCGTTTCTCACTCAGCGCAATAAACCTTGCTTCTTGTCCTTTCTTGGGGTACCGCCACAATGAAGTGCAGGCGCAGTCCCGTAACGTTCTTTCTGTTCGCTAGGCCTCTGTCAGGATCCCACCCCTGACAGGGACCCCCCTGAATCTTCCCCTGCAACACCCTCTGCCACAGGATGTTGCCTGGTTCCAACCCAGTCAGCTTTCTGTCTAACTTTCTATCTAACCCCCAGTTTTACCAGATTGTGAGGAGTGGCCTAATACATAGCACCCTTAACCTCCCCCTGGAGGCCAGACTGTGAAGTGTATTGGTGTCTGTGATACCTGGTCAGGTGAACTCCTTCAGTGCCATCAGACGTACCATAGCCCTCCTTAGTGGCGGAGCATCAGTACTGCAACGACCAGGACTCTGGGGCACTGCAACTACTTCTGACACCTGTGCAGTTGAGCATAGATATGCAGTGTGTGACCACCATCGTCCCTTCAATTTGTGTGTAATAGATTATGTACAAATAAGAGAAAATGGTGGTTATACAAGGCAGTTCTATACTCACCAGGTCAGGTGTCCCAACTAATGAATTTTTTGACACCTGACCTGGTAAGTAGAGGTCTGCACTGTATTTCCACCATTTTCTCTTCAGACTGCCACACAAGTCACAGACTAAGCAGAAAGAAGAGATTATGGAGATAATATGTGGCGCCCCTAGGGGTATTTGCCACAAAAATAGTTATTGACACCAAATACAAATATTAAAATAGCAAGACTGCACTACCATCTCCGGCCAGAAGGGGGAACTCCAGAGACTCCCCTTGATCTATTCTGGTCTGAGAAAAAGACTGGCAGTTGGGTTAAGCTGAAAGTGAGAGGTCGTATAACTGAACTCCTAACAGCCCTATGACGGATTATAGGCCCGTAATACCCATAGTAGGAAAAGAGGAAGAGAGAAAAAGGACATTGTGAGAGCCGGGTAGCAATAACCTCTACCCAGAATAGGCGCAGAGACGGATACCGGATCCGTGGCTATATACATTATAAATAATACAGCAACCGGAAGGAAGTGAGGTGATATCAGCTCCACCAGGGTAAGACGCAGCAACAGACACAGAGTTCAGCGGTACTCCCAGAGGGGGTAAGCCAACAAAAAGGACTCGGGTTGTCCGTCGAACCAGAGTACAGAAGAGACAGATTGGGCCGGCAGCCAGTTCACATACAGCAGCAGGGCCATACAGAAACTGCGCATAATAAGAGGTGGAAATCCTAACAGGGTCAAAGTAATTTCAGAGTGCTCATACAGACTCCGGTGACAGTGTTGGTCACAAATCCCTTTTTGTTGAAGTAAACTGGTTAAACGTTTCAGCGCCTCAGTCTTTCATTTGGACAATAGCCATCAATCCAGGATCGGGGTCATCACGGCTGGGAGGACCTGCTGCTGATCAAGTAAGTGTCTGTTCCTTCATGATACCCCTTACATTGTGCATCGCCTGAGGCCACAGCACCGGGTCAAGCCACTAGTGACATCCCCTTCAAGAGATGGACCTCATTGATCTGGTGCTGGGTACCTCGGTCTCCCGGGCGTCACAACTGGCGTCACGAACAGGATAGGGCCAGCCCGTACACCGGGTATTGTGTGCCGTAATTGGAGTCTGAAACTGTGAAAATTTGGATGAAAAATCTTGGAAATTGACTTTGTTAAAGAAAATCCCGTTCCCCATTGAAAACTATTGAAAGTGACTCTTCTCCATTGGTTATAATGGGGTAAAAATGGCCACCATCCCCTGATGTAATCATCTCATAACCGTTAGGCACAAAACTGTTAATCGAGCTACGTCATTACCCACGCCCCAGTCTAACTGAAAAAACTTCAAAATCCACCATCACAGAGCGTGCGGCAGATAGAGGCAGCAGGGGGCGTGTCATTGTGAGTGGTACCAAGCAGAGCGCTCTGACATCAGAGCAAGGGGAAAACCAATCCTGCTGCACAGAGGAACGAATCTACATTATCTAGACGGAAGATGGGACCGGAGGGGTCTGGATTAACTAAGGGGGTACAGTATGTCGCAGCACGGAGACGCCGCAGCACCCGGCGACGCTAATGCAGCTGAAAGACAGAGTGTCGATAGAGAGCCTGGCAGCGCAGCAATGCAAGGAGTGGCGCCCCTCATGCCGGTGTTGATGCCATATACCCCGGGTGGCCCATGGCTTCCAATGTATGAAGGTGAACCTAATACCCTTGACGGTTTCAGGGAAAAGATGCTGGCTCATTTTGATATGTTCCCCGTGGGTGAAGCTCAGCGTGTTAGTCTCCTGATGATGCAGTTAAGTGGCCATGCTAAGCGAGAAGTCACGGCATGGGCAACTGATCTAAAAGGTACTGTTGAACGCATATTTGCTGGATTAAAAGCTACATTTGAAAGCACTGCCAGCAGCAAAGCTAAAGTACAATTCTTTAATTGCAAACAAAAAGCTAATGAGGGCGTGAGAGATTTTGCCTTAAACCTGCAGGAAGCCCTTAAATCACTTACACTGGCTGAACCCATTTTTAACACAGGAGCCGATAAACTGCTAAGAGATCAATTTATTGAGGGACTCTACACCCCTTCTCACTGGGGGCATGTGAGCATGCTTGTTTTTAAGAACCCTGAATTGACATTTGCCCAATTAAAGGAGAGCGCTATACGTCTCCAGCTGGCAGAGGCACCTCGGGATCAGGATCTCACACAACCCATGGCAGATGCACTTCAGCAACGGGGAATGCCAGTGACATCAGCTACGTCCGGTGCCAGTGCTAAGTCTCTGGGGCCCATTACTAATGAGGCTCTTCAGCAAAAGCTTGACTCTTTAACTGATGTTGTTGCTTCAATGGCTAAAACCATGCAGGAGATGAGAGAACCCAAGATGGAGTTGGCAAACCGTAAAGAGGATGTTCCATGGATGAGGTCCCGGAGATACCCGACATGGAGAGGACGACCCCGTGACCGCTACCAACTGGATGGACAGCCCATTTGCCGCCGTTGCCAGCAGCCAGGCCACTTTGCACGAAATTGTGATTTAAATGGGAATCCCCTGGGAATGCGGGCCGCTTCGCAGGAATGAATTTTCAAGGCCCAACACCCTGGCACGACAGGTACATCGGAGGACGACCCATCATCCCTATCGTGCTGGACGGAATTCCCCTCAACGCTTTGCTGGAAACAGGTTCCCAGATTTCATCTATACCATATATCCTTTATAAGAGGTACTGGGCTGAGGTAGATATTGATAAAGGACCCTCTGATGTTGAACTAGATATATGGGCCAGTAATGGTAAGTTGGTACCGAAACTAGGATTCAGGGAGATGACTATAAAGATTGGTAAAGCAGAATTGAAGAAACAGGGTATAATTGTCATTGATGTTGACCGACAGAACTGTGAACCAACTGTTTTGATAGGAATGAATGTGTTAGAGAACTGCTTTTCCGAAGTTATTTCTGTCTTACAACAAATTGCTGAAACTGCCCGATCCTCCCAGCAGAGAGTTCTCCGGAGGGAAATAAAAGTGTTGATGTTAAGGCAACAGATAGAAGTTGCAGGTGGAGAAATCGGCAGTGTGAGGGTGAGTGATCCAACGTCTATTGTAATCCCACCAAAAACAGAAATGCTGGTATGGTGTAGAGCGGCCATTGGTACTAAAGGACGAGACTATCAAGCCTTAATAGAACCAGCGTACACCGACAGCAGGCCCACTATACTCACAGCACGAGGGGTGGTCGAGGTACACCGGGGACGGGTGCCGGTACGACTTTTGAACTGTGGAGAGGAAGAGGTCACTTTGCCAAGGTACGCTACAGTGGCAAAGTTATATACTGTTGACAACAATGCCATCACAACCGTTGAGCCCTTAGAATCGACCTGTCAGGTGGAAAATGGCTCAGATGGAGAATCGGAGGATTGGTGCCAACAGCTAGACGTGGGTGTAGATTCAACACCTACCCATCAAAGACAAGGGGTATATAGATTAGTGACGGAATATGAACAGGTCTTCAGTAAACACCCATTGGACTTCGGACGGATAGAAGGGGTGGAACATACAATCCCCACCGGGGATCGGGGGACCATCGGGGGACCATCCCCCGATAAAAGAAAGATATAGACCCATACCGCCCGCTCACTATCAATGCGCGAAGGACATGCTGAGAGAGATGAAACAGGCCGGGGTAATAAGAGATAGTTGTAGCCCTTGGGCGGCCCCTCTGGTGATTGTCAAAAAAAAGGACGGAACCATGAGAATGTGCGTAGACTACCGGCGGATTAATAACATCACCCATAAAGACGCCTATCCCTTGCCTAGGATAGAAGAGTCCTTGACTGCTTTGAAATCTGCTAATTATTTTTCCACCTTAGACTTAACAAGCGGGTATTGGCAAGTCCCTGTGGCTGAGAGAGATAAAGAAAAAATGGCATTCACCACACCAATGGGTCTAAGCGAATTTAATCGCATGCCGTTCGGACTCTGCAACGCATCCGGTACTTTCCAGCGACTGATGGAATGTTGCCTCGGACACAAGAACTTCGAGACCGTCCTCCTGTACCTAGATAATGTGATTGTCTACTCAAAGACTTACGAACAGCACTTAACTGACTTGGCAGAGGTGTTCAAAGCCTTATCCAAGTATGGTATGAAAATCAAACCATCCAAATGTCACCTTCTCAAGCCAAAGGTACAATACTTAGGGCACATCGTGAGTTTGGAGGGAGTAGCACCGGATCCCGAGAAAATAACTGCCATAAGGGATTGGCCAAGACCTACCAACGCAAAAGAAGTGAGGCAATTCTTGGGATTAGTGGGTTACTATCGTAGATTTATAATAGGATTTACCAAATTGGCAGCGCCCTTGCAAGATACTTTGATAGGGCAGACGAAGAAACCTTCAAACCGAAACCCTCCTTTTCAGTGGAACGACGAAAGAGAAGACTCCTTTGAACAACTAAAGAAGGCACTAACCGGAGAAGAAGTTCTGGCGTACCCGGATTACCATCAACCTTTCATCCTCTACACCGATGCCAGTAATGTGGGATTGGGAGTGGTGCTGTCACAAAAGCAAGAAGGTCGGGAGAAAGTCATCGCCTTTGCAAGTAGAAAACTCCGGCCTACTGAAAAAATTTTTTAAAATTATAGTTCCTTCAAATTGGAGCTACTGGCAGTAGTTTGGGCTGTGACTGAACGTTTCAAACACTATTTGACCGGTGCAGAATTTATTGTCTATACTGAAAACAATCCATTGACCTACCTAGACACGGCTAAATTAGGTGCGTTAGAACAGCGATGGATAGCCCGATTATCTAATTACAACTTCGTGATCAAGTATCAAGCAGGTCGCAAGAATGGAAATGCCAATGCCCTATCCCGGATGCCACACTTGAGAGATGTAGAAGAAGAAACGGGGGGAGCTTGAAGAAATTGAACTACCAGCCTTTCATCAGCCCAAGGCAAAACATCGTCAGTCAAATACCTATCAGAAACAACAAGAAGTGAATTTTAATCCGTTAGCACACCATAGATGGGCTGACACCCAAGATAGCAATCCGGCTGTGAAGATAGTGAAGGAACTATTGACTGAGCAAAGTGCATATCCCGATGAGGATGCCCCAGAAGAGACGCATCAACTCTGGAAAGAGAGAGGCAAAATGTTCCTGTATCAAGGGAAACTCTGTAGAAGATACACCAATCCGAAAACACATGAATTGGTTTGGCAGATTATCGTGCCTAAACAAGATGTGAGGATGGTCCTCGAGGCTTACCACAATGGTGCTGGTCACTTTGGCTGGAAAAAGCTAGAAGTACTTCTGAGAGAAAGATTTTATTGGGTCGGGATGAGAAAATCAATCGGACAGTGGTGTAGAAACTGTGGCCCATGCAACCTGAGAAGGAACGATCAAAAGAGCCAAAGAGCACCACTGCAGCCCATAATCACCAAACAACCACTTGAACTGGTAGCCATGGACCACGTGAAGTTGACACCGAGCCGGTCCGGTTACGTCTATGCCTTGACCATCGTGGACCATTATTCGCGCTTCTTGGTAGTAGTACCTGTAAAAGATCTGACTGCAAAAACAGCAGCCAAAGCGTTCCAAACGTACTTTTGTAGACCCCATGGATATCCGGAACAGGTTCTCACTGACCAGGGTACAGCCTTTGAATCAGAGATTTTCAGAGAATTCTGTAATATGTATGGTTGCAAAAAGATCCGGACGACGGCCTATCATCCGCAAACAAACGGCTTATGTGAGAAGATGAACCATATTGTGATAGACCTACTAAAGACTTTACCTGAAATGGAAAGGAATCAATGGCCAGAGAAATTGCCTGATTTGGTGTATCTGTATAATCATGTCCCGGTGAGCTCTACCAACTGCACCCCAGCTTATCTTATGCGTGCAAGACCCGGCCAATTACCAATCGATTTAGAAATGGGAATTCTGAAACCAGACGCAGAAGTTCAAGACTCCAATTGGGATGTCGTACGGCAAAAGCAGTATCGCCAAGTGCAAGAGAGTGTGGAAAGAAGCCTCAAGCAAACCAGAGAAAGACAAGAGCGAACTTTCAACCAGAATGCTCTAGCAACTCCATTAAGACCGGGTGACCAAGTACTCAAGAGGAATCGTCGAACCAATAAACTGGATAATCAATGGGAAGCCGTACCCTACACAGTTTTACCAACAAGAATGGATAATCCTAAAATGTGTCTCATTAGCAAAAACGGAGGTTTAACATCTGTACTAGTGTCAAAAGACAATCTTAAATTATGTCCGGAAACGTTGAAAGAGCCAGAAGTTGTCCAGCCAGAATCAGAAGTTATTCAACCTATACAGGTTCAACCAGTAAAGGAAAAAGAGGAGGAAATGTATCACACCTGTATAGGAGACTTTCCCAAAACCCTACTAACATACCATGGTGCAGTAGTGGTTCCCATGGTGGCCTTTTATCCAACACCGAACCCAATATTAGAAGTCCCAAGACAGGAAGAGGCTGACCCCGTACTACAAGAGGTTCCAGGTCAGGAAGAACAGATTCCTGATCAGAGTGATCCCATTCACGGTGGACTTGCCAACCCCATAGTGGTGGAATTATCTTTAGCAGAGAGGGCAGATACTATATCCGCAGTAGACAGTAGTACACCACATAAAGAGACACCGCTATTACGTAGATCCCAGCGTAGTACCCAGGGTCAATTACCGGCCAGGTATGCGGATTACCAACTATAAGACGACAGTCATTGTTATCGTTCTGTAACGTTTAAGCCCAGTACCTACAGAGACTTACCTGTATGAACTTCTTGCATATTCTTGAACTTTTTATCAGCCCGTAAACACTAAATCAAAGCTCCGGAAAGACTGCTTTGTGAACTTTGCTTCCTAGTACCTTCAAGGATAGAACTGTATTAATGGACGCTATTTGAAGTGACTTTTTACAGAATTCAATTTTTTTTTGTTTCTTTGAGCGGTTTTTGTAACTTTTCATTTTTAAGACTCTGTACATATCAATTGTTATTTCAAAATGTTATCGTCCCACAGTCCCGGAGTACTGTTCTTAACTAAGGGGGAATGTGGCGCCCCTAGGGGTATTTGCCACAAAAATAGTTATTGACACCAAATACAAATATTAAAATAGCAAGACTGCACTACCATCTCCGGCCAGAAGGGGGAGCTCCAGAGACTCCCCTTGATCTATTCTGGTCTGAGAAAAAGACTGGCAGTTGGGTTAAGGAGCTGAAAGTGAGAGGTCGTATAACTGAACTCCTAACAGCCCTATGACGGATTATAGGCCCGTAATACCCATAGTAGGAATAGAGGAAGAGAGAAAAAGGACATTGTGAGAACCGGGTAGCAATAACCTCTATCCAGAATAGGCGCAGAGACGGATACCGGATCCGTGGCTATATTCATTATAAATAATACAGCAACCGGAAGGAAGTGAGGTGATATCAGCTTCACCAGGGTAAGACGCAGCAACAGACACAGAGTTCAGCGGTACTCCCAGAGGGGGTAAGCCGACAAAAAGGACTCGGGTTGTCCGTCGAACCAGAGTACAGAAGAGACAGATTGGGCCGGCAGCCAGTTCACATACAGCAGCAGGGCCATACAGAAACTGCGCATAATAAGAGGTGGAAATCCTAACAGGGTCAAAGTAATTTCAGAGTGCTCATACAGACTCCGGTGACAGTGTTGGTCACAAATCCCTTTTTGTTGAAGTAAACTGGTTAAACGTTTCAGCGCCTCAGTCTTTCATTTGGACAATAGCCATCAATCCAGGATCGGGGTCATCACAGCTGGGAGGACCTGCTGCTGATCAAGTAAGTGTCTGTTCCTTCATGATACCCCTTACATTGTGCATCGCCTGAGGCCACAGCACCGGGTCAAGCCACTAGTGACATCCCCTTCAAGAGACGGACCTCATTGATCTGGTGCTGGGTACCTCAGTCTCCCGGGCGTCACAAATACATCTAATATTTTTGGGCCCACCTCATATCTGTATACTAAAGACACACAAAGCTGCAGTCTTTTTTTTATAACTACTGGAGATATGATGTGGCCCAAAAAGTAAGTGTGTGTCGAAGTTTCTTAGTTGGCCCGTGCGTGTTGCCGGTGGCATCATGGTGGTGGCGGTACGGAAGGCCATCCCAGGGTCCTGCTGCATCGTGGTGGTGGCGGTACAGAAGGCCATGCCAGGGTCCTGCTGCATCGTGGTGGTGGCGGTACGGAAGGCCATGCCAGGGTCCTGCTGCATCGTGGTGGTGGCGGTACGGAAGGCCATGCCAGGGTCCTGCTGCATCGTGGTGGCGGTACGGAAGGCCATGCCAGGGTCCTGCTGCATCGTGGTGGTGGCGGTACGGAAGGCCATGCCAGGGTCCTGCTGCATCATGGTGTCAGTGGAGGAGGTCCAAGCAGGAGCAGCGGTTGTCATGGTGGTGGCGGTGGGATGTCCAACTGCACTCGGCATGGTGGTGGTGCTGTAGTGGTATCCGGCTGTGGAAGGAATTGAGGTGGCCGTGCAGTGGTATACAGCAGAGGTTGGCATTGAGGTCAATCGTGACAGTGAAGGCACAGGTGGATATGCCGACACTGTCTGCTGGAAATAGCGAATGCTGCATAGCCTGCATGTAAGCAGCATTGCAGGCCTGCATGACACTTAAATAGTTTAAATATATATTTTTTCTACTTGGGGTATATTCATGCCCTGCCCATTCTTTCTCCTATGGACTGGGGCGCTTAAACTTATCTTGCCCTAGGTATATGTACGCCCCCCATACATTTCACTGTGGCGGTGTACTATACTGGCTTGGAATAGTCATCTTCACCTGCCCACTGCGCTCGCTCCGGGTGCACATAGTATCCAAGGGGGCTGCACTCTGCGCATGTGCGAGTCCCCGCCGCCTTTCATGGACTTGCGCAACTTGTAAGCTCTAATGTAAGTGCTTCAGGATCTGCGCATGCATTGGCCTGCGACCTACATCACTGGCCTCCTTATACTTGTGGTATGCACTCTTTTACATGCCCCTTCCTCCGCTGTGACACACTTTTTCTCATTGTATCCAATTGACCGACCGCTATATAACTCCCCTTGCCCTTTTCTTTTACACTTTCCCTGACAAAGCTGCGCCTTGCAGTGATACGCGTGGGGCATCCCCCACACCACCCTGGTCCCGGGACCTTCCTGCCTTTGACTCCTAGACTGCTGACACTCCACAATGGACTGGTTTATATGGTGATGCAGCGCCCCAGAGTCCTGGTCGTTGCAGTAGCATGGTTCAGCCACTAAGGGGGGCCATGCTGCGTTCGATGGCACGGAAGGAGTTCTCTGAGCAGGTATCACAGTCACCAATACATTTCACAGCTGGGCCTCCGGGGGGAGCTAAGGGTGCTATTCATTAGGCCACTCCCCACCATAGTGGGTAAACTGGGGGTCAGGCAGGAAGTTAGAGAGAACGCTGACGGAATTGAACGGAGCAACACCCTGTGGCAGGGGGTGTTGTGAAGGGAGAGACTGTAGGGTCTCTGCCAGGGGTGGGATCCTGGCAGAGGCTTGGCATGGAAAGAACGTAAAGGGACCGTGCCTGCTCAGCATAGCGGCGGTGCCCAAGGAAGGACTAAGAAGCGAGATAGATTGTGCTGAGTGAGAAACGAAATCAAGCGAAAGGAGATACCAGTGAGGGTTGTGCTGAAAGAGGCAGCACCTTACTGAGGCGCACTACCGGTGGCCGGAACGCCGAGGAGGTAAAGAGTTTCAAGCCATACCTCAGACTTACGGCAGGGCAGTTAGCTTGAGGCGGACTGTCTCACGCATCACCCAGGAAGGCAAAGGGGGGTACCAACAGGAGAGGGGCGCAGATAGAGTCCCGGAAGATCTCCGAGCCTCCCCGTCATACGGGTGCGTTCCTACCATAGTATCTGGAGGGACGAGGAAGATCATTGCGAATTAAGTTGTTGTGAGGGAACACGAGAAACAGACACAACAGTTGTGGGGTACTTTCCGTAAGCACAGCAGGGAAGGACTGCAACACATAGCGCTAGAAGGAAGGCACCGATTTCCACCTGCAAGGAGAGCTCTGGAAGTGCCATTGGACCGGCCGGACTTGCGCAGCCTGGTGAGCCGTATTCCGGACTGAGGACCCAGAGAGCTTCAGTAAAGAGGTAAAGAGACTGCAACCTGGTGTCCTCGTTATTTACCGCGACCTGCACCCCACAACTGCACCGCTACAACATCACTTATTGCACCGGACGTCCCCCACTGACAGACAGGGCCACGGACCGGGTCTAGCCACCGTGACAACCCCAGGACTGAGACCTAGAGGCCCGGCTCCGGGTACCCCTCGGCCCTGCGGCGGTGTGGGGGCGCTCCAGTGACATCTTCACTTTTTGTAGCTTCTCTGCTCAACCTCTTGGCATAGGTTTTCCTACGCACCGCTCTTTATCTTAATGGAATGTTCATACCATCTTTCCTATAACATTCATTAGGCTTATTGGAGCCTCTTAGGGAGTACTAGTTTCCTTATCAACTTAGGGGGATATCCCTTTATTATTTAGCTTTCTGGGGACGCCCAGAACATGATTGTTGTTTTGTTTTGCCAATTTATATGCTATATATTATTATGGTATATGTGTGGAGTGTCCTTTTAGGCACATTGTGTGCCATTTGATTATTACATACTGCTATGGGACCATGTGTGATGTGGATTGTTTTTTTCATGTTTTTACTGTGGATTTTTGTCTATCAATAAACTTTGTATTATATTTACATAACCTACTTATACCTTGGGTGTGTGCTTTATATGCATGGTTTCTCATTCTTCCCTTCTTGATGCATTGTTTCTTTCTGTGCAACTGCACCCCTAATTTTAGTTATCTGCATAAGATTTGATTAGCTTTATGCCTGTTATTGGTGCTCCCCGGCCCCCATTTGTTTTTGTTCCTTTAACGAGCCTTGTCACATGACTTAGGATAATAGCCAAACCAGAATCTCAATTTGCAGACACTGTGTTTCGGGGTACTGCCCCTCGTCAGTGAAAAGTGGAGATTTGGTTTGGCTGTGTGAGGGTCGTCTGACCGATATCCAAGAAGTATTGTTTCTCCTTGCAGAGACTGACATGCTAAGCATGCCGAGATGGGGAGACTTAAAGCCGCAATGCATGAAATGTTCCCATGACATTGACTGCAACACAACCCCAGAGCATGATTGATCCACTCCCGTGCTTAATGGTTGGCGAGATATTTTTTCCAGAAATTCTGTACCTTTTTTCTTGAAAAAAACGTTTTTACAGTGTTAGCCAGTTGGCGGTCCTAATGGGCGTATCTATGTTGGAAAAAAAGAACAGAAACTGAGAGCAAGGATTAGAGCTTACCGCCACACAATTACATCCCAAAAAATTAGTGATGAGCGAGTGTGCTCGCCACTGCTCATTACTCAATCGAGCATCAGTTTGCTCGTAATGCTCGTTACTTGGTGAGTATTTTTTAATGCTCGAGCACTCTTTTGGTGCTTATTAGACAGCCAATGAACATGTGGTGATTGCCTGCCAGTCACTGTAATGCCTTATGAGGCCTCTTTCACACATCAGTGTCTCAGGTACGTGTAGTGACAGTTTTCTCACATACCGGAGACACTGACACACGTAGACCCATTCAATTGAATGGGTCTATGCACATGTCAGCATGTTTTCACGGACCACGTGTCCATGTGCAAAACACGCAGACATGTCCGTTTTTGTGCGACAGCACTGATCACACGGACCCATACAAGTCAATGGGTCCATGTAAATATGTACCACACACGGATAGCATCTGTGTACGGTCTGTGTGCATTTTCAAACTTATAGGGTTAACATTGAAACCAATTGTATCAATACTAGACAGGTGTCTAGACATTGCATGTCCAAAACTTTTGCAAAGTCTGGACAGCAGTTTTTGTGTGAGTTAAAGTTGGAGTGTTATGACAGCGGTGGCATCTTTCAAGTGTGGTGATTTTGGACTATATTATGGCCCCCCATGTAGACACAGAATGGCTAATAAATCTGGTTGAGCAACATCCCCAACTTTGGGACATTCAATCTGAGGGATACCATGACAGGCTGGCGATAGAATGTGGTTCGTTCGCTGTAGCTGAACAGCTCTACCCAAGACCTAGTTGGCCCACATATTCACCATCAAAGCAAGCACAGTTTGGTAAGTTACCCCATAGATGTTCCATTTGAAAACTAAACTAGAATTCATTTTAACAGTTGAAAATAGTTTACATTGTGCTTTATATCTGTCATATTACATGTCTAACCAACACACATTATCTGATGTATATTTAGCCTTTGTAGGTCAAACCACATTATCATACAGCACAGACCAAAAGTTTGGACACACCTCATTTAAAGATTTTTCTGTATTTTCATGACTATGAAAATTGTAAATTCACACTGAAGGCATCAAAACTATGAATTAACACATGTGGAATTATATACTTAACAAAAAAGTGTGAAACAATTGAAATATATTTTGTATTCTAGATTCTTCAAAGTAGCCACCTTTTGCTTTGATGACTGCTTTGCACACTCTTGGCATTCTCTTGATGAGCTTCAAGAATTAGTCGCCGGGAATGGTCTTCAAACAATCTTGAAGGAGTTCCCAGAGATGCTTAGCACTTGTTGGCCCTTTTTCCTTCACTCTGCGGTCCAGCTCACCCCAAACCATCTCGATTGGGTTCAGGTCTAGTGATTGTGGAGGCCAGGTCATCTGGCGTAGCACCCCATCAACCTCCTTCATGGACAAATAGCCCTTACACAGCCTGGAAGTGTGTTTGGGGTCATTGTCCTGTTGAAAAATAAATGATGGTCCAACTAAATGGAAACCGGATGAAATAGCATGCCGCTGAAAGATGCTGTGGTAGCCATGCTGGTTCAGTATGCTTTCAATTTTGAATAAATCCCCAACAGTGTTAACAGCAAAGCACCCCCACACCATCACACCTCCTCCTCCATGCTTCACAGTGGGAACCAGCAGTGGCGGACACTGACAGCTTTGGGCCCCTGTGCAGGAAATGTGTCTGGGCCCCCCTCCCTGCCCAGCATCATACCTCTCAACTTTTGAAGATGGGAAAGAGGGACAAAGCTTGCGGCGCGTTGCGCGCCGCGGCAAATTTTAGGCCACGCCTCTGGCCACACCCATTCATAACTAGTCACACCCATATCCACGTCCCAACCACACCCATTTAGCACTGCTGATCACACTTTCATAAAGAATAATTATAAATAAAAAAATATGGCCACACAGTGCTCCATACTGTATAATGGCCACACATGATGGTCAATACTGTATAATGACCGCAGATAATGCTCCATACTGTATAATGGCCGCACATGAGGCTCCATACTGTATAATGACCGCACATGAGGCTCCATACTGTATAATGGCCGCACATGAGGCTCCATACTGTATATTGACCGCACATGATGCTCCATACTGTATATTGACTGCACATGATGCTCCATACTGTATATTGACCGCACATGATGCTCCATACTGTATATTGACCGCACATGATGCTCCATACTGTATATTGACCGCACATGATGCTCCATACTGTATAATGACCGCACATGATGCTCCATACTGTATAATGACCGCACATGATGCTCCATACTGTACAATGACCGCACATGATGCTCCATACTGTATAATGACCGCACATGATGCTCCATACTGTATAATGACTGCACATGAGGCTCCATACTGTATAATGACTGCACATGAGGCTCCATACTGTATATACTGTGCACTGTACTATGTGCACATATATAGTGTTATGTGCACTGAGCACTGACCAGGCTGCAGGAACTCACATTATAATATAGTATATTATAATGTGAGTTCCTGCAGCCTGGTCAGTGCTCAGTGCACATAACACTATATATGTGCACATAGTACAAATATATATCTGATATATAATGTGGGATGTCCTGGAGCCGGGCTCAGGGTCACACAGTGCAGGGTGAGGATCACTGTGACTTATTGCTGCAGCTTCAGCTTACATGCAGATTGGGTGACGCTGGAGCCGGGACCTTATCTGTATGTAAACTTAAGGTGGTGCAATAAATCTCACAGTACAGAGAGATCCTCTACAGAAAGCAGGAGTGAGATGAAGCCCGTCACATACCTCCTGCCCGGGACCCCATGGCTTTCTACTAACTTCATCTCTCCTCTCCGGCGTGCAGGTGACGTCAGATCAGCAGACACACAGGCTCCTGCTGTGTCTGCAATAGGAGGATGCCGGCCGGCACTTGTACACTGCTAATACAGTGCGGGGCCTGCACCCGTGCACCGATCTACTGCAGCAGCACAAAGCCGGGCCCCTGTATGTCCCTGCCTGCAAGGGCCCCCCTCCACCTCCGGGCCCCGGTGCGGCTGCACCGGTTGAACCGGCGGTAGGTCCGCCCCTGGGAACCAGGCATGTAGAGTCCATCCATTCACCTTTTCTGCATCGCAGAACCAAAGATCTCAAATTTGGACTCATCAGACCAAAGCACAGATTTCCACTGGTCTAATGTCCATTCCTTGTGTTCTCTAGCCCAAACAAGTCTCTTCTGCTTGTTGCCTGTCCTTAGCAGTGGTTTCCTAGCAGCTATTTTACCATGAAGTCCTGCTGCACAAAGTCTCCTCTTAACAGTTGTTGTAGAGATTTGTCTGCTGCTAGAACTCTGTGTGGCATTGACCTGGTCTCTAATCTGAGCTGCTGTTAACCTGCGATTTCTGAGGCTGGTGACTCGAATAACCTTATCCTCAGAAGCAGAGGTGACTCTTGGTCTTCCTTTCCTGGGGCGGTCCTCATGTGAGCCAGATTCTTTGTAGCGCTTGATGGTTGTTGCCACTGCACTTGGGGACACTTTCAAAGTTTTCCCAGTTTTTCGGACTGACTGACCTTCATTTCTTAAAGTAATGATGGCCAGTCATTTTTCTTTTTTCTTGCCATAATACAAATTCTAACAGTCTATTCAGTAGGACTATAAGCTGTGTATTCACCAGATTTCTGCTCAACACAACTGATGGTCCCAACCCAATTTATAAGGTAAGAAATTGCACTTATTAAACTTGACAGGGCACACCTGTGAAGTGAAAACCATTCCCGGTGACTACCTCTTGAAGTTCATCAAGAGAATGCCAAGAGTGTGCAAAGCAGTCATCAAAGCAAAATATGGCTACTTTGAAGAACCTAGAATATAAGACATAATTTCAGTTGTTTCACACGTTTTTGTTAAGTATATAATTCCACATGTGTTAATTCATAGTTTTGATGCCTTCAGTGTGAATGTACAATTTTCATAGTCATGAAAATACAGAAAAATCTTTAAATGAGAATGTATGTCCAAACTTTTGGTCTGTACTGTATATCCTTTACATTATTACTATTATTATAGTATGATCCCTCTCCATACTAGCATAAATTTTAAATACTAATTAACCATGATTGTTCTAAATGCCAATAACATGCAGTGTGTGTCTGTGGCAGCATTTTAATACTGTTCTGTAGCTTTATGTCTTTACAACTTTACACGTTTTTATGGGCTAAAAAAAGCAGTGCTTTTACATTGCTAAGTCAAGGGGTACTTGTCTGGCATGTGCAAAAACTATATATTTTTTTTAATTCCATGGCTTAACAAATGTAGTATATCATATTTTAGTCTTTACTGTATTCCACCATATCTCTACAGATTTATCACATTTGTTAGGCTTAGGCCTAACTATGTTTGCACATTTTGCAATGTGTTAATTGACTGATGTAAAAATTTAAAAAGGTTTGCACTGAAAGTGTATATGACATTTGTAAAATTAAAATTTAATACATTTAAATTATTTAACATCTAAGGATCATCATGTGCTGCCTGTTATTATTAATCTGTCATACACAAAATATTCAAATATAGTCCTCCCTTGGCGTCTTTGGGTTTCACATTTTGTGGTGGCCACACCACTGTTTGAGTCTGACTGTGCTGAATCCAACTTTTGAACTTCATTATTAACACCACACAAAATTTGTTCCACAAGGCAAGGCCTTACATATGGCTGCTGGTCATTGTTAATTGTGGGAATGTTTGTATTGTTCTACACACCCCAAGTCATGCAGGCTGTTTGTAGACATGGTTCGTTTTTACCAGGCATCATGATTCTAACAAAATAACTTTTGAAATAGAACATAGCTGAATCTTTTGTGTTGTTCTTTAAATAATATTTTTGAGTTTGCCTTTATGTGACATTTTTGTTGTTTTCACACTTTCACAACTGTTGATTTGGTTAAACGGCGATGGCGCACAGCGAGGGACCAGTTCAGGCATGAATTTAACCCCTTCCCGACCTTTGACGCCACGTAGGCGTCATGAAAGTCGGTGCCAATCCGACCCATGACGCCTATGTGGGGTCATGGAGGGATCGCGTCCCTGCAGATCGGGTGAAAGGGTTAACTCCAATTTCAGCTGATCTGCAGGGACAGGGGGAGTGATACTTCAGCCCAGGGGGGGTGGCTTCACCCCCCCCCGTGGCTACGATCTCTCTGATTGGCTGTTGAAAGTGAAACAGCCAATCAGAGCGATTTGTAATATTTCACCTAAAATACTGGTGAAATATTACAATCCAGCCATGGCCGATGCTGCAATAATCGGCCATGGCTGGAAACACTTATGTGACCCCCCCACCCCACCAATCGCCCCCCCAAGCCACCGATCTGTCCCGTAGTCCCCTCCGTCTTGTGCTCTGCTCCCACGTCCTCCTGTCCGCTCCCCCCGTGCACCTATGCCAACCCCCCGTGCTCCGACTCCCCCCCGTGCCCCGATCTCCCCCCCCTTAAACGTACCGAGGCTCCTGGTGTGCATCCGTCTTCTCCATGGGCGCCGCCATCTTCCAAAATGGCGGGCGCATGCGCAGTGCGCCCGCCGAATCTGCCGGCAGATTCGTTACAAGTACATTTTGATCGCTGTGATAGGGCATGTGCACACAGTGCGGATTTGGCTGCAGATCCGCAGCGGATCCGCAGTGGATTTGGCTGCGGATCCGCCGCGGATCCGCAGCGGATTGGCCGCGGATCCGCAGCGGATTGGCCGTGGATCCGCAGCGGATTGGCCGCTGCAAATTCGTAGCAGTTTTCCATCAGGTTTACAGTACCATGTACACCTATGGAAAACCAAATCCGCTGTGCTCATGATGCGGAAAATTCCGTGCAGAAACGCTGCGTTGTATTTTCCGCAGCATGTCAATTCTTTGTGCGGATTCCGCAGCGTTTTACACCTGTTCCTCAATAGGAATCCGCAGGTGAAATCCGCACAAAAAAAACACTGGAAATCCGCTGTAAATCCGCAGGTAAAACGCAGTGCCTTTTACCTGCAGATTTTTCAAAAATCGTGCGGAAAAATCTCACACGAATCCGCAACGTGGGCACATAGCCTTAGGGTTAGGGTTGGAATTAGAGTTAGGGTTGGAATTAGGGCTAGGGTTGGAAATAGTGTTTAGCTTAGGCTTGTGGTTAGGGTTACGGATAGGGTTAGGGATGTGTTGGGGTTACAGTTGTGGTTAGGGTTGGGATTAGGGTTAGGGTTGGGATTAGGGTTAGGATTAGGGTTAGGGTTGGAATTAGGGTTACGGGTGTGTTGGGGTTAGGGTTGTGGTTAGGGGTGTGTTGGGGTTAGGGTTGTGATTAGGGTTATGGCTACAGTTGGGATTAGGATTAGGGGTGTGTTGGGGTTAGTGTTGAAGTTAGAATTGAGGGGTTTCCACTGTTTAGGCACATCAGGGGTCTCCAAACGCAACATGGCGCCACCATTGATTCCAGCCAATCTTGCGTTCAAAGAGTCAAATGGTGCTCCCTCACTTCCAAGCCCCGACGTGCGCCCAAACAGTGGTTTACCCCCACATATGGGGTACCAGCGTACTCAGGACAAACTGGGCAACAACTGATGGGATCCAATTTCTCCTGTTACCCTTGCAAAAACAAAAAAATTACTTGCTAAAACATAATTTTTTGAGGAAAGAACAATTATTTTTTATTTTCACGGCTCTGCGTTATAAACTTCTGTGAAGCACTTGGGGGTTGAAAGTGCTCACCACACATCTAGATAAGTTCCTTGGGGGGTCTAGTTTCCAAAATGGAGTCACTTGTGGGGTGTTTCTACTGTTTAGGCACATCAGGGGCTCTGCAAATGCAATGTGACGCCCGCAGACCATTCCATCAAAGTCTGCATTTCAAATGTCACTACTTCCCTTCCGAGCCCTGACGTGTGCCAAAACAGTGGTTTACCCCCCCATATGGGGTATCAGCGTACTCACAACAAACTGGGCAACAAATATTGGGGACCAATTTCTCCTGTTACCCTTGTGAAAATAAAAAATTGCTTGCTAAAACATCTTTTTTAAGGAAAGAAAAATGATTTTTTATTTTCATGGCTCTGCGTTGTAAACTTCTGTGAAGCACTTGGGGGTTAAACGTGCTCACCACACATCTAGATAAGTTCGTTGGGGGGTCTAGTTTCCAAAATGGTGTCAATTGTGGGGGGTTTCTACTGTTTAGGCATATCAGGGGCTCTGCAAACGTAACATGATGCCCGCAGACCATTCCATCAAAGTCTGCATTCCAAAATGTCACTACTTCCCTTCCGAGCCCCGGCATGTGCCCAAACAGTGGTTTACCCCCACATATGGGGTATCAGCATACTCAGGAGAAACTGGACAACAACTTTTGGGGTCAAATTTCTCCTGTTACCCTTGCAAAAATAAAAAATTCTGGGCTAAAAAAATATTTTTGAGGAAAGGAAACACATTTATTATTTTCACGGCTCTGCGTTATAAACTTCTGTGAAGCACTTGGGGGTTCAAAGTGCTCATTACACATCTAGATAAGTCACTTGGGGGTCTAGTTTCCAAAAGGGAGTCACTTGTGGGGAGTTCCTACTGTTTAGGCACATCAGGGGCTCTGCAAATGCAACCTGACGCCCGCAGAGCATTCCATCAAAGTCTGCATTTCAAAACGTCACTACTTCCCTTCCGAACCCCGGCATGTGCCCAAACAGTGGTTTACCCCCACATGTGGGGTATCACCGTACTCAGGAGAAACTGGACAACAACTTTTGGGGTCCAATTTCTCCTGTTACCCTTGGGAAAATAAAAAATTGTGGGCTAAAAAATCATTTTTGAGAAAAGAAAAAATATTTTTTATTTTCATGGCTCTGCGTTATAAACTTCTGTGAAGCACTTGGGGGATAAAAGTGCTCACCACACATCTAGATTAGTTCCTTGGGAGGTCTAGTTTCCAAAATGGGGTCACTTGTGCTGGAGCTCCAATGTTTAGGCACACAGGGGCTTTTCAAACTCGACATGGTGTCCGCTAATGATTGGAGCTAATTTTCCATTCAAAAAGCCAAATGGCATGCCTTCCCTTCCGAGCCCTGCCGTGCGCCCAAACAGTGGTTTACCCCCACATATCGGGTATCATCGTACTCAGGACAAACTGGGCAACAACATTTGGGGTCCAGTTCCTCCTATTAACCTTGGGAAAATAAAAAATTCTAGGCTAAAAATCATTTTTGAGGAAAGAAAAATTATTTTTTATTTTCACAGCTCTGCGTTATAAACTTCTGTGAAGCACCTGGGGGTTATAAGTGCTCACTATGCATCTAGATAAGTTCCTTGGGGGGTCTAGTTTCCAAAATGGGGTCACTTGTAGGGGAGCTCCAATGTTTGGGCACACAGGGGCTTTTCAAACTCGACATGGTGTCCGCTAACGATTGAAGCTAATTTTCCATTCAAAAAGTCAAATAGCACGCCTCCCCTTCCGAGCCTTGCCGTACAGCCAAACAGTGGTTTACCCCCACATATGAGGTATCGGCATACTCAGGAGAAATTGCCCAACAAATTTTAGGATCCATTTTATCCTGTTGCCCATGAGAAAATGAAAAAATTGAGGCTAAAAGAAATTTTGTGTGAAAAAAAGGTACTTTTTCATTTTTACGGATCAATTTGTGAAGCACCTGAGGGTTTAAAGTGCTCACTATGCTTCTAGATAAGTTCCTTGGGGGGTCTAGTTTCCAAAATGGGGTCACTTGTGGGGGAGCTCCAATGTTTAGGCACACAGGGGCTCTCCAAACTTGACATGGTGTCCGCTAGCGATGGAGATAATTTTTCATTCAAAAAGTCAAATGGCGCTCCTTCCCTTCCAAGCCTTACCATGTGCCCAAACAGTGGTTTACCCCCACATGTGAGGTATCAGTGTACTCAGGATAAATTGTCCAACAAATTTTAGGATACATTTTATCCTGTTGCCCATGTGAAAATGAAAACATTGAGGCTAAAATAATTTTTTTGTGAAAAAAAAGTACTGTTTCATTTTTACGGATCAATTTGTGAAGCACCTGGGGGTTTAAAGTGCTCACTATGCTTCTAGATAAGTTCCTTGGGGGGTCTAGTTTCCAAAATGGGGTCACTTGTGGGGGAGCTCCAATGTTTAGGCACACGGGGGCTCTCCAAAAGCGACATGGTGTCCGCTAAAGATTGGAGCCAATTTTTCATTCAAAAAGTCAAATGGCGCTCCTTCCCTTCCGAGCCCTGCCGTGCGCCCAAACAGTGGTTTACCCCCACATATGAGGTATCAGCGTACTCAGGACAAATTGGACAACAATGTTCGTGGTCCAGTTTCTCCTTTTACCCTTGGGAAAATAAAAAAATTGTTGCTAAAAGATCATTTTTGTGACTAAAAAGTTAAATGTTCATTTTTTACTTCCATGTTGCTTCTGCTGCTGTGAAACACCTGAAGGGTTAATAAACTTCTTGAATGTGGTTTTGTGCACCTTGAGGGGTGCAGTTTTTAGAATGGTGTCATTTTTGGGTATTTTCAGCCATATAGAACCCTCAAAATGACTTCAAATGTGAGGTGGTCCCTAAAAAAAAATGGTTTTGTAAATTTTCTTGTAAAAATGAGAAATCACTGGTCAAATTTTAACCCTTATAACTTCCTAGCAAAAAAAAAATTTGTTTCCAAAATTGTGCTGATGTAAAGTAGACATGTGGGAAATGTTATTTATTAACTATTTTGTGTCACATAACTCTCTGGTTTAACAGAATAAAAATTCAAAATGTGAAAATTGCGAAATTTTCAAAATTTTTGCCAAATTTCCATTTTTTTCACAAATAAACTCAAAAATTATCGACCTAAATTTACCACTAACATGAAGCCCAATATGTCTCAAAAAAACTATCTTAGAATCGCTAGGATCCGTTGAAGCGTTCCTGAGTTATTACCTCATAAAGGGACACTGGTCAGAATTGCAAAAAACAGCAAGGTCATTAAGTCCAAAATAGGCTGGGTCATGAAGGGGTTAATCTCCTTCACGTCGGGTGCTTCCAAAATGAGACAGTGTGTTTACTACTGAAACTTAGAATTTCTCAGGCCAATCCTAGTGCTCAATTCATAAGTTACTCAGAATGTTTTGCCTACCATATTAACCTTACAACAGTCTATTTTTAAAAATGACCTTTTAGATAAATGTCAAGAAAAATGCCCTAAATTCGGTGACCAATACTTCGCTTATATAAATACACTAGCTGTACTACCCGGCTTCACCCGGGTTAATGACTGCTGTTAGCAAAATAGAATGTGTTAACAAAAATTTATTCTGCACACAAAAACCACAAAACAAATAGATAGAAATGTAATTATTAAAAGGCAAAAACTAAGCTAATAGAAGCATTTCACAACATATATTAGCTTTGTTATACTGAGAATGTCTTTGTTGCCTATATTAACCAATCAGAGCTCAGGTTAATTAACTGTAGCAAAATAGAAGCTGAGCTGTGATTGGTTGCTATTGGCAGCCTGATAAATCCCCAGCCAACAGGAAGCCCTCCCCCCTGGCAGTATATATTAGCTCACACATACACATAATAGACAGGTCATGTGACTGACAGCTGCCGTATTTCCTATATGGTACATTTGTTGCTCTTGTAGTTTGTCTGCTTATTAATCAGATTTTTATTTTTGAAGGACAATACCAGACTTGTGTGTGTTTTAGGGCGAGTTTCATGTGTCAAGTTGTGTGTGTTGAGTTGCGTGTGGCGACATGCATGTAGCGACTTTTGTGAGATGAGTTTTGTGTGGCGACATGCGTGTAGCAACATTTTGTGTGTCGAGTTGCATGTGACAGGTTAGTGTAGCAAGTTGTGTGCAGCAAGATTTGTGCATGGCGCGTTTTGCACGTGGCGAGTTTTATGTGTGGTGCGTTTTGAGTATGTGCAAGTTTTGTGTGAGGCAACTTTTGCATGTGGTGAAACTTTTGTACATGTGGCAATTTTTCTGTGTGTGCAAGTTTTGCATGAGGTGAGTTTTCCATGAGGTGAGTTTTGCACGTGTGGCGAGTTTTGCGTGAGCCTAGTTTTGCATATGGCGAGTTTTGCATGTAGCGAGTTTTGCGCGTTGCGAGTTTTGAGTGGTGACTTTTGTGTTTCGACTTTTATGTGGCGAGGTTGGTGTGTGTGGTGAAATGTGTGCTGAGGGTGGTATATGTGTTCAAGCACATGGTAGTGTGTGGCGCATTTTGTGTTTGTGTTCATATCCCCGTGTGTGGTGAGTATCCCATGTCGGGGCCCCACCTTAGCAACTGTACGGTATATACTCTTTGTCGCCATCGCTCTCATTCTTTAAGTCCTCATTGTTCACATCTGGCAGCTGTCAATTTTCCTCCATCACTTTTCCCTTCACTTTTCCCCATTATGTAGATAGTGGCAAAATTGTTTGGTGAATTGGAATGCGCGGGGTTAAAATTTCACCTCACAACATAGTCCAGACGTGTGACTGTGCAAAATTTTGTGGCTGTAGCTGCGACGGTGCAGATGCCAATCCCGGACATACACACATACATACATACACACATTCAGCTTTATATATTAGATATACCTGTATGTAATCTCCTGTATATAGTATATACCTGTGTGTCATCTCACCTATATATAGTATATATCTGTGTGTCATCTCCTCCTGTATATAGTATATACCTGTATGTCATCTCCTCCTATACATAGCATATACCTGTATGTCATCTCCTCCTGTATATACTATATACCTGTAGGTAATCTGCTCCTGTATATAGTAAATACCTGTGTGTCATCTCCTCCTGTATATAGTATATACCTGTATGTCATCTCCTCCTGTATGTAGTATGTACCTGTATGTCATCTCCTCCTCTATATAGTATATACCTGTGTGTCATCTCTCCTGTATATAGTAGATATCTGTGTGTCATTTCCTCCTGTATATATTATATACCTGTGTGTCATCTCCCCTGTAAATAGTATATACCTGTGTGTCATCTCCTCCTGTATATAGTATATAGCTGTATGTCATCTCCTCCTGTATTAGCCCTCGTTCACACGTTATTTGGTCAGTATTTTTACCTCAGTATTTGTAAGCTAAAATGGCAGCCTGATAAATCCCCAGCCAACAGTAAGCCCACCCCCTGGCAGTATATATTAGCTCACACATACACATAATAGACTGGTCATGTGACTGACAGCTGCCGGATTCCTATATGGTACATTTGTTGCTCTTGTAGTTTGTCTGCTTATTAATCAGATTTTTATTTTTTAAGGATAATACCAGACTTGTGTGTGTTTTAGGGCGAGTTACGTGTGTCAAGTTGTGTGTGTTGAGTTGCGTGTGGCGACATGCATGTAGCGACTTTTGTGAGATGAGTTTTGTGTGGCGACATGCGTGTAGCAACTTTTTGTGTGTCGAGTTGCATGTGACAGGTTAGTGTAGCAAGTTGTGTGCAGCAAGTTTTGCGCATGGCAAGTTTTGCGCGTGGCGAGTTTTATGTGTGGTGCCTTTTGAGTATGTGCAAGTTTTGTGTGAGGCAACTTTTGCATGTGTTGCAACTTTTGTGCATGTGGCAATTTTTCTGCGTGTGGCAATTTTTCTTCGTGTGCAAGTTTTGTGTGTGGCGAGTTTTCCATGAGGTGAGTTTTGCACGTGTGGCGAGTTTTGCATGTGGAGAGTTTTGCGCGTGGCGACTTTTGAGCGGCGACTTTTGTGTTTCTACTTTTATGTGGCGAGGTTGGTGTATGTGTGGTGAAATGTGCGCTGAGGGTGGTATACAGTGGGGCAAAAAAGTATTTAGTCAGTCAGCAATAGTGCAAGTTCCACCACTTAAAAAGATGAGAGGTGTCTGTAATTTACATCATAGGTAGACCTCAACTATGGGAGACAAACTGAGAAATAAAAATCCAGAAAATCACATTGTCTGTTTTTTTTTCATTTTATTTGCATATTATGGTGGAAAATAAGTATTTGGTCAGAAACAAACAATCAAGATTTCTGGCTCTCACAGACCTGTAACTTCTTCTTTAAGAGTCTCCTCTTTCCTCCACTCATTACCTGTAGTAACGGCACCTGTTTAAACTTATCAGTATAAAAAGACACCTGTGCACACCCTCAAACAGTCTGACTCCAAACTCCACTGTGGTGAAGACCAAAGAGCTGTCAAAGGACACCAGAAACAAAATTGTAGCCCTGCACCAGGCTGGGAAGACTGAATCTGCAATAGCCAACCAGCTTGGAGTGAAGAAATCAACAGTGGGAGCAATAATTAGAAAATGGAAGACATTCAAGACCACTGATAATCTCCCTCGATCTGGGGCTCCACGCAAAATCCCACCCTGTGGGGTCAGAATGATCACAAGAACGGTGAGCAAAAATCCCAGAACCACGCGGGGGGACCTAGTGAATGAACTGCAGAGAGCTGGGACCAATGTAACAAGGCCTACCATAAGTAACACACTACGCCACCATGGACTCAGATCCTGCAGTGCAAGACGTGTCCCACTGCTTAAGCCAGTACATGTCCGGGCCCGTCTGAAGTTTGCTAGAGAGCATTTGGATGATCCAGAGGAGTTTTGGGAGAATGTCCTATGGTCTGATGAAACCAAACTGGAACTGTTTGGTAGAAACACAACTTGTTGTGTTTGGAGGAAAAAGAATACTGAGTTGCATCCATCAAACACCATACCTACTGTAAAGCATGGTGATGGAAACATCATGCTTTGGGGCTGTTTCTCTGCAAAGGGGCCAGGACGACTGATCCGGGTACATGAAAGAATGAATGGTGCCATGTATCGTGAGATTTTGAGTGCAAACCTCCTTCCATCAGCAAGGGCACTGAAGATGAAACGTGGCTGGGTCTTTCAACATGACAATGATCCAAAGCACACCACCAGGGCAACGAAGGAGTGGCTTCGTAAGAAGCATTTCAAGGTCCTGGAGTGGCCTAGCCAGTCTCCAGATCTCAACCCTATAGAAAACCTTTGGAGGGAGTTGAAAGTCCATGTTGCCAAGCAAAAAGCCAAAAACATCACTGCTCTAGAGGAGATCTGCATGGAGGAATGGGCCAACATACCAACAACAGTGTGTGGCAACCTTGTGAAGACTTACAGAAAACATTTGACCTCTGTCATTGCCAACAAAGGATATATTACAAAGTATTGAGATGAAATTTTGTTTCTGACCAAATACTTATTTTCCACCATAATATGCAAATAAAATGATAAAAAAACAGACAATGTGATTTTCTGGATTTTTTTGTCTCAGTTTGTCTCCCATAGTTGAGGTCTACCTATGATGTAAATTACAGACGCCTCTCATCTTTTTAAGTGGTGGAACTTGCACTATTGCTGACTGACTAAATACTTTTTTGCCCCACTGTATGTGTTCGAGCACGTGGTAGTGTGTGGCGCATTTTGTGTGTGTGTTCATATCCCCGTGGTGGTGTGGTGATTATCCCATGTTGGGGCCCCACCTTAGCAACTGTACAGTATATACTCTTTGGCGCCATCGCTGTCATTCTTTAAGTCCCCCTTGTTCACATCTGGCAGCTGTTAATTTGCCTCCAACACTTTTCCTTTCATTTTTTCCCCATTATGTAGATAGGGGCAAAATTGTTTGGTGAATTGGAAAGCACGGGGTTAAAATTTCACCTCACAACATAGCTTTGACGCTCTCAGGGTCCAGACGTGTGACTGTGCAAAATTTTGTGCCTGTAGCTGCGACGCCTCCAACACTTTTCCTTTCACTTTTTCCCCATTATGTAGATAGGGGCAAAATTGTTTGGTGAATTGGAAAGCGCGGGGTTAAAATTTCACCTCACAACATAGCCTATGACGCTCTCGGGGTCCAGACGTGTGACTGTGCAAAATTTTGTGGCTGTAGCTGCGACGGTTCAGATGCCAATCCCGGACATACACACATACATACATACACACACACATACACACATTCAGCTTTATATATTAGATTGATGTTTTAACACATACACCCGTGTATATGTTAAATTTGAAAAAAGCACCATGGTCTATACCTAGCTTCATATGTTATCACAAATTAGCACAGCTTAACTAGTTTTGTGGTGTAAAGTTTGCTCAAAAAAATGTGTTCAAGGGACAATGTGTTTGCTCCTAGGACTGATGACAACCTGGATGACTCAGATGATTCGCCCACAGCAGACAGATCAGTGCAATGTACCTCAGCATCTGAGACAGAACTCCCAGCTGACTCGACTCCACCAACACAGCGTGAACAGATGTCTGATGCCGGTGAACCCTCCACTGATAATGGACAGCGAAGCACACAACAAATGGGACAAACAACATCCCAAGCAGTAGCCCCAGCACCACAGGCATCAGCAACATCAAATCTACCTCGGTATCTTGCACACACTCTCCTATAGATGAAGCAGGTGACATGAAGAGCCACGTATGTTGCCTGAGCTCATTGATGCTCAAGTTTTAGCCATCATCAATTCCCTGACACCAGAAAATTCAGTAGAGCTGGTTTGTAGGTCTCTCTCTCCCTGCCTAGCCAAAATTTCTGAAGAACGGCAGGAATGGGTACGGCTGCAATATTGACCCTCCTTGATGCTAGCAAGAACCAAACCAGGTGTTAGGGCCAATTGAACAATGGCGAGCTGGCCAGCATTCAATACAGATGCCATCTGATCCCAATGTCACACATGGGCAAAATGTTGGTACACAATCTTCAGGGGCCGAACCTATAACAGGAACCCAACAATCTCAGCACATCCCTGCACCCTCTTCTGTGCCTCTACCTCCTGTCTCCAGACATCCTTATCCACAAATGTCTGCTCCTTTTTTGGTTCCTCATGCCCATGCCTCCAGCCATCATTATGGGCAAATGTCTGCTCCTTCGTCTGTCCATCCAGCCCATGCCTCCAGCCATCATTATGGGCAAATGCCTGCTCCTTCGTCTGTCCAACTAGACCATGCCTCCAGCCATCATTATGGGAAAATTTCTGCTCCTTCATCTGGCCATCCAGCCCCTGTCTCCAGCCATAATTATGGGCAAATGTCTGCCCCCACCAGCACCTACTGCCAACAATATGAAAACATGTCTTCCATCATGTCTGTGGGGGATAGCAGTGGTGGTAATTTTAGTAATCCACAGCCCTACAGTCTGCCATCAAGGCAGCAGACACCTGTGGTGAGCAAATATGTTCAGCACAGCTGTCTGCCAAGAGGTGAGAACAATAGTTCTTCACAATCATGTCAGCCTGATTTTTGACTCTGAAAGTACTTTACATCACCAGCAAAATGTGCCCCCTTCCTTTTTGGGAGACTCTTTTGAAACCCAACCTTATCTCCCATATCCATCTGTTACCCCTTCAATTTCGACATCAATACCTTGTCAAACACCCACACTCCAGCCCCAAATGCATAGAGGCCAAATGGCCACTCACTCCTCCAGCCCAGAATGTGGAAGCGCAGAAAATTCCAGCGACAAAACTTTCAGCAGTCATGGTGATTTTGTTAATTTGTATAGAAGCTAGAGAAATAAGTAGCTTCAGTATCTGATTTACAATTGTTTGGTTTTTGATCCAAAATCTGAAAAATACATGAGTGGTAACCAAAATAAAAATCCTTGGTTAATTGTTCATATGCGTTGTTTCTTTAAAAATGGCAATTATATGTTAAATAAAACACACAGTAATCAGAACAAATAACATGACATTATTTATTAGGCTGGTTTCACATTTGCGTTTTTTTGCCGCTGCGTTTTAGCGCAAAAAAACGCATGCGTTTTTTTTCCTACATTTAACATTAAAAACGCATGCGTTTTTTTGTATGCGTTTTGCCGCGTTGGACGACACATGCGTCTTTTCTATGCTTGCGTTTTGTTGCAGAAATGCAATATGTAGTAATTTCTAGAGGCGTTTTTTTGCCGCAAAAAAACGCATGCTTTTTTTGCGGCAAAAAAACGTATTGCTGTCTATGTAAAAGCATACGTTTTTAAGCACATGCGTTTGGTTGCGTTTAAAACGCATGCGTTTCAATAGAAAAAAACAAGAATACACAATGATAAGCCATCCCCCACCATCAAGGTGATAAAGGGATCCAAACCCTGACCCTAACCCTACCCCTAACCCTACCCCAACCCTACCCCTAACCCTAAAGCCGGTAATTCAATTGCCGGCTTTTCATTTCTCCTGCCTAAACCCGACATGATATGAGACATGGTTTACATACAGTAAAACATGTCATATTCCCCTTTTTTTTGCATATTCCACACTACTAATGTTAGTAGTGTGTATGTGCAAAATTTTGGTGCTGTAGCTATTACATTTTAGGGGTAAATCGAGGAAAAAATTGGCGTGGGCTCCCTTGCAATTTTCTCCACCAGAGTGGTAAAGCCAGTGACTGAGGGCAGATATTAATAGCCTGGAGAGGGTCCACGGTAATTGCCCCCCCCCGGCTAAAAACATCTGCCCCCCGCCACCCCAGAAAAGGCACATCTGGAAGATGCGCCTATTCTGGCACTTGGCCACTCTCTTCCCATTCCCGTGTAGCGGTGGGATATGGGGTAATGAAGGGTTAATGTCACCTTGCTATTGTAAGGTGACATTAAGCCAGATTAATAATGTAGAGGCGTCAATTATGACACCTATCCATTATTAATCCAATTGTATGAAATGGTTAAAAAAACACACACACAATATTGCAAAGTATTTTAACCCCTTCATGACCTTGAGATTTTCCATTTTCCCGTGTTTGTTTTTCACTCCCCTTCTTCCCAGAGCCATAACTTTTTTTATTTTTCCATCCATTCGGCCATGTGAGGGCTTATTTTTTGCGGGAAGAGTTGTACTTTTGAATGACATCATTGGTTTTACCATGTCGTGTACTAGAAAACGGGAAAAAAATTCCAAGTGCAGTGAAATTGCAAAAAAAGTGCAGTCCCACACTTGTTTTTTGTTTGGCTTTTTTGCTAGGTTCACTAAATGCTAAAACTGACCTGCTATTATGATTCTCCAGGTCAGTACGAGTTCATAGACACCTAACATGACTAGGTTATTTTTCACCTAAGTGGTGAAAAAAAATTCCAAACTTTGCAAAAAAAAAAAATGCGCCATTTTCCAATACTCGTAGCGTCTCCATTTTTACGTGATCTGGGGTCATGTGAGGGCTTATTTTTTGCGAGCCGAGCTGGCATTTTTAATGATACCATTTTGGTGCAGATATGTTCTTTTGATCGCCCGCTATTGCATTTTCATGCAATGTCGCGGCGACCACAAAAAGTAATTCTGGCATTTTGAATTTTTTTCTCATTACGCCGTTTAGCGATCAGGTTAATGCTTTTTTTATTGATAGATCGGGCGATTCTGAAAGCGGCGATATCAAATATGTGTAGGTTTGATTTTTTTTTTATTGATTTATTTTGATTGGGGCGAAAGGGGGGTGATTTAAACTTTTATATTTTTTTTATTTTTTTCACATTTTTTTAAACTTTTTTTTTTTACTTTTACCATGCTTCAATAGCCTCCATGGGAGGCTAGAAGCAGGCACAGCATGTGCCTATGTAGCAGAAAATCAGGTGTGCTGTGAGCGCCGACCACAGGGTGGCGCTCACAGCTGCCGGGGATCTGTAGCCATAGAGGTCTCAAGGACCTCTATGTTTAGCATTCTGAAGCATCGCCGACCTCCGATCATGTGACGGGGGTCGGCGATTACGTCATTTCCGGCCGCCCGGCCAGATGCGGTAGTTAGATGCCGCTGTCTGCGTTTGACAGCGACATTTAACTAGTTAATAGCGGCGGGTGAATCGCAATTTCACCCGCCGCTATTGCGGGCACATGTCAGCTGTTCAAAACAGCTGACATGTCCCGGCTTTGATGCGGGCTCACCACGGAGCCCTGCATCAAAGCAGGGGAGCTGACCTCGGACGTACTATCCCGTCCGAGATCAGTAAGGGGTTAATGAAATAAACACACAGGTTGTTGTAATATTTTATTGCTCTCTCAATCCACCTGAAGACCCTCGTTCTGTAACAAATTAAAAATAATAAACCAACAATATACATACCTTCCGTAGATCTGTAACATCCCACGATGTAAATCCATCTGAAGGGGTTAAAATATTTTACAGGCAGGAGCTCTGCTATAATGCAGCTGTGCTCCTGCCTGTAAACCCCGGGGAATGAAGGTAATGTAGGTCAATGACCTGTAGTTACCTTCAGTCGCGGTGATGCGCCCTCTGCTGGATGTCCTCATATGACCTCGAGCCTGTGAACTTTTTCCCATGCTCGACGTGGGACGTTACAGATCTACGGAAGGTATGTATATTGTTGGTTTATTATTTTTAATTTGTTACAGAACAAGGGTATTCAGATGGATTGAGAGAGCAATAAAATATTACAACAACCTGTGTGTTTATTTCATTAAAATATTTTGCAATATTGTGTGTGTGTTTTTTTTAACCATTTCATACAATTGGATTAATAATGGATAGGTGTCATAATTGACGCCTCTCCATTATTAATCTGGCTTAATGTCACCTTACAATAGCAAGGTGACATTAACCCTTCATTACCCCATATCCCACCGCTACACGGGAGTGGGAAGAGAGTGGCCAAGTGCCAGAATAGGCGCATCTTACAGATGTGCCTTTTCTGGGGTGGCTGGTGGCAGATGTTTTTAGCCAGGGGGGGGCCAATAACCGTGTACTGTATGTAAACCATGTCTCATATCATGTCGGGTTTAGGCAGGAGAAATGGAAAGCCGGCAATCGGCTTTTCTGCTATGTCGCGCTGAAGTAAATATAAATATATATATATATATATATATATATATATATATATATATATATATATAAAACGAAACCCGACTTTACCAAAAGTCGGCGACTTTTGAAATTGGCCGATCTGTTTCGCTCAACCCTAATTTTGATGATTGGCAGCTGTCACACACTTCTCAGCATGTGTTTCAAAAACGCAAACGCAGGAAAAAACGCATGTAAACGTGTCAAAACGCTGTTTTTTTTTACTGCATGAGAAAACGTATGTGTCTAAAAAACGCAGCGTTTTCACGCGTTTACATGCGTTTTTTCACCACCTGCGTTTGCGTTTTAAACGCTGCGTTTTTAAACGCAAATGTGAAACTAGCCTTAGTTTGGTAAACAAAAACAATAATGGCACACAGCAATTTCTGACAAAAATGCATAACGGATCATCTTTAGTAAATGTGTGGCATTTTAATTCACAAGGACAGCAACATACATTACTTTAAGCATACTGTGATGAAACAAGATACAATCATGGGCACACAGTTTGTTTCCACTTTGTCAAAGTGGTACTTAGTGCTCATTCCCCCTGGTGACGAAAATTGTGAAATGCTAACAAAATAGTTTTTATTTTGCATTTGGAACAATGTTGGTCTATGATAGTACGTTAATCTGCTTATTTGTGACTAGCTCGCATTGGATCAAGATCCGACTGTAGAGAAGTCTTAGCATGGTGCAATTGTACTTTTCAATAAGATGACAACACACAACAGAAGTGAATGGGTCGTCACAATAAACAAATCAAACACTTGTACCATGCGAGTGCTGTTGTTTTGTGACACAACAATCGCATTGTAAAAGCTGCCAAATTATGTGCCACATACATTAACCCCTTCACCCCCAAGGGTGGTTTGCACGTTAATGACCGGGCCAATTTTTACAATTCTGACCACTGTCCCTTTATGAGGCTATAACTCTGGAACGCTTTGACGGATCTTGGCGATTCTGACATTGTTTTCTCGTGACATATTGTACTTCATGTTAGTGGTAAAATTTATTCGATATAACTTGCGTTTATTTGTGAAAAAAATGGAAATTTGGCGAAAATTATGAAAATTTTGCAATTTTCCAACTTTGAATTTTTATGCCCTTAAATCACAGACATATGTCACGCAAAATACTTAATAAGTAACATTTCCCACATGTCTACTTTACATCAGTACAATTTTGGAACCAACATTTTTTTTTGTGACGGAGTTATAAGGGTTAAAAGTTGACCAGCAATTTCTCATTTTTACAACACCATTTTTTTTTAGGGACCACATCTCATTTGAAGTCATTTTGAGGGGTCTATATGATAGAAAATACTCAAGTGTGACACCATTCTAAAAACTGCACCCCTCAAGGTGCTCAAAACCACATTCAAGAAGTTTATTAACCCTTCAGGTGTTTCACAGGAATTTTTGGAATGTTTAAATAAAAATGAACATTTAACTTTTTTTCACACAAAATTTATTTCAGCTCCAATTTGTTTTATTTTACCAAGGGTAACAGGAGAAAATGGACCCCCAAAGTTGTTGTATAATTTGTCCTGAGTACGCTGATACCCCATATGTGGGGGTAAACCATTGTTTGGGCGAATGGCAGAGCTTGGAAGGGAAGGAGCGCCATTTGACTTTTCAATGCAAAATTGACTGGAATTGAGATGGGACGCCATGTTGCGTTTGGAGAGCCCCTGATGTGCCTAAACATTGAAACTCCCTACAAGTGACACCATTTTGGAAAGTAGACCCCCTAAGGAACTTATCTAGATGTGTGGTGAGCACTTTGACCCACCAAGTGCTTCACAGAAGTTTATAATGCAGAGCCGTAAAAATAAAAAATCATATTTTTTCACAAAAATGATCTTTTCGCCCCCAATTTTTTATTTTCCCAAGGGTAAGAGAAGAAATTGGACCCCAAAAAATGTTGTGCAATTTGTCCTGAGTACGCTGATACCCCATATGTGGGTGTAAACCATTGTTTGGGCGCATGGCAGAGCTTGGAAGGGAAGGAGCGCCATTTGACTTTTCAATGCAAAATTGACTGGAATTGAGATGGGACGCCATGTTGCGTTTGGAGAGCCCCTGATGTGCCTAAACATTGAAACTCCCTACAAGTGACACCATTTTGGAAAGTAGACCCCCTAAGGAACTTATCTAGATGTGTGGTGAGCACTTTGACCCACCAAGTGCTTCACAGAAGTTTATAATGCAGAGCCGTAAAAATAAAAAATCATATTTTTTCACAAAAATGATCTTTTCGCCCCCAATTTTTTATTTTCCCAAGGGTAAGAGAAGAAATTGGACCGCAAAAAATGTTGTGCAATTTGTCCTGAGTACGCTGATACCCCATATGTGGGTGTAAACCATTGTTTGGGCGCATGGCAGAGCTTGGAAGGGAAGGAGCGCCATTTGACTTTTCAATGCAAAATTGACTGGAATTGAGATGGGACGCCATGTTGCGTTTGGAGAGCCCCTGATGTGCCTAAACATTGAAACTCCCTACAAGTGACACCATTTTGGAAAGTAGACCCCCTAAGGAACTTATCTAGATGTGTTTTGAGAGCTTTGAACCCACAAGTGTTTCACTACAGATTATAACGCAGAGCCGTGAAAATAATTTTTTTTTTTTTTCTCAAAAATGATTTTTTAGCCCCCAGCTTTGTATTTTTACAAGGGTAACAGAATAAATTGGACCCCAAAATTTGTTTTCCAATTTGTCCTGAGTACGCTGATACCCCATATGTCGGGGGGAACCACTGTTTGGGCGCATGACAGAGCTCGGAAGGGAAGGAGCGCCATTTGGAATGCAGACTTAAATGGATTGGTCAGCAGCCGTCACGTTGCATTTGCAGAGCCCCTGATGTACCCAAACAGTACAAACCCCCCACAAGTGACCCCATATTGGAAACTAGACCTCCCAAGGAACTTATCTAGATGTGTTTTGAGAACTTTGAACCCCCAAGTGTTTCACTAAAGTTTATAGCGCAAATCCGTGAAAATAAAAATTCTTTTTTTTTTTCACAAAAATGATTTTTTAGCCCCCAGTTTTGTATTTTCACAAGGGTAACAGGATAAATTGGACCCCAAAAGTTGTTGTCCAATTTGTCCTGAGTACGCTGATACCCCATATGTGGGGGGGAACCACTGTTTGGGTGCATGACAGAGCTCGGAAGGGAAGGAGCACCATTTGGAATGCAGCCTTAAATGGATTGGTCTGCAGGCGTCACGTTGCATTTGCAGAGCCCCTGATGTACCCAAACAGTACAAACCCCCCACAAGTGACCCCATATTGGAAACTAGACCTCCCAAGGAACTTATCTAGATGTGTTGTGAGAACTTTGAACCCCCAAGTGTTTCACTACAGTTTATAACGCAGAGCCGTGAAAATAAAACATCTTTTTTTTCCCACAAAAATGATTTTTAGCCCCCCAAATTTTTATTTTCCTAAGGATAACAAGAGAGCTTGGACCCCAGAAGTTGTTGTTCAATTTGTCCCGAGTACGCTGATAACACATATGTTGGGGTAAACCCCTTTTTGGGCGCACGGGAGAGCTCGGAAGGGAAGGAGCACTGTTTTACTTTTTCAACGCAGAATTGGCTGGAATTGAGATTGGACGCCATGTCGCGCTTGGAGAGCCCCTGATGTGCCTGGACAGTGGAAACTCCCCAATTCTACCTGAAACCCTAACCCAAACACACCCCTAACCCTAATCCCAACGGTAACCCTAACCACACCCCTAGCCCTGACACACCCATAATTCTAATCCCAACCCTAATCCAAACGTAAATGTAATCCAAACCCTAACCCTAACTTTAGCCCCAACCTTAACTTTAGCCCCAACCCTAACTTTAGCCCCAACCCTAACTTTACCTCCAACCCTAGCCCTAACCCTACCCCTACCCCTAACCCTAAACGTGACTGAAATACGTGGCACTGAAATACGTGGCACTGAAATACGTGGCACTGAAATACGTGGCACTGAAATACGTGGCACTGAAATACGTGGCACTGAAATACGTGGCACTTAAATACGTGGCACTGAAATACGTGGCACTGAAATACGTGGCACTGAAATACGTGGCACTGAAATATGTGATACGTGGCACTTAAATACGTGGCACTGAAACACGTGGCACTGAAATACGTGATACATGGCACTGAAATACGTGGCACTGAAATACGTGGCACTGAAATACGTGGCACTGAAATACGTGGCACTGAAACACGTGCAACTGAAATACGTGGTACTAAAATATGTGGCACTGAAATACGTGATACGTGGCACTGAAATACGTGGCACTGAAACACGTGGCACTGAAATATGTGATACGTTGCCCTGAAATACATGGCACTGAAATACGTGGCACTGAAATACGTGGCACTGAAATACGTGGCACTGAAATACGTGGCACTGAAATACGTGGCACTGAAATACGTGGCACTATGACTGTCAGAAAATGTTCATTAAACGGTTAGGGGTGAGGTTAGGGGTAGAGTTAGGGTTAGGGTTTGGATCCCTTTATCACAATGATGGTGGTGGGTGGCTTTTCAGTGTGTTTTCTGTTTTTTTTTCGATAAAAATGCATGCGTTTTTAACGCAAACAAACGCATGTGCTTAAAAACGCAAGAAAATACTGCAGGTTGTATTTCTGAAAATTAACGCATGCAGAAAAAAACCGCATGCGTTTGAAAACGCGACCAAACGTGTACAAAAAAAACGCATGCGTTTTCAATGTTAAATATAGGGAAAAAACGCATGCGTTTTTTTGTGCAAAAAACGCTGCAGACAAAAACGCAAGTGTGAAACCAGCGACGCTTTTTATAGCAAAAAAGTTTTTGCGTCTCCACATTTTGAGAGCTATAATTTTTCCACATTTTGCTCCACAGAGTCATGTGAGGTCTTGTTTTTTGCGGGACGAGTTGACGTTTTTATTGGTAACATTTTCGGACACGTGACCGTTTTTGATCGCTTTTTATTCCGATTTTTGTGAGGCAGAATGACCAAAAACCAGCAATTCCTGAATTTCTTTTGGGAGAGGCGTTTATACCGTTCCGCGTTTGGTAAAATTGATAAAGCAGTTTTATTCTTCGGGTCAGTACGATTACAGCGATATCTCATTTATATCATTTTTTTATGTTTTGGCGCTTTTATACGATAAAAACTATTTTATAGAAAAAATAATTATTTTGGTATCGCTTTATTCTCAGGACTATAACTTTTTAATTTTTTTGCTGATGATGCTGTGTGGCGGCTTGTTTTTTGCAGGACAAGATGACGTTTTCAGTGGTACCATGGTTATTTATATATGTCTTTTTGATCGCGTGTTATTCCACTTTTTGTTCGGCGGTATGGTAATAAAGCGTTGTTTTTTGCCTCGTTTTTTTTTTTTTTTTCTTACGGTGTTTACTGAAGGGGTTAACTAGTGGGGCAGTTTTATAGGTGGGGTCGTTACGGACGCGGCGATACTAAACATGTGTACTTTTATTGTTTTTTTTTATTTATTTAGATAAAGAAATGTATTTATGGGAATAATATTTTTTTTTTTTTTTTCATTATTTTGGAATATTTTTTTTAATTTTTTTTTACACATTTGGAAATTTTTTTTTTTACTTTTTTACTTTGCCCCAGGGGGGACAATACAGATCGGTGATCTGTCAGTTTGCATAGCACTCTGACAGATCACCGATCTGCGAGAGGTGCAGGCTGCTTCACAGTGCCTGCTCTGAGCAGGCGTCTGTGAAGCCACCTCCCTCCCTGCAGGACCCGGATCCGCGGCCATCTTGGATCCGGGTCTGGAGCAGGCAGGGAGGGAGGTAAGACCCTCGCAGCAACGCGATCACATCGCGTTGCTGCGGGGGGCTCAGGGAAGCCCGCAGGGAGCCCCCTCCCTGCGCGATGCTTCCCTGCACCGCCGGCACATCGCGATCATGTTTGATCGCGGTGTGCCGGGGGTTAATGTGCCGGGAGCGGTCCGTGACCGCTCCTGGCACATAGTGCCGGATGTCAGCTGCGATATGCAGCTGACACCCGGCCGCGATCGGCCGCGCTCCCCCCGTGAGCGCGGCCGATCGGCTATGACGTACTATCCCGTCGGCGGTCATGGGGGCCCACCCCACCTCGACGGGATAGTACGTCGGATGTCAGGAAGGGGTTAAGCACCCTGTCAGGTTCCAATATACTACATATATGCATACAATACATATATCTATATATACACTGCTCAAAAAAATAAAGGGAACACTTAAACAACAGAATATAACTCCAAGTAAATCAAAATTCTGTGAAATCAAACTGTCCACTTAGGAAGCAACACTGTTTGACAATCAATGTCACATGCTGTTGTGCAAATGGAATAGACAACAGATGGAAATTATTGGCAATTATCAAGACACACTCAATAAAGGAGTGGTTCTGCAGATGGGGACCACAGACCACATCTCAGTACCAATGCTTTCTGGCTGATGATTTGATCACTTTTGAATGTTGGTTGCGCTTTCACACTCGTGGTAGCATGAGATGGACTCTACAACCCACACAAGTGGCTCAGGAAGAGCAGCTCATCCAGCATGGCACATCAATGTGAGATGTGGCAAGAAGGTTTGCTGTGTCTGTCAGCGTAGTGTCCAGAGACAGGCCAGTACACCAGGAGACGTGGAGGGGGCTGTAGGAGGGCAACAACCCAGCAGTAGGACCGCTACCTCAGCCTTTGTGCAAGGAGGAACAGGAGGAGCACTGTCTGAGCCCTGCAAAATGACCTCCAGCAGGCCAGAAATGTTCATGTGTCTGCACAAACGGTTAGAAACTGACTCCATGAGGATGGTCTGAGTGCCCGACATCCACAGATGGGGGCTTTGCTCACGGCCCAACACCGTGCAGGACGCTTGGCATTTCACACCGAACACCAGGATTGGCAAATTCGCCACTGGCGCCCTGTGCTCTTCACAGATTAAAGTAGGTTCTCTCTGAGCACATATGATAGAGTCTGGAGATGCCTGCTACATCCTTCAGCATGACCGGTTTGGCAGTGGGTCAGTAATGGTCTTGGGTGGCATTTCTTTGGAGGGCCGCACAGCCCTCCATGTGCTTGCCAGAGGTAGCCTGACTGCCATTAGGTACCGAGATGAGATCCTCAAACCCCTTGTGAGCCCATATGCTATTGCGGTTGGCCCTGGGTTCGTCTTAATGCAGGACATTGCCAGACCTCATGTGGCTGGAGTGTGTCAGCAGTTCCTGCAAGATGAAGGCATTGAAGCAATGGACTGGCCCGCCTGTTCCCCAGACCTGAATCCGATTGAACACATCTGGGACATCATATCTCACATCATCCACCAACGTCACGTTGCACCACAGACTGTCCAGGAGTTGGCAGATGCTTTAGTCCAGGTCAGGAAGGTGATCCCTCAGTAGACCATCCGCTGCCTCATCAGGAGCATGCCCAGGCATTGTAGGGAGGTCATACAGGCACGATGAGGCCACACACACAACAGAACATCATTTCCTTGTCTCGAGTCATTTCCACTGAAGTTGGATCAGCCTGTAATTTGATTTTCCACTTTGATTTTGAGCATCATTCCAAATCCGGACCTCCATGGGATATTAATTTTGATTTACATTGATCATTTTTATGTTTCATGGTTCTCAACACATTCCACTATGTAATGAATACAGATTTGCAACTGAAATATTTCATTCAGTGATATCTAGGATGTGGTATTTTAGTGTTCCCTTTTTTTTTTGAGCAGTATATATTTCACAGTGACACACACACATATATATGTTAATACAATACATGCATACATAGATATATTGATAAAATCTAAAAATGCCAAAATTTGCTCTGGCATGTTGTGTCAAATCCCAGCAGGAGCTGACAGGAGAGAACACATGGTTTTCACACAGTTAACACATAGAGAATGTGTAGATATATAGATGTCAGTGACAAATACAATTAGTTTATTGTGTGTGTCAATTACTGTACATGTTACATATTAGTTCATATTATTTTAAATAACAACAATGGCGTGTTCTCCAGTGCAATGTTCAAAACCAGGAAAGTGAAAAGCAGCATCTGGGGGCAGATTATTATAGCCTGGGAAGGGGTTAATACCTATGTAGCTTCCCAGGCTAGTAATATCAGCACACAGCTGTATATTTAGCCTTTACTGGCTATTAAAATGTGGTCACCCCCAAAAAAATTTACATTGTGTCCCTCTCTATTAAAAACCAGCAAAGGGTATGCAGACAGCTGTGGACTGATATTATTCACCTAAGAAGGAACCATAGTTATTGCCCCCCCCAGCTACAAACATCAGCTCTCTCCCACACCAGAAAAGGAGCATCTCTAAGATGTGGCAATTCTAGCACTTAGCCTCGCTCTTACCACTTGCCCTGTAGCAGTGTCAAGTGGGTTATTGAGGGGTTAATGTCACCTTTGTCATGTAAGGTGACATGAAGGGCAGCTTAGTAATGGAGATGTGTCATTAAGACACCTATCCATTAATAATCATATAGATGTTAAGTGGTGAAATTAAGACATGGCCAGAACCATTTATTACAATAAAAAAACACAAAACACAATTTAACATCTTTATTATCATTCTAATCCATGTGACGCCCTCATTATCCTAAATAACATAACACCAAAAGAAAACAACAATATAACGTACCTGTCTGCTGTTATGTCCCACACAGTTAACCAAATCTGGGGCATAGACAGTTTGCAGCCAGGACGGTGCTGTAATGCATCCGTCCCAGGTGTAAACTACTGTGAAATGAGGAGATGCTGGCGGCGCCCGCAGCTTTAGTCACTAGCGGTGACGTCACTGAAGCTGCACCCCCTCACAGCCTCTACTGCGTTGAACTATTAACCGTGGTAAGTTGCCAGGGAAATTGGACGCTTACAGGTCAGTATGTCTGCACAAGCTGATTGGCAGTTGTCCCACTCTCCTTCAAGACCACAGACAATGCTTCAGGGTCTTATTTACTTTGTCATAAGCAAAAATTAGCCAACCAAATACATACTATAGTACATTTAATATTTAGCATACCAAAAGTAAAAACATTATAATGAGATGTTAGTGATTTGGTATGGGGAACAAAGTTGAGAAGGCCATGTATCAGTTACCCACATCAAATGTAAGCTCACAACCCACGTCAAGGGTCCTCATTGTCTTGCGAGTCCGTAACCAAATTTTTGAAAACATCATAAAAATGATAACAAAAAATTAAACATAAACTTTTGTCCACAATACAGATATAATGCTAACTTTAGTTGGTCACCTCTATTTGCCATGGCACACTGCCGTCTAGTGTCTGCAAAAATATTCCTGACTTGAAGGCCAGACTGAACAATTCGCGGAGCATACTGAGTGTCATCTGGAACTGGCACATTCAACACTCTCCCATCCTAAGCAGCATCCAAGGATGTTTCTTGTTTTTGGCAAAAATTATGCAAAATTAGGGCAGCCTTTATGACTTCCTGGACATTGTCTGGATGCATCTGGATTTGTGTATCAAAGATACACCATTTAGAAGTTAAGATCCCAAAAGCAGCCGGACACCAAATGATGTCAGAAGACGGGCAGCGCTAACTGTGCATGACCAAGGTTTAACATAACAGCGCAGGCTATGAGACAGATTAAAACAATGCTAAGGAGGCGGCTCACGGCACCAAGGGGGTAGGAATGACAGCTGTGTTGCGTCTCATTACGAAGGAAAGTCCCACCTCCGTGACGGTTTAACGGTATGCGGGGACACATTTTATAAGTGTTAAGTTCAGCGGGTGCAAGGAGCATAACTAAAAGGGCCACCTCGTTCAGTAACAAACACCTGGGGGGGACAGGTTCCCTTAAATATGGGACAGATTAAAACAACGCTGAGGAGGCGTCTCACGGCACCAAGGGGGTAGGAATGACGGCTGTGTTGCATCTCATTACGAAGGAAAGTCCCACCTCCGTGATGGTTTAACGGTATGAGGGGACACATTTTATAAGTGTTAAGTTCAGCGGGTGCAAGGAGCATTACTAAAAGAGCCACCTCTTTCAGTAACAAACTCCTGGGGGGGACAGGTTCCCTTAAATTTCTGTTCTAGTGTCAGCGTGGAGGTAGCAGGACACATTGCCGGATACACAGCTGGGGATCAGCTGACGTTACTGAAACCCAATAACACTGGGTCATGTGTTGACTGTGCAGACGGCACTTTTGAGCAGCAACTGGTGGTGTTGGAGCCCAGGGATTACAGTTCAGGTGGTAGAAACATGAACACAACAGGAGACCTGGATACTGTAGCCAACCAATTATTTAATCTGGAAGAGGAGTGGCAAATTCCTGAGAGATCCAGGCCTTGTTCATTTTCAGAAAAGTAAGCCGGTCAACATTATCGGAGTATAGTCGCATGCGACGGTCTGTTAGTATACCACCTGCGGAACTAAAGACGTGTTCCGATAATACACTAGCAGCAGGGCAAGCCAGCACCTCTAATGCATACTGGCTAAGCTCTGGCCATGTATCCAGCTTAGAGACCCAAAACTTGAAGGGGGAAGAGCCGTCTGGGAGTACACTGAGAGGGCAAGACATGTAGTCTGTCACCATCTGACGGAAACGTTGCCTCCTGCTGACTGGAGCTGTCTGTGATGGTGTAGACATTTGTGGCTGGCACACAAAACTGTGCCACAGTTGGGCCATACTGGTCTTGCCTTGTGCTGAGGCACTGCTTCTGCTCCCTCTTTGTGCAGAGTTTCCTCCACTGCCTCAATGCACTGAGCTGTTTTGTAAAGCACTAGCAGCACTGCTCTCAGTTGGACTGGAGAAGATGATGGAATTCACCAGTGTGTCTTGGTACTCCCGCATTTTACACTCCCGGTTCAATGGTGTTATGAGGCTTTGTAAGTTGTCCCAGTAGCAAGGATCTAGGAGGGTGTACACCCAATAATCAGCCGTGGTGGGAATGTGGGCGATGCGGCGTTCGTTTCTCAGGCACTGCAGCATGAAATCAACTATGTGCTGCAGACTGTCAACTGGCCAAGAAACGCTGTCCCCCGCTTGAGGCGTGATCTCTACCTGCTCTGCATCATCCCACCCTCGCTCTACACACTGACTACTGGAGAATTGTGTAACTTCCTCCTCTGGACAGATGTCTTCCTCCTCCACTGACTCCTCCTCATCCTCCTCACAAAGTGTCCCCTGCCTAGGCTTTTGTGAGGAACCATGTTGCGCTGACTGTCCAGAAGCAGATGGAATTGGTGACTCCTCATCCTCCACCTCTTCCACAACATCATCCCTTAGCGCTTGCAGTGTTCTTTCAAGCAGGCAGATAAGGGGGACAGTCATGCTGACTAGTGCATCATCTGCACTCGCCATCCGCGTGGAATCAACGAACGCACGCAATACCTGGCAGACGTCCTTCATAGTGGCCCAGTCAGTGGTTGTGAAGTCTGAATGGTGCAGAGTGCGACTTCTTTGTGCCTGATGCAGCTTGTACTCCATTACTGCTGGCTGCTGCTCACACAACCGCTCCAACATATGTAACGTGGAATTCCACCTGGTGGGTAGGTCACATATGATGCGATGTTCCGGAAGGCAGAATCGGCGCTGGAGAGCTGCAATGCGCGATCTTGCCATGCTGGAACGATGCAAGTGAGCACACTCTAGGCAGACCTTGTGTAGCAGTGCATCAAGATCTGGATAGTCCCTCAAAAAACTCTGAACGACCAAGTTGAGCACATGTGCCTGACATCGGATGTGAGTGAGGTTCCCTAGGGCCAGAGGTGCCACCAGATTTTGGCCATTGTCACACACTACCATGCCTGGCTGGAGATACGCTGGCACAAACCACACGTCGCTCTCCTGCTTGATGGCATTCCAGAGCTACTGCGCTTTGTGGCTTCGATTCCCGAAAGAAATTAATTTCAATATGGCCTGTTGACGTTTGGCCACAGCTGTGCTCATATCGGTCGTAACAGGTAAGAGTTCACGGGTCCATGTGGAGGTGGACTGTGACGGCTCCTGCAGCGCTGATTCTGAGGAACTGGAGTATGAGGAGGAGTCAATGTGTACAGACTGAAATCCTGCAATCCTTGGAGTTGGCAGAACTTGTACAGCGCCACTCTCACGATCTGTACCCGGCTCCACAACATTTACCCAATGGGCAGTGAGGGAAAGGTATCGCTCCTGTCCATGGTGACTGATCCACGCATCGGTGGTGAGGTGGACCTTGCTACTGATGGCGTTTAGTAGCGCATGTTTAATGTTTCCCTCCACATGCTTTTGCAGGGAAGGGACGGCTTGCCTGCTGAAATAAAAGCGGCTGGGCACGTTGTTTTGTGGGTCTGACAATGCCATCAAGTTATGGAAGCTGTCAGTCTCCACCAGCCTGAATGACAGCATTTCAAGGGACAGTAGTTTTGCAATGCCAGCATTCAGAGCCTGTGCTCTGGGGTGGTTTGCCGAGGATGGCCACCTTTTCTCCCATGCCTGTGCTACCGATGGCTGTAGACTGGGCTGGGAGTGTAAGGATGACTGGGAACGTGGTGCTGTGGGTGGAATTACACTTGGTCTCTGGACAACAGTGCCAGAGGTTCTTCCATGGCGATCCTGTGAGGAAGTCGAACCAGCTGTGTGTGAGCTGGAGGAAGAGGCAACAACACGAGCTGAAGAGGTGGTAGGTGCCGCTGTAGGTTGGCCTAGGTCTTCAGTGTGTTTTTGTAACTCCACCGCGTGCTTGGTCCGCACATGTTTCCACATATTTGTGGTATTGAGGTTGCTGACACTTTTCCCTCTTTTGACTTTCTGATGACACACCTTGCATTTGACAAAGCAAATGTCATCTGCAACTGTGTCAAAAAAGGACTAGGCACTGCAAGTCTTGGGAGCGCCCGTTTTGGCTTTTGGAAGAGGCATGCTCCTAACGGGTGCCGAAGTGGAGGCTACAGGCACCGCAGTCTTCCCCCTCCCTCTCCCTCTTTGGGCCGTTCGGGGAATCTCTTCCCCAGAGCTGCTCCCACCACCTTCCTGTACCTCACGCCATGATGGGTTAAGGACCTCATCATCTACACTACCCTCTTCCACTAACTGCTTCTCCTGGGTAGTCTCGGCAGCACAGTATGCACCAGAAAGTGGCACCCGAGTCTCATCATCAGATGCGTACTGAGGTGTGCTGACTGGAGGCACTGGCCCACCCATCTCTTCAGAGTCAGAGAGAAAAAGCTGATGGGCATCACAGCATACTGCCTCTTCTTCCATTTCTCCAATGCTGCTTGGCTGGCCCCCTCTTTGCAAGCCAAGAGATTCAGAGAACAGAAGTAGAGATGGCTCCTGTCCTGGGCTCTCTGACTGCCTGGGCAATTTGGCAAGTGGTGAAGAAACAGATGGGTGCTCTTCAGTTAGAGGATGTGGCACTAATTGAAGTCGATGTGTTAGCTGTCATCCATCCGACAATGGCTTCAATGTGCTCGTCCCGCAGCAGCGGGGCACAGCGAGCTCCTACAAAGCTGCGCATGAAGGACTGTTCCCTGCTAAAACTGGGGGATGATGAGTCACCGGTGCCCGCAACAGCCACAGGATCCCCACGTCCTCTCCCTGCTCCACCTCCACACCCATGCCTACGTGCCTTACTCCCTGCCTTCTTCATCTTGGTAGACTGATAAAGATAGGCAGAAAAGTAGTAAGGGCTTAGTGTGCTTATTACTGAACAGCTGCTAACAGGTATAAGGAACACTAATTTTATCAAGTGTGGACTAGACTTTAATATGAGCTAATGTGGCCTACACAACTCTAAAGTGGAGTGTTTGGTGAACTTTATTAACTGTTTGTTTTTTCCACAGAACAGACTACAGAGTGAGCTGCACTCACACAGAGACCGTGCAGACAGCCGTAAATGGTGCTGCAAGGCCAAAAAAAGCTCCTCTATGTAATCCTATATAGTGTTTTTCCACAATCTAGCAGGATACGGATGGAAAGCCACTAATAAGATAAATTTAAAAAAAATGTGCAGCAGGCTGCACTATTTGAAAAACGGACAATGGAACAGTATGAGGCAGTGACACACCCTGAACTGACTATAACCGGCTGTCGCGGCAGAACAGACTACAGAGTGAGCTGCACTCACACGGAAACGATGCAGACAGCCGTAAACGGCGCTGCAAGGCCAAAAAAAACTCCTCTATGTAATCCTATGTAGTGTTTTTCCACAATCTAGCAGGATACAGATGGAAAGCCACTAATAAGATAAATTTGAAAAAATGTGCACTATTTGAAAAACGGACAATGGAACGGTATGAGGCAGTGGCGCACCCTGAGCTGACTACAACCAGCGGTGGCTGCAGACCAGACTACAGAGTGAGCTGCACTCACACAGACACCTTGCAGACAGCCGTTAACAGCGCTGCAAGGCAAAAAAAGGTTCTCACAAAGCGGTTGCTATATTAGCCTGGGTAAAGCACAATGAAGCAAATCGCTCTCTCTAAACTGGCCCTCAGTCAGAACACAGCGTCCTGTCCCTAACTGAATTCACAGCAGAGTGAACCCAAAATGGCGGCGGCGAGTTTTATACTGCATCATGACATCATTTCAGCAGCCAATCACAGTCATGCCAGTAGTTACATGCCTACCATGCAGAACAGGATGTGCCCACACTTCTAATTAGTCCTCATTGGCTGAATTCTGGCTCTGTGAATTATGGGAACTTCCGATTCCAGTATCCGATATACTGAAAGTATCGGAACTCAGTATCGGAATTCCGATACCGCAAATATCGGCCGATACCCGATACTTGCGGTATCAGAATGCTCAACACTAGTCTCATTAAGTCGCATAGCTAATCTTGAATATTGAAAAATGCGAGCATCAGAGGCACTCCCATTTGCCCCAATGTCAGAAATTACAAAACAGTAGTTGCTGTCAGCTACAGCCAGCAGCACTACTGAAAAATATGTTTTGAAACTAAAGTAACGTGAGCCAGAGTTTGGAGGTTCTTCACACAAATGTGTTTACCATCCAGGGCACCAATGTAATTTGGGAACTCTGTGGCTTCCATGAAACCATGGGCAATCCCCACCCAGTCTTGTGTGGTTGTCTGAGGCATGAAGTGTCTCTTCAGGCTGTCCCAAACAAGATAACAGGTTGAGCGCTTTGCCTATATTAGTTTAATATGTTCAGAGGCGTAATTGTATGAGGACTCTATAGATTAGCCATAAAAAGAGCTGAACTGTAAGCAAATATGTCATAGAAGGCATTTTAAATGTTATAAGGATAAGGTGAATTAGGCAGATTCATTGATTTTATGCTCTGGCAATTTACCTAAGTGGAACATTTTCAAAATTGTTGGTTACTTAAAAAAGGATATAATAACCTCAAGGGAGAGCTGTGATAAAATCCATAGATATGTTAGACTAGACTGTGGCCCGATTCTAACGCATCGGGTATTCTAGAATATGCATGTCCCCGTAGTATATGGACAATGATGATTCCAGAATTCGCGGCAGACTGTGCCCGTCGCTGATTGGTCGAGGCAACCTTTATGACATCATCGTCGCCATGGCAACCATTATGGCATCTACGTCAATACTGTTCCCGTCGCTGATTGGTCGAGGCCTAGCGGCCTCGACCAATCAGAGACGCGGGATTTCCATTATGACATCATCGTCGCCATGCTGTGCCCGTCGCTGATTGGTCGAGGCCGCCAGGCCTCGACCAATCAGAGAGGCGGGATTTCCAGGACAGACAGAAAGACAGACAGACAGACAGACAGACAGACAGACAGACGGAAAAACCCTTAGACAATTATATATATAGATAATTTTTGATCACATAAGTTTTTATTAAGTGAGTCACTTTTATTTGTATTTCTGCCTTCTGCTTCAATGTCATTTAACACTATAAGGTTTCAATCTATTTTTTGCAAAAAGAAATGGAAGATTTTTTTTTCTGTGTTCAGAGAACCATAACTTTTTAACATTTTTTCATGATCATAAAAAAATATTATGGCTTGATTTTTAAATATAATTGACTAACATGGGCAATATTCAGAAGAAATAAAAAAATAATAATTTTATTGTCACCATTTTCATAATGAACTTTAGATAAATTAGAATTTTTTTTTGTCTCGTGTAAGGATTAAGACTGGGCTTTGGTACCTGAGCTGAGCTTGGTCCTTAACTGTCGGGGCTGCGTCTGAGGCCGGTTTCACACGTCAGTGGCTCCGGTACGTGAGGTGACAGTTTCCTCACGTACCGGAGACACTGACACACGTAGACCCATAAAAATCAATGCATCTGTTCAGATGTCATTGATTTTTTGCGGACCGTGTCTCCGTGTGCCAAACACGGAGACATGTCAGTGTTCGTGGGAGCGCACGTTTTACACGGACCCAATAGAGTCAATGGGTCCGCGTAAAACACAGACCTCACACGGACATTCTCCGTCTGGGGTCCATGTGCGTGCCGGAGACAGCGCTACAGTAAGCGCTGTCCCCCCCACATGGTGCTGAAGCCGGTATTCATATCTTCCCTGTAGCAGCGTTTGCTATAGAGAAAATATGAAGAATAGTGTTAAAAATAAAGATCCATGTGTCCGCCGCCCCCCCACCCCCTGTGCGCCCGCCCCGCTGGTCAGAAAATACCCGCTCCCTCGCTCCTTCCTGGTCTGGCCGCGCCTCCTACTGTATGCGGTCACGTGGGGCCGATCATTTACAATCATGAATAGTCGGCTCCGCCCCTATGGGGGGTGGAGCCACATATTCATGACTGTAAATGATCGGGCCCACGTGACCGCATGCAGGAGAAGCCGCGGCCAGACCAGGAAGGAGCGACAGCCGACGGGGGACCCGGGTAAGTATTTTCTGACCAGCGGGGGGGCGCACAGGGGGTGGGGGGGCGGCGGACACCTAAATCTTTATTTTTAACACTATTCTTCATATTTTCTCTGCAGCAAACGCTACTGCAGAGAGGATATGAATCGCAGCTTCAGCAGCTTCAGCACCATGCAGAGTGGGTACCACACGCTCCGTGTGGTACCCACTCGCCATACGGGCGGCACACGTGTGCCGCAGGTATGGCCTCCGTGAGTTCCCAGGCAGACGGACACGGATAACTCCGGTACCGATTTATTCCGGTACCGGAATTATCTGGACGTGTGGGACAGCCCTTATGTTGCCTGGGGGAAGGAACTGGACAAATTCCATGACCTGGAAAGAGGAAGCGTGATAAGATGGAGGACAGAGAGGAAAGCGCACAATGCAGCAGGCAGTTTTCCGCCATCAGGGAGAGTGCAGGACAGGGAGAAGTGTGCTCTCCGCTCTGAGCAGCAGTGCCGTAACATACTGTGGCCGAGATCTCCAAAGTGCTCCAGCAGTATTAGGGTTTGGAGAAGGCACCAAATATTTATTTATAAAGTAATAGGTGCGTTCACAACTCGGGGTCCACCGTGCAGGAGTAAAACCCGCTGCTAGCAAGTGACGTTATGGTGGTATAAGTGAACTCTGTTACTTCACAGAGACACTTAAGACAAGAGAATGCTGTGCCCTGTTAACCTCACAGAGGAACACAGCTACCAAATAGAGTGAACAGTGGTCATGCAGTCAGAATAGCACACATAAAACTCCTCACCGGAGGTGCCGGTATTCTAGGGGCTTATTTCAGCCAAACCCTGAAACCACATACATAAGACCACACTGGCGCTGAACACACAACTTAGTTGATACTAGTGCATGGCCGTACGGCCATGCAAACCTTTTATAGCTGCAGCAACTTCAGGACCTTCCAAGAGGACCAATGGGAGCTGCTACAGTATCTGAGCAACTTCAGGACCTTCCTAGAGGACGAATGGGAGCTGCTGCATTACCTGAGCATGTAACCCTCGACCTCAAATGAGAGGTCTTACCCTGGGCATGCTCAGAAGGGGAAAAGCAGGACTTTGTCCCAGAGACATCTGCTCACCGCTGACCAGTACTGGCTACAATGGCTGAGCCTGGAAAAGCAGCAGTAACCATCCGCACCGTATCAGGCTGAGCCAGATGCTGGGACCGATGTCTCCGCTGAGCAGGCTCCACTGTGGCTGGAGAGGAATGGGAGACCGGAGAGGAGATGGCTCGAGATTCCCCTTGTGCAGAGGTGGGAACTCGACCCCTAACAAGCAGGACAGTGAGTGTGGGAAGCACCTCGCGCCTGGTGAAGCATAAGACAGCACGTGTGCAGAGAAGCATGGGCCAGTTTACAGGACATTGAAGTGCAGTTCCCTTTGCTGGCTAGCACAGTTGGTACAGAGGCTTCTGCATCTTTTCCCATTTTGATTGCACAGGCTTATGGACTGGGGCTCAGCGGGTAAAACCGGAGACAGCCCGCTACCACCAGAAGACGGATCGCTAACCTTGGACCCCATCGGAGGATGCTACATTGGCCGCTGCTGGTCTTACTACCTCCACTGGACTGTGGACTAAGGACCCCACCAGGAGCTACGATAAGTGTTGCTTGAAACTTAGGTGGTTGCACTCATTCTGCTTATTTTCATTTAATTCTTATTGTTCTAATAACTCTTTGCCACTGCTTATTAACTCCCTGCGAGGAGACTTTATCCTTTATTGTTAAATAATAAATAAGTACTGTTATATCATACCGCTCTGCAATCCCTGCGTACTGCATCTCAGCACCTTCTTACATCTGCATGGGATATCACATCTGCCGATTACTCATAATAACTTTTTGTTATAAAAACATTTTTGGCTGTCAGTAAAAAGCTGTGGAACTATGCATTTGGCATAGGGTAGAATTATAAGCTTGGCAGTCTTAGAGGCCCTACTGATGCCTTACTGCTGAGATAACATGATCATATTTAAGATGATAAACTGGGCTGTTATTTCCTAGGATGTTAGAGCCATGATTAGTCGGTTGGTTGTATTTTGGTCATATTGGGATGGTTTGCTGGAGGTAAATAGTTATTAAGGAACATGGGGCCTTGGGGAACCTTCCCAGCAGCTACACTTCCAGTGGACCACTTTGACATGTTTTGGATGCTGTTTGCATTGGATTGCTGCTGTGTCTGTGGGTCAATGGCTTCATTTTTGTGAGGGGGTTATGATTTCCCTATAATTTTTTTTTTTTAGATTTTTTTTTATTTGTGATCATGCCTATTTTAGTATAGAAAAGAATACTAATTCATAGTGTAAAAATGCTTTCTGCTATGGCCTATGTGCTTTGTTACACACAAGGAATTATATTTTATAACACCTCAGACTAGTCATGAAAGAAGTTTATTAGTTAAATTGGCTTTATGGTAGGTAAAGAGTTACAATATGACTGTGGATGAGAAGATAATTTTCATCACACACTCTGGGAGCAGGAATGATACTTGAAACTTTGGCCTGTTCTGACAGCATCTAGCAGTAAGGAGCCACGTGTGATCAGCAAACTCAAAAGGAAGGGTGAGCTGTTATCATTTGATATTTGGAAAAATTTGGGGGATGGTTGTAGGAAAGAATCAAGGAATGTTTTAATACTGGGCAATTTATTGTCCTTTAGTCTGTTCCTATGGAAGAACATAAATAACACATAGCTAAGTACTCAAGGATTCTTTAGATGTAGTCACCACTTGTAAAACAATGTAGTCTTTTCTGATGCTGAAGGTGATAATCAATTTTTGATCAGGAATGTTCTCCATTGCAATTCATATCGTGTAGTTTAAGCTTATATGCTGTTATCATGTGTTTTTGATGTGCTCTCGAATATGTAGGCTGCTCTACAAGGTCATTAGAAACCCTTATACGTAAACTCCAAGGTGACACCAATAATCCTTCAATAAGAAATATCTCGATTGGGGCTTCGCCAGTTACCAATAGTCATGATGACCAAAAGGTTGCTTCGCCAGTTACCAATACCATAAGGCAGTTTTTTCTAATCCATGTTGGTAAGGATGAGGAAATAGGGAAAACTACTACATGACAGAGAGGCCTTTAGGAAATTTAAATTAGATATATATGTGCCATCAGGATTAAACTTAATGCAGCTGTACCAGGCTTAGAAGTTGAAGAAAAAGGGCGTATAATTCTAAGAGTGAACTGTGATTTGCCAGAGGAAAAAAAAAGAATCACCTACTCTGAATTATTTTTGCTCCCACTGTGACAGCACACTCGTAGAATCCTACAGCTTATTTCAGCACTGTGCACTGTGGAGATGTGCAGGTTTCAGACCAGGGAATGGAGAATATGTATGACTTATAATACCACTGACCAATGATATGTATGAGCAGGGGCCGACTAAAGGGTGCGGTCTCACTCCATAGAACTGTATGGATAATGATGTGCACCCCCTGGCAGCCAATATATATAACTCAAATATACCCTCCTTTCATCGCTCTGAAACCAGTTCACAGTGCATGCACTGGATAATTTTAGTGAGTCACATAGAATGACTGCAAAAAACATGCTTCCGGCGCAATCATGTTAAACTGACAGCGGCATGACATGTTAGCAGCTGTGGGAAGATCGTGGATTCCACCCTTGGCTGTTAGGGGCAGATGTCAGCTGATAAAGTCAGCTGACATGTACCGGAAAACATATTATCTCAACGCCGAAGCCCACATAGAGTGCGGGGATACAACCTATGACATACGTATATGTCATAGGTCATGAAGGGGTAAAAAAAAAACTGACCGCATTAACAATTTAGATAATGCTATCCCATCAGTGGTTTGGATGCTGTTCACATTGGGTTTGCTTCAGTGCCTGGGGTGAATGGCTTTTCTGTTTGTCATGATTTCCATATAATTGTATTATTATTATTATTATTATTAATATTTTTTATTTGGGAGCATGTATCATTTAATAGTAGTAGAGAAAATCCTAATCTTTAGTGTATAAGCATCTTTAGTGTTATGACTTATGTGCTTAGGTTGTGACACACAAGAGGTTAAATTTTACGACTCCTCAGACTGACTATTTGAGAGGTTTATTACTGAAATTATGTTTATGGTGGGTTTAGAGTTACATCATGACAAAGGAGATGAAGAAGAGCATTTTAACACTGAGAGCTGGAACTTAACACTTTGGTCTGTTGGTGTCTGGCAATAATGAAGTCGAGAGCCTCAAATGAACTACAAATACTGCAGGAAGGGTGAGCTGGCTATTTTTTGTTCTTTTTTAGCACATTGCTAGCGCCTATAGTTTTCTTGCCGAGCCACTTGGCTAACCCACTGGTCTCTCCTATAATCCCCACAGAGTTTGCCTCCTGAAAGTGCTACCGCACACTTGGCTCTGGTACATCATGGTGCATGTTTACCTACCTGGTTCTGCTATTCCAAGGTGCTGTCCGTACATTTCACTCTGCCTACCAACTCGTTTCTGCTGTTACAAGTTGCTGTCCCTACTGCAGCGTCATGTCTGTCTGAAAGATTGTGCTCTTCTACTCTGCAATTTCAAAGTTCCTGTCATGCTTTTCACCAAGACCTATGACTTGGTGAATATACCTTAGCAGGTGAGTATGAACTTTTAACATGTTTGCTAAAAAGCTTTTAGGTCTTCACTATCGAAACAACAAACCTGTTGCTGATCCCAAGAAAGGGATACATTTCCGACAGTTAAAATGCAAAACACTCATTGGCTGCCATTACTTTATTAAGTATACTGAGCTGGAGAACTCCTCGGAATTTTCATAGTGCTGCAAGGTGCACAACACGACAAGGTGCACAAACTGGCCAGATAATAGTGGTGACACCTCCACTGTCTTTTGTAATTGGCAACATTTAACATTTTTTCTAACCAAAAATGTACAAACACCTTAACATTTTTAGCACATTTGTTTTGCTACAATACAATAAAATCCGTAAAAAAACGAAAACAACAATGCTGGAATTGTGTTCCCACCACTTCCTTGCAACATGATCTTTATATAAAATGAATGGCACGATTCAAAACTATTGTCTTTGCAAAAAACAAGCCCTCATATTGCTATGTTGGAGGAAATAATAGAGAAGAAATAGCACTGAAAATCAAAATATACATTCATCTTTAACCCCTTCTTCACGTGGCCATTTTCCATTTTTACGGTTTTGTTTTTTCCCCCCCTTCTTCTCAGAGCCGATACTTTTTTATTTTTCTGTCCACATGAACATATGAGGGCTTCCTTTTTGCACAATGAGTTCTGCTTTTGAAAGACACCTTTAATTTTACCAAATAATGTACTGAAAATGGGAAAAAAATTCCAAGTTCGGTGACATTGCGAAAAAAATTCAATTCTGACAATGTTTTTAGAAATACATTTTGAGGTAAAAATATTCTTAAAGTATGATTCTGCACATTATTACAGTTATGGAGAAACCAGACAGGTAAAGTTTTTTTAAAAATGTATTTAGTAGTGAAAATAAAATCAGAAGTTTAAAAAAAAAATTGGGGAGTTGAGTCGCCATTTTCTTTGAACCATAACGTTTTCATTTTTCGATCGATGGAGCTGTGTGAGGGCTTATTTTTTGCAGCACAAGACAAAGTTTTTATTGATACCATTTTGGGTTAGATATGACATTTTAATATCTTGGTACAACATTTTTGTGGTATTCCAGTGACCAATAAAAACGTGATTTTGGTGTTCCTGAAATTTTTCTACTGAGGGTGTTTATCGACCGGGTTAATTGTTTTTATATTTTAATAGATTGGGCTTTTCTGAAAGCGGCAATACCACATATGTGCATTTTACTTTGTTTTCTTTATTTTAGTGGATGAAAAGAGTGGTGAATTTAACTTTTATTTTTTATTTTAATATGTTCATATTTTTAAAATGTTTTTTCACTGTACTTGTTAATCCCCTTAGGGGACCTTAACCTCTTATCGACTGATTGTTTTTGCTACATACAACAATGCCACAACATTTCTCAATATAGTGAAAATCATGGTCTCCTGTTGAAGCCCTGCCACAGGCTGCATTTCAAAGGAGATCCATGAAGATAGGCATGGGGGTCTTTAGAAGACCCCGTCGATGATCCACGATCACTAGTGTTGAGCCTTCCAATACTGCAAATATCGGGTATCGGCCGATATTTGCTGTATCGGAATTCCGATACCGAGTTCCGATATTTTTGCGATATTGGAAATCAGAATCGGAAGTGTGCTGTGTGTATGGTTCCCAGGGTCTGGAGGAGAGGAGACTCTCCTTCAGGCCCTGGGATCCATATTCATGTAAAAAATAAATAATAAAAAATATTGATATACTCACCCCTCCGGCGGACCCTGGCACTTAGCGGTGCCTCCGTTCCTAAGAATAAAGGGAGTGAAGGACCTTCGATGACGTCGCGGCTTGTGATGGCGTGAGCGGTCACATGAGCGGTCACACGACCAATCACAAGTTGCGACGTCATCGAAGGCCCTTCACTCTGCATTCTTAAGAACGGAGGTAGGTGCTTGGACCGGTGAGAGCCGGGGCCGTCAGAGGGGTGAGTATATCAATATATATTTTTTTTTATTCTTTATTTTATACATGAATATGGATCCCAGGGCCTGAAGGAGAGTTTCCTCTCCTTCAGACCCTGGGAACCATTCCGATATTTTGTGTCCCATTGATATGCATTTGTATCGGGTATCAGTATCGGCGATATCCAATATTTTTTGGATATCGGCCGATCCAATCCGATACCGGTACCTTTGCATATCGGAAGGTATCGCTCAACACTAACGATCACGTCACAGGTGTGCCGATAGGCCAATTGAATGGTGTGCCCATCTGCAGGTGTGTGTTTAATGTAATTGTCACAGATTGACAGCAGCATTTAACAGTTTAACAATCAGGGGTTGTGCTTTGTGCTATAAGCAATTGTTAGAGACAGGTCCTGGCTGAAATACACAGCCACGACCTGCGAGTCTGCTACATACAGTACATCCGCTAATGATTTGCGCCGTACATGTATGGCAGATATCAGTAAGGGGTTAATGACTAAACATTTTGGGTCTAAATCATTATTGTATTTGCACCTTTATTGGCAATTTTTTGCTACTTTTTAATTTGCAGCTTATTCTCCTTAAATGTCAGCACTTTTTTTAAAATAATATATGCTGTAGAAAATAAGATCATGTAAGAGGTAGATAATTAAAAATATATTTTAAGTCAACTTTCCTCTGCAGCCACTAGGCATTTCATCTTCCCCCATCTGGTTTTTGGAAAATCTTCTGATCACCACTGCAGAGGCCCGATACATTTCTATCTAAGCACACGGAAGGTTATAATGTCATGACCTGTGGTGTGACTTTATGCTCATAAAGTTCGGGGTTCATTCTGAACTTTGAACATGGACGTTCTCCTGACAGTCCGTTTTACTGTTTGGGTTCAGTGCAGAATAAGTTTTGTTGAAAGGCTGCAGCACAGCAACCCAACATGCTTTTAGGCTGTGGGAACTTCTGGAGCTATTACAGTCATGCCTGTATATATACCAGATCACAGGTTGCCCACCACTTCATCTCAGCCTGGTGCAGCGAGTCTTAACAGCTTGTGGAGCAACATGCCATAACAGCCTGTTACACAGTGTCATAACAGCCTGTTGCACAATGCCCTAACAGCCAGATGCAGAATGCCCTAATAGCCTGGATCAGCATGCCTTAACAGCTTGGTGCAGCGTGCCGAAACAGCCTGGTGTAGAGTTCCCCAACAGACTGGAGCTGCATGCCCAAACGGTCTGGTGCATCATACCATAACAGCCTGGTGCAGTGTGCCATAACAGCCTGGTGCAGTGTGCCATAACAGCCTGGTGCAGTGTGCCATAACAGCCTGGTGTAGTGTGCCATTGTAAGAAGAGGGACGTGCCACAGGTACCTTTTTTGTCCCGGAACTGTCAGGGCTGTTGCCTCTGTTGTCTCATTGCAGGTGGAAAGAGGGGGTGTGGCTAAGGGTTTACAGACTCAGCATGCAGAAATGGGCAGACTTGGTGGGAAGAGACAGCTCACAGCAGGGGGACGTGAGTGCTCCGGCCCTCCGGCCCTTCAGCGTCAGTATAGCGCAGGCCCGCACTCGAGCTTCCCCGCCACCGATAACAGAGCCTGTGAGGAGTGACCTGCAGTGTGCCCGTTGGTGACCACAAAGCGCAGTGTTGAGCATTCCGGGCTCGTGAGTACTGTGCGCATGCTGCCAGAGAAAGACCGGGAGCAGGACTGTCTTCTGTGCCCTGATTCACCAGTGTATATCTTCCAGGTCCTGTCGGGCTTAAACAGTGCTGTGGCCCATGCTCTTCCGGCCACATCAGTACATGGACTAGGGGCTCAGTGGAAGGTATCGGATACCAACCACTGCCGCCAGAAGTCAGATCAATGTTACTTCCAGGACCATATTGGACAAGCGCCATGTCAGCCATTGTTAGTGCCATCACCTGTTCCAGGATGACCACGTCATGATAAAAATCTGACAAGATAAGTTAACCCCCAAGAACTGTTAATACCTTTTTCCACTGTTCCTTAACCCCTGCATCTTATCTATATTTTTGTACTGCATACCCAAACCCCCAAATTAACCTTTAACCTCCCTGCATGGAGTATCTAAGTGTGAATTAAATGTGTTAACCCTTCCTCTGTCTTCTGTCCGTCACTGCATTCACCAATCTGCTCACACCATAACAGCCTGGTGCAGCATGCAAAAACAGCCCTGTGCAGAGTGCAAAAACAGCCTGGTGTAGAGTGCTCCAACAGCTTGGAGCTGTGTGCCCTAACAGCCTGGTGCAGTATGCCAAAACAGCCTTGTGCACCATGCCATAATAGCCTGATGCAGCATGCCCTAACAGCCTCATGTAGAGTGCCCTTACAGTCTGGTGCAGCATGCCATAACAGCCTGATGCACAGTACCATAATAGCCTGGTGCAGCATTCCCTACTGTAAACGCCTGCTGCAGAGATCCAGAACTGTGCAGAGTGTATTAATAGCCTGGTGCACAATGTTCGAAAAGCAAGATGCAGAGTGCATGGTGCAGTATGCCATAACAGCCTGGTGCAGTGTGCCAAACAGCCTAGTGTAGCATGCCCTAATAGCCTGTTGCAGAGTATCCTAAGGGTGTAATAATCTGCTGGGCACCTTCTCTTCTTCACTGTATAATTTTTGGGGTGGAAAAATGAGGAGAGCATCAACATGGTTAATTGATGACTGCAGCAAATCTCTGGTGATCAAACACAGGTGCTAATTGCTGCGTCTTTCTGCACTGTGTAGGCCGTCAAGAAGGGCAGTGGAGAGGACTGGTGGAAGAAGATGTGGGGGATGATGAAGTTCTGAACTCCACATGGAGTGAAGGCTGTCCGGGTGATGTGCACATTTTGGAGGAAGAGAAGGTGGTCACAATGCCTCATTTACACAGCAAAAGAGGGAGCAGGATACAAAAGCTCACGGGCTGGCCCCTAGCCAGTATGTCATCTGCTACTGCCCATCGCACCAAGGAAATGAGCACACCAAAGTGAGTTCTAAGGAGCTCCTTGGGTGGCAACTCATCAGGCAGTTTGCTGTGGACAAGAGATAAGTGCTTTTTACACTGTGCAGTCGGAGCCTGAAGCTAGGCATAAATGTTCTGGGCCTGAGCATCACCTGCATGACAAAACATTTGAATTAAAAGCAGGAACTGCAGTGGAGTACACACTTGAAAAAACAGGAAAGATCTGAGTCTCCTCTTACTCTGGGGAACTAAACAAGAACTAATTTTAAACAATATCTTTATTTCAACGTATTTAGGATAAACATACCAACACAACCCCTTAAAAGACCCTTCTATATAAGACACCTGCACCTGCAATCAGGCACAGCATATCACCGATGTGGTCACACACGGTTTTTTTCCCATATGCCTCCTGAGGAACCATATCATGGGGGGGAAACGCGTAGAGGCGAGATCTGGGCACAGATAAGTGCAACAGATTTTTAACTGTTATTATTTTGACTTTTTCACCATGTATATATTCTAAAATAACAATAATATTACTATATATATGTGTCTTTAGTACATAGATAAGACTGCATCTCTCTTGGCTTTGTGTGATAAATTTAATAACAGAGCTGACATATAGTATGTTCTGATTCACTGTGCATCTCCTGCTGACATGATGATTTAATGCTTATACTGTAGCCCACCAGCACAGCCCCATAGGCACTTTCCCTCAGCGGGTCTAATTATCTGTAGGGACCTGTTTAGGGCATCCTAGGGACAGCCGCCGAGGAGCGGGGGCGCCATTTTGCGATCAAGAGGGTGCCAACCTCCGCTGTGAGGCAGGGCAGTGTTGGTAGGGACGCATAAGGGTGCGATAGCCAGTGAAGGAGGCTTAGAACAGACGGCTAAGTGTGCCATTTTTATTTGATTGAGCCTTGAGAGGCAGTGAGTCTATCTGTCATTTTGTTATTTGGTGGAAATATCATATCTGGTAACTGTCTGTAATATTTGGGCCCTAGGAGTGGGCAGGTGTGAGGTGTCCACGACGCATTGTGCACTAGGGACCCATAGGGCATTGAGGGTCAGCCGTCGAGGAGCGGGGGCGCCATATTGCATTCAAGAGGGTGCCAACCTCCGCAGTTAGGTAGGGGGCACCACAGGGACGTGTAGGTTTAGATCTCAGATAGGTACCCCATCCCTCTGCCCATATATATGCAGACCAGATAGTTAACCCTGTCTTATATAGAAGGGTCTTTTAAGGGGTTGTGTTGGTATGTTTATCCTAAATACGTTGAAATAAAGATATTGTTTAAAATTAGTTCTTGTTTAGTTCTCTATTAAATACTAATTTGGGGTTATCATTTAATAAAATTCTCCTCTTACTCTCTCTTCTGGTGCAGTCTTGGCCCTTCCTCCCACTCTCAATCTACAGGGCCACCTGGTACCCCAAAAAGAGAGGATGTGTCAGTACCATAACCACCAGCAGTGTCATGGAGCATCAACACCTGAATGACAGCATTTCCAAATTTCTGGTCTTTGAAATGCTGCCATTCTGGCTGGAGGAGACAGACTGTTTAAAAAGAAACTGATGGCGGTGGCTGTCCCACAGTGTGTGCTTTCCAGCTGCCACTACTTTTACAGGCGGGCCAACCCTTCTTTGCACAAAAATATTGTGGACAAAATAAGGTGTGCACTCCATCAGTGGCAAGGTCCACATAATCACCAGTATGTGGACTAGTAAGCATGTACAGGGATGTAAAATCTCTCTAACTGCCCATTGGGTAAATGTATTGGTTGCTGGTCCTGAGGCAGAAGGTGTTTTGGCGAATGTCATACTACCACCAATGATTGCTGGATGTTTCTCTGTCCAGGTTACCTCCTTTGCTTCTTCCACCACCTCTTCATCTGGTTAGTGTAAAACCTGCACCACCAACTTCAGCACAGCCAGAGATGACCGACAGCAGGCTGTTCTAAAACTCATCTGTTTGGGGAAAGATCCCACACCACATAGGAGCTGTATATGGGGATTAAACAACAGACAAATGAGTGGTTGATGCTGCTGAACCTCAAGAGCAGCCTGTTGGTGTGCAATATAGGGCAAAATCTCTTAACAGCTCTGGGTCTAGCCTGTTTTACGCACATCCCTTACTTGTGCGTGTGTTGAATTTGGTGGTGCAGGGTTTACTTAAACATTATCCAGATCTGTCAGAGCTGCTGCAGAAAATGTGGGCTGTCTGTGCGTGCTTTCAGAATTCTCACCTTTCTGCTGCTTGCCTGTCTGTGCTGCAGCTTCACTTCTGCCTTCCCACTCACTGCCTCACATACGACAAACCAACAAGGTGGAACTCCACCTTGCATATGCTGGACAGACTGGGAGAACAGAAGGAGGTAATAGTGGAGTTTCAGATGCAGCACACATTGGTGAATCACTCTGCGAAACACCACCTCTTCACCACCAACGAGTGAGTCTCAATGCTTGACGTGTTTGTGCTGCTTTGAGTATATGGCCAACACTGATGACTCAATCATCAGCATTACTATCCCAGTTCTCTGGATCCTTTAAAAACCGCTGCAGGCAATGATGGATGAGGAGATAGCATGGGAGAAAGAGGAGCAGTACATACAGGAAACTATCACATGATTATCAGGACATTCATCCACACATGGCTCGGAGGTGGGGTTCTGTACCAACAGCAGCCAGGAACACAACTTTCCAGCCAGGGGACAGTTTTTATGGATGAGGAGGATGAGAGACCGTGTTCATAGCAGGGTGGCACTCAAAGCATCTCTATGGCCTCACTAGAGCGTGGCTGGGAGAATACATAGGACACAGGCTATGCATCTCCCACTGAGGACAGTTTGTTGTTACCTCTGGCCAGCCCAGAACCCATGAGCCAATATATGTTGCTTACTCTGTGCAATGACCACGGAGTTGCCCAGTTGTTACCAGTGCTGATTACAATGTTGCCAACCTGCTGGATCACTGTTACAAAGACAATGTACCATCATTACTTCCATCACTGAAGCGCAATCAGAAAATGTGGGAATACAAGTGCACGCAGGTAGACGCTCTACTAACAGCATTCCCACCTGACAGTGGGGACTCAGTAGAAGCACAAGGCAGTGTTGGCCACCTCCTCCTCCGCCTCTTCCACCTACACATTCACTTCCTCCTCCTCCACTTAGACCTCCTCCTCCTGGTTCAAGATAATTGTTTTTCTTTTTTTTTCACAGCACAAAAGTTAGCGACCCCATTCTCTTCTATTGGGTTAGGGGTCAAGTTTGGTTACCCAAACCGAACTTTGGAATAAAGTTCGACTGAATACGACAAGCTCAAACTTTCAAATGTTTGCTCATCTCTACTCATCAGAGCTAATGGTCTTGGCCTAGTGTGATAACACAGAGTACAGCAGTGATAAAAAAAAATGCAATGGGATGGTACAGAGCGTCGCAGAAGTGGAGCAGTAAAGTGAGTCAGAGTATTTTTTAACCTTTTGATGGTTGGTTATGCTTCAGCCAGCCACCATTTTGCTGAATTAGTGCAAAAGCAAATTACGAAAAATGACAAATGCATTGCAATTGTTTAGTTGAATTTAATTTCACTCAAATATATCCACATTTCACTATATCACAGATATCTTAGCACAAATGTTGTACTCTTAAAAAGTGGCAAAACAGGCCAAAGACAAAAATAAAAAGCATTTTTAATTGAAATTCCAGAAAAGCGCATTTTGATGAATTTTGCACATAAAACGTCAACGAATATCATATGATTTTAAAAAAGTGCAAAAAACAGCAAGTAATAAATATGGCCTTTTGTGCTGAAATTTACCAAAAGTGAAGAATAAAAAGAATGTGTTTTTTTTCTAATTCCAAATTTAAATCATATATAGGTTTAAAAATGCCACAAAAAATAGAATCATCATCGTCAGTCCCATTACTAAATTTCACTAATGATATATCATGTTCCTTTCAAAAACATTTTAAGCACATATATTGTCTCCTAAAAAATTAACCCTCTCCACTACAAAATCCAGATCACTACACAGCAAAGATATCACTGAATACTAAAAGTGAAAAGAACTTTGCAAAGTGGAAATTCTATAGATTATATACATTGTAGGTACCCGCATTCTAAAACGTATAAAGAAGACGTCTCTTCTAGACATTATAAATGTATTTACATAAAAAAATTAATAAAATAATATGCATAAGTGACAGGGTATAAACATTGTTTTTTAAGTCAGTTTTGAGACACAGTCACATAATTATTAATTCCATCAGTAGACTTGGACTTGCTGAACGAATTAAAGAACTTCTCCATGGTAGTCAAACTCTAAAAATAATTGTACATCTATAACAGGCTTATATCTGTTCCCGGATCTCCTACAGACCATTACAGATATCTTTATTTCTGCTTTGTGATTGGATAGATGCATGTATATAAGGCTGACCTGACATGATGGTTGGCATGCATCTCGTCAAGAGACAATTCCTTCCAATATTATAGAACTAACAACATGGATGTGAAAATGAACCTCCTTTTACTACTTTTTGTAGTGGGACCCGTGACAAGCCTTCCTCCACCTCTACAGGTAAGATTTATTTTTATGTCCCCATTAGAAAAGCCTTTTCCTAAACTTTCTTCACGTCTCCTCCATTCTTTAATCCTTAGTTTAGATTGGCTAAAGGGAATTTATCAGAACAATTCACCAGCATCACCTCCAGAACTCTGTATGTAGTCATTTTGCTCTCTGAAAGATGAACATTATCCATATCTTCCCCTATGCAATCTATTTTAATTCATATCTGAATGAAGCTTAAGTGCTCTGGGCATGATCAAAGCACTTCTCAAGTGCGGTCTCGTTGACTCTGTTCTCCACCCAGGCACACCTTCTGAGGCTTGACGAAGCCTCACTGGCTTGAGTACACAGCATCCAGTGAGTCATTAGTCAAACAGAGGAAGGTGGGTCTAGGTAGGAAATACATAGCTTAAGGGAGACAAAGGTTTGGTAAGTGCTTTAACACTCCCAAAGCACTTAAGTTTAACTTGCATTTGAATTAAAACAGAGATAGAGCAGTGAGGGAGCCAACAGTTTGCCAAGGTGAAGGTGTGGACAACATTATCTTTCAGAGAGAAAAATTACCAGATAAACACTTTAGGAGGATGGGTGGATCATTTGGAAATATTCCTTTTGTAACATTAGACAATATTGGAGAACAATAAGGCCATTTACTTTTGTTATTGCCTAATCTTTGCTAAGAAGGTTTTACCAGTTTGTACAATTCTGATACATTTTTGTGTCACCCTTCGTGTTAATAGTTGGTTTTATGATTTTTTTAGAAGATTTTTTGCCTTCTTATGTGTCTTTATGGAGAGCATGTCATATCCAGAAATGCTAATTACCTCTAGATATAGTGGTAATCTGCAGGAAAAGAGCAGACAAATCCAGTGTATCTGGCTCACTGGAGCAGACAGTGAAATGTTACTGCTCTCTTCCAATTTCCAAGTCCGTGGGACGGAGCGGTGAGCATGTCGTCATCACCGATAAATCACCGATAAATGAGTTTTTGGAGGTCTTATGTTCCCGTTAGATCCTCAGTGACTTCACAGATTGTCATTCTGGGAAATGTATCCTTAAAAATTCATAATAATGGAAATTGCAAGTAATTGCTTTATCTTCTTTTCTTTAATGAGAGAGTGATTAAGAATTTATATACAATACGCAGTTTATGTTGGAAATTTTACTGCCCAAAATTCCATCTTGTCTATGCTGACCTAATCTACTGCAAACATTTCAAGAAGTGTAACTAATGATTACCCATATTTCTTCTACAGTTTTCCATATCAGGCTTAAAAGGAAATGGTAAGAACTCTCTTGGATATGATTTGGGTTATTCTTCAGTGTCCTCGCTTTATTTTTACTATTTGTCTTTATTGAATACTTTTATATTTACTATATAAAATTAAGTAAATTCATAAACAAGCGCTGAACTATCAACACACCTTTCAGAAATCAATTGTACAAGCAAATGTAATAAATCTTATAATATACTGTATGCTATGAAGCAAATATGCTTTTGTTTCCACTTATGAGCCACTTCTCCCGTAGCCTGCCTCTTGAATTCATCATTCACTCTGAAAAACAGTTAAAATTTATCTTGCTAAAGTGGACATCCAGCACATTGAGCAATCAAATTACAGGGTAGGGAAAGGGGAAAGAAACGTGGGAAGCAGAAGGAGGACAACAAGGCAGAACTTTGCTGGTGGTTGTTCCCAGTGCTTTATCTCATCCTAGTACAGAATTCACAGCTACACTGCTCAGTACATCTGGATGATGTACTAAATAGGGTAAAAGAAGGGAAAGTATTAAATAATGGTCACAAAATGTCAAAAAATTGTGAAATATTGTAAATTATTCTAATATTCATATCAATGTTATGCTGGAGAACCATTAGCAGAAGCCAATGAACAAAATGTGGCTAATTTATCACTGGCTAAGGAACACAACCCTAGTCTTTAATTACAGTCAATGGAAATATCATTATTGAGATGAAGATCATTGGAATATAAATCTAGCAGGTACATTACACTATGGAATATCACATCTAATATGTTTTATGTAGAAACATGCCAATATGATTTCCTTTTAAATGCGTATTCTTAAATTTGGAAGTGATCCTCCTTCCAAAGGGTAGTGCATAGCTTCCTGACTGCTGGGGATCTGACTATTTGGACCCCATCGATCCCTAGAACTGGGGCTCTAAGGAACCTGATGTAAATGGAGCATGAGTCGATCATGCAGACTGCAACTCCATTTATTCTTAGGGGAATGCACAACACCAGCCAAGAGCAGCTCTCAATCTCTGGCAATCCCATTAACAATAAATGGAGTGGAGGTGCACCTGATTGATCACGGCTCCATTTTCACAGAATTTTACAAAACAGATTTTTTTTTTTTTACTTTTGGCCAATCCATAAATACAGCAGAGCACTAACATATAGTAAACAATTAATACCCTTCAGTATTTTTGTTTCAATTATTAATAAACTTTTTAATTTAACAGATATTAGATTAGATGAAATAAAGAAATTGGCACAGCCTGAATCAGGTACGATTTTTCAATATTTAATAGAGAAAAATGATAGCTAAAATTGTGAAAACAATTTACGTTTAATAATGTTGACAATGCCATGTCTTGTGATAAACATTTAGTCCTGAGGTTTCACATACAAATGTCTAGTTGCACAAATCTGATCAATAACCTTAGTTAACGATGATTGGGATGAACTAATTGACTTCTGACAGCCTGGATGCTTGGGATGCATTGCTTTACAACCGGGGTCTTATTAAATAGGCTTGTCAGGCAGTGTGTCCTTAGCAATCAGTCCATGAAAAAGTAATGAGGTCTTCAGGTCAAGACACAACTGAAACTAATAGTAAAGAAAAGGTAAGGATATTTGTACAGACTAACATGAATATCAGACTGGCCAATAAAGAAGCATGATCTGTCACTTCACAGACCACTGTTCCAGAATACAGTGGTGTCAGCTTTACATTACTCCATTCAACACTTGGTATTGTGCTTGGCGATGTAAGATTGCATTCAGCTGCTTGAACATGGAAAACCCATGCAATGAATCTTCCAATGAAGGCATGTTTTTTTCTGCTGATGTTGAGCTAGAGGATGTTTCTGCCCATGGCTCCTCAACACTTGGTCATCCCGCTCTGCTTTGTTACATTGTCAAGATGCTTCGGCTCCTCCCGCTTCTCAATAATATCACGTTACAGATGATATGGAAGATTTAGGAGGTAAAAAAATGCCATGGACTGACTCGTTACATCGGTGGATCCCATAACAGTATCGCTGACTTCTTTACACCAGCCATTCTGTCACATGTTAGGAAAGGCAGATGGTATGACGAGGGGTCAGGAGTTATACATAGGGGAACATGGAGACAGATGTTATACACTGTGTCTAATAGGACTCATTAATTAAGAATTATAACAAAATAATGATATCCATTTAGTGTATATAAATTAATGTACCAATTTCATAACGCTCACTTATATTATTTGATTATTTGCCCTATTTTTTTTTAATTAACAGTCAAAGGTTAAAACAAAAATGAAACAAACTAATTCTAAATGATTATACTTTGAATGTTAATATTATAAAAGTAATTAGAATTCATATAAATATGATGCTACACACTTAGAAATTTGTTGGTATATTGTCTTTTTATATATTTGGGATATATTTCAATATTTTTAACATGATCGAATAAAGATTCAAGATTTTATTTAGAGTAGCCGGATCTATCCTTCCTTTTTTCATAGAGTTACAAAACATAAATATGAAATCTATTCCCATAGAAAATATAGTAGCTGAAGATAAATCTACAATATAGGATTGCTTTATTATGTACATGTGTTAACTTACAGATATTAAGGAAGAAGAACCTGAAGGAGTCTTTTCTAAAATATTGAAGGTTAACAAAGGTAAGAACTTTAGGTAACATTTAATTAATATGTAATAACATTTAATTTAATCTATTAACTGCATAAGTAAGACAATTACTCGATGTGAACATTTCTCTTGTAGCATTTAAACTATCGCTATTTTCTGTATTTAGACAAAACCTTGCCTGTACAAGAGGGTGACATATTGGTGAAAACTGGACGCAATGCTATAACCTGTACACAGTGCTTATGGCCCAAATCTGCAGATGGGACGGTCATTGTGCCCTACACGTTAGCAACTGTTTATAGTAAGTTTTTCTTGCCTTTTTTATACCTAAGCAGACCATGATAACTGTTTGACAAAAGATTAATTACAAACATTTTTTAAACACTAGACGATTGGCAGCGCTTGATGTTTAAGACCGCCATGGAGGAATATGAATCACTTACCTGTGTAAGGTTTACACCTCGGGCAGCAGAGAGTAATTACATCAACATTACATCTGGAAATGGGTGGGTTCTTCCCTTTAGGTTTTACTACATTTCTTTGAGTAAAATGTTATGCTTGTATTATAATCTAGTCTTATAGATCTGTATAAGGTGAAGCAAGAGGAATTATGAAGCCTGGTTAGCACTAATTTGAACACATCAGTCCAATATTGTCCGAACCCACCAATATCAATGGGTTTGATTAATACACTAATGTATATGGTGGTGCCGGTCAACTAATGTCAATTGGCCATGTTCAATTTCAGACTGTGGTTTGTATTGCTCCTCAGGAGAAATATTCGATGATGGCTGTCTCATAGAGAACACAGGAGCTCTTGGCTCATCCAGCTCAACTGTGCGTTCAATAACCAGCTGAGATAGCCTTTCTGCCAAACAATCGGCCAAAGCATCATTTTCCCAACAGTCAACTGATGAGTATGGTGGACTGTAGAGATGAATTCCCTAATACAGTGATATTTAGTCATAGTTTTGAACATTTTGGTAAAAAGGAAAGTCACATTCCCCAACATTGCCTAAGCTTGTCAATAGATTCTCTATTTTCATTCTGTAGACATATGTTCTGCATATTGACAAAGGTTGTATACTACATTCTTGCTTGGAAAAATTCCAGTTTTCGACAAACTGTCTGGAGATACTTACATATCTCATTAATTGAAGAGTTTAAAATCAAATCAATGAAAAGGGAGAGATTTTCCATATCCTTTAGTAGAAATTATAAAATCTCACATGTGGACAACCTTGTTAATGCATTTGATATTTCCTAAGCTACAAAATAAAGCCTTGTTAATAATAGCACCATGAGAAGTGGAGATTTGAAAAACAAAGGTGTGCATCGACAGTCACCAGTTGAGTAAAAAAAATATGAAGTTAGTCAGTAAGCGGCATCCTTCCAAGAGTGTGTTCTATAGCAAGTTCTATACCAAGACCATCTTTTTTGGGTATGTTGAAATGCAATCATCATTTTACAAATATCCACTATTAGCACCTCTATCAATGACATGATTATGTTTAGTTTCTTAGGATACATTGTATACGTGAACCAGGTTGTTCACATACCAAAATTGAATTTTAGCTGAGATTGTAGAATTCCTTCAATAGTTTAACAAAATAGAATTGTTGTTTTTTTCTGTAACTATATGGGTTTTTTGTGTTCATCCCAATTCATTACATTTGGTATTTATTGCTTTCTGTGATCATTGATTTTACATGCTTCACTAGTTTCATAGTTTAATATGAAATTCCCCTCACTTGTAAAGTTAGACACGTCATTGTTACCTATGAGTATAGTAATATTGTACCTGTATTAGGGATGGGAGAATCAATTTACAGGACTAAGGTCCAAAGGTTAGGTCAATGCTGGATAAGAGACCTGCAAGCCTCCTTACCCCTATGCATTCCTGGCTTTTCTTTTGATTAGCCGGGTTAGCTCAATGTCATTATTGCGACCTTATGCACACATGACATCATGCCTTTACTGCTAATCAAAAGAGTTACGAATACTGGAAGGGAAGGAAACATGCAGGTCTCACATCCAGTGGTCACAGAGTACTGACCTGGCTGATGTACCTTGTCAAAGGTCACATCCAGGGGGGCCGTAACTGGACTCACCCTCTGTTATCTTTGGAACAAACAGCTCTCTGCTGCCCCATGTTACGGGCAAGTACGTGATTGACTGACGATCAACGGAGGAGGCTGCAGGCTGTTTCCACTAATAGGCCAGTTATTGAGAAATTAACAGTGATTGTATGTTACATACGCCTCCGATTTCGCACATGGAATATTTGCATATACTCCCAATGCAGTCGCTGCAAACTTCATGATAACCCCGATAACACAAAACTACTCACTGCCACCATCATTAATGTTTTATTCAGGCTGACTGGAGGCTTGGTTCTGGTTCTGATAGTGTACGGTTTCCGGGTGTGGGTTTCAGAACAAAAGGAACAGAACTATTAAATTTTACATTTAATCTAAAGCAATATGAAATAGCATGCATCTACTTCACTGACTCGTCTTGAAGCTAAATATGTATGCCCCATCACTATCAGAGCTTTTCAAGCCCCGATATTCATACTTTTTTTAGAGACCCCAAGTCTGGGGGGAGCAATACCTTCTTCCACTGTCTATGTGTAAACACATGTACCCTTAATATCTAACTCTCTGAAAAGACCTTTCCTGCCTTAATTACCTGTCCAATCTATATACCATTCTTTTATGCACAAAAGACATCCTCCTTGGTATTGCTAGCTCCCTTATTTCCAAAAGGAGGTGCCTGCATTTTAGTTAGGTATAGTTGGATAATGAACAACCTAACTTACTGCAATTTAATGCTCCTTGTACCAGTCTAATTCTAGGAGACAGTCAGCTATTTTTGCTACGGCAATTCCATGTGAGAGAAAGAGGAAGGAGGAGGGTGAATGCCCCCTCACTAGGGGCTTCAGAGATTTTAATAATTTCTATGACAGACCAGAGTAGTGGGTATCAATTTGCCCAGCTCTCATCTGTGTATAAATAAGATGAATGACTCAGTAGGACAACTTTGCTCATATGATCCATTATAATGTACAAGCTTCATATGAAGACCGAGAATCTCTTAGCAACTGTTTGTAAGTCACCTTACTCTTTTGAGTAAAGAGCTGATATAAAGAGGAGCTCTTGTGCTAGCAGGCATAATGTCTCAGGAGATTTATCAAACTATACATTCTATGCAGAGCACAATCCATCCAAAAAAAGCACCTCCATTGCTCTACAAACGCCTCTTCAGATGTTTTTGTCATGCCCAATGGTTCTCAACAACAAGCTTTACATAAGCAGATAAAGATGATGTGCCACTCGCTACTCTTTCAAGTTTTAAAATCAACACATATGGCTACAGCTGTATTTTATCAAGCTTCCTCCAGGCCACCTTCTCGGCCAAGAAGCAGTGTAACAGTAAGCCAAACAGTTGTAATTGTAAGTCTCCATTTACCGCTTGTGCATGTGAATATGCAAATAGTGGTGAGTGGCGAATAATCACTACCTTACCTGTAGAGGTCCATGTGTGATACTTAGGGAGCAAATATGTGTCAAAAACAGTTATAAAAAAAGTCTTACAAACTTTTATAGCAATAAAACTCTTTCATATAATTTTTTTAAGGACTATAATAGTGTGTTTAAACTCAATTATAATCCTTAAATAATATTGTAAGAAACAGTGCTGATTCTGGCTGCACTATTGCATGATGTGAATTGGAATATTACAGATAACTTTCCATGTTTCGCCTATGATAATAAAGACCTTATGATAAAAATAACATTTTAAGGAGCATTATAGTAAAGTCTTATTTTTCATCTTTCTATCTAGTTGTGCATCAAATTTGGGCCGTGTCGGTGGAGGACAGTGGCTTGCGTTAGATGTAGCTGGCTGCATGTACAGAGGAATCATACAACATGAGCTTAACCATGCCCTGGGGTTCTACCATGAACATATGAGGAGTGACCGTGACAGCTATGTCACCATCATGTTCCAGTATATATCACCAGGTAATTCACTTGATCTGAATGCTGAATTGCAGAGGGGTTGACTGGAATAGGCACATCTCTAAGATGCCACCTCACAGCAGGAAGGCAGGGAGGAGGTGACACAATTTTTTAATTAATCTTGGTCTCATCAACACTGAAGCTCTACAAAAGCAATGTACACTATGATTGCCTATCATTCTGTCTTCTCTTGCTGGCTAGAGATGAGCAAATTTGATTATGTCAGGGCTTATTCGACAAGCTATAGTGCTTACCGAATGAGCAGTAGAGGGAACCTGGCTTCCTGGAGAGCTCCTGATAATCAGCTGTTCGTCACCGAAGCTGCATGTGTCGCGGCTGTGTCAAAGTCACGACACATGCATGGAGAGCCTGTTTGTTGGGCTCTCCAGGCATGTGTCGTGACTGTCACACAGCCACAACACATGCAGCTGTGGAGCCAAACAGCTGATCAGCTGGAGCGTTCCAGGAAGCTGGGTTTACTCTGCAGCTTATGCGGTAAGCGCTATACAGCTTGTCGAATAAGCCCTGACCCAATCAAATTCACTCATGTCTATTGCTGTCCACATCATATCAGCTACTGCTCCTGTCCAAAATACAACTGGATCAGAAATAATAGTGGCCAGTAATAAGCGATGAAAGTGATCTGTTCCCTCCTGTCTTGCTTTTTTTATGTGCTTTTTGCTGTACCTGGGGGTTGCAGTGTGCACTTTATTGCTGACTTCACTTTGCACCTTCAAATTGCACTGGCCCAGAGAACGCTCCTGCACATTTTATGAGAAAATGGAAAAAAGAGAAAGATTTGCAAGCTTACCGCATATGGTCTAGTGTGCACGGCACATCATGATCCACCTGCTCACGAAAACTGTAAGTGGAAAAAAGATAAAGTTTCCAGCTCCTGGTTGAAATTTGTAGAAAGTCTTTATTTCATCCAAGATGTACTATGCAAAATAAAATTGTGGCACCTTGATAGCCAGGAAAATACTTATGTCCCCAAAAATTGGGAACAGTATTCAAGGAGCATTTCGCCACAGTCTTCGTCATAAGGCACCAGGCCGGGGTTTACAGCTCTTATATCACGTGAGTTTGCTCGTACATATGCACTTATAGCCTTCTTTTGCAGAGTATGCACTATTGCACTTTACTTACAACTTCTGTTATATTGCACACACTTTTGCGTCTTACAAATATTTGATTCCATTGAGACCTATTTATGCATTTTCATAGTGTGCACTGATGCATTTTGCTTGAGCATTTCTGCTGCATGCTTAGTAACTGTATTTTATCAGGACCTCTGTTGGGACTGCTTGATACATAGATGCAGCTATTATGTTTACTAAATTGCACTATATATATATATATATATATATATATATATATATATATACATACTGTATATATATAATTCCTTTATATACTAGTTTTACATATGTTACTCCATTTCAATTAAATATCACTATCCTCTCTAATTAATTACCCCCATATATTCCTGCTTAGTTGTGTTACTCTGATGTGATATATTTTAATATTCTGATTAAATACATTTATAAGGATCTATATACTCTCCGACCCTTCTCTGTGCTTTTGACTAATAGAATGGGTTATGTGTGATAATTTAATATTTGAGAGTCATTGTTCACTAATAGATAATACCTTTTTGGGGAAACCTTGTCTGATTATATTACAAGTCACTTGTCGTCATCAGTCATAGCCATGATGAAGGGGCCGTTTGAGCTCTGAAAGCTTGCAAATGTAATATCTCTGGTTAGCCAATAGAGGTATCACTCCTTGAATACTTTTCTCAGTTTTTTGGGACATAAGTATTTGCATTGATTTCATCTAAGATAAAATGGGAAAATTGGTCCCAAGACAGACAGCACAAGAGATCTTTTACCCCTCATCTATTGATGTGACCAGTTTATACATTAAGCATAAGTGGTGAAGAATAATTTCTACAGGGTGCAACATTTCCCTAACTTACTACAAAGCCTACATACTTTTTTGTCTATGGATTAATAAAAAAATGAAAAAATGTCAAAAATCTATGAAAAAATAAGAAAAAAAGTCCTAAGAATGAAAAGATTCCCTCAAGACACTGTTCTCTTTCAGCCCTATCAGAACAAAAATTCTAAAAAAAAAAAAAAAAAGAAAAAAGTTTGAGTCTTGGAATTTCGTTACACAAAGAACTATTTTTTCAATTGGCTTTATTTGTTTTGTCCAATTATCCAGGTATCAAAGTATACATCTTGTTATCAGAACAGTCATGCGGCTGAGTAAACAGAAAAGCAGTGTGGGACCACAGGGTGTATTAAAGCTTTGTTGATCTTCAGTTTAGACGAACAACAATTGAGAATCAAACTGAGAATTATTAAGAAGTGTGAAAAAAAAAATCACAACATTTTGTTTTAATTTTATTTAATATTTGTCTTTCTGTCCTAGAGGCGCAATAATAATTTCAGATATGTGTGGTGATTTTGAAGCAGCAATTGCTGCAATAGGTTAAGGGTTTTACGAAACCTTGTAAAAATATGCACGTAACCAAATTGAACAGTTTTCAGATATACCAATCTGAAAAACTGTGAATTTTTGCATGGATTTTGTGCAAAAGGGTTGATTAAATGCAAAGTCAATATAAAGTGATGGCACTGCGTACCTTGTGAATGCTAGTCTTGCTAATGTCGTAAGAAGTCGCCATTAATTTGATATTTTTATCATTATAAGATCCAGTCTAATACAGTTCTCTTGTCTTACAGGTGATCTTCCAAACTTTAATAAAGCAAACACTAATAATCTTGGTGTGGAGTACGACTACTCGTCAGTGATGCATTACGAACGGTAAGTTGGTTAGTGACATCAGGAATTATACCTGGTTACTAGAAAGACCAAAACTAATATAAAATCTGGAATATTCATTTCTATGATGTGTTATTCTGCCACAATCTCACGTTTCCACTAATTTTTTCTTAATCTTGTGTATCTGACAGTGACGCATTCAGTAACACTTCAGGACAAGCCACCATTGTGCCCAAACCTGATCCCAACGTCCCAATTGGACAAAGAGATGGACTAAGTGTTCTCGATGTTTCCAAAATCAACCGGTTGTATCAGTGCAGTAAGTTCTTGCAGATCCACATTTTTCAAAAAGTTGTAACCAAGATTTATCAGATCAGGACATTAGAACCATTATAGGGCAATAAAGATCTGTTTCATACTCATAAACATTGCTTCAATGATTCTATCCTTCTCTTAGATGTTTGTGGTAATTTATTTAATCAGCAAAGTGGAAATCTGACCTCAGCCAACTACCCATCCGCGTACCCAAATAATGCCAGCTGCGTTTTCCTGATTAGAACTCCATCAAATCAGGTACAGTAATGAAGAAACAGAATTATTGTCAAGTTCCCCATTTTTTGACACAGGACAATATTTTATAACAAGATTTAATTTCTAGTATATCAGGAAGATGCTCCTTTCTGACAACATTCATGGATTATCTCTCCTGATATATGGTGGTATAAATGAAACCATATTTTTAAATAACTATTGGACCATGTCTGTAGGTTAGATTACCCAACTGTGATCAACATACATCTATTCTGTTAATATGGGAAAATTCTGAATAAGTATCTATAAATCTAAAAGTTTAAATAGCAAAACCATCACTATAGTCCAACTTACAATACAATTGTTTCATTCTTTTGATGCTCATGACTTATTTCTCCATCATTTTTAGTGTTTGTTACTCACACCAACTCATTAGACCTCGTTCTTTGCCGCGCTACAATGGTGTTGGATAGTTCTCTGTGGTTTCATTACTAAGAACTAAATCATGACTTTTTTATGATTTTAGGTTTCATTGACTTTTGTTGCCTTTGATGTCCAGTCAACTCCTAATTGTGCTTCTGACTACATTATGATTTATGATGGTCCTACTAAGAGCTATCCTGCAATTATAAACAGAACTTGTGGCTCTGGAGCAGTGCCTCCAGTTATTGCATCTACCAACCAATTACTGGTTGAGTTTTCCAGTGATAGCAGTGTTGCCGGGACAGGCTTCAAAGCTTTATACAGCACAGGTACAGTGTAACATTCTATTTTGGTAAAATAATTTACTATACTGTTTTGTATTTTTCAATATGATCAATAGACCTTTAAGATCCACATCCTCATTGGAACATGACAACTCTATCAATTTTACTCAAGAAAAAAATGGCATTTTTGCAAAATTACATACCTTAAAAGGAGACTGTCAACAGAGAATAACAGTTCAAACCAAGTACAGGCTCTTGGTGCATCTTTGGCATGGCCAAACAGTTCAATGAATCTCCCAACCGACTTGTTTCCATCTATTTCTGCTCTTTCTGGCTGTCAATCAAAATAGATGTAAGGGAGGAGATAGAAGGAAAACAAGTGGGAAGGTGCAGTGAACTGTTTGGCCACGCCAAGGGTTCAATGAGTGCCTGTACTTGGCTTGAACAGTCATTTTGTGCCATCTCCCTCCCTTTAAGACATTAGTGTTGAGTCGTGAAAGAAGTAAATTAAAATGTATACTTTTTTTTACAATTTTTGAATATCATATTTTTTGTGCTATATTATATTCTTTAAATTTTTTCTTACAGTTCCATGCGGAGGAACGTATTATGCACCCCAAGGAAACATTACTTCCCCCAATTACCCTAATAACTATAGAAACAACCTGAGCTGCAACTATACGATCACAGCTCCAGTTGGACGCAGGGTAAGGTTCTCTTGTTTCTTGTTACAATCATACAAGCAACAAGTTCTGCAATCAACATATTGTTACAGAGCAAAGATCAATGCATGTGTTTGCCCCATGATTCTTCACAATCATATTCAACATAGAGTTTTCTATTTTGTATGCTTTATTAATATCCATGTGTTGTAACGTGTTACGTGATCCAATATATTAAAGTAAGCTTCACTAGTTACAATGTATGATTTGGATTTTTTTCAGATTGTCCTGACCATCAGTGAATTTAATATGGAGTATGGGTATTTCTGCATGTATGATCATATACAAATCCAAGATGGGAAAGATACTTATGGACCATTCTGTGGACTAAGAAGTATCCCTGTCATTACCTCCCATACCAATAGCCTGGTGATAACATTTTATAGTGACTGGAGCAATCAGTATAAAGGGTACACAGGGTCATATAACTTCAGTGAGTATTACAGCCTCATCTTTATATTTTCATTTAAGAGGACAATAAAAGAGGAATTTTCACTGGCTTTTAATTGAAAACTAACTGCTTTCTCAAATTAGCTCCATTGATTCTGGAACAGCTTTTCTTTATTTTCCGGACCCCCTATATTACAAAATGTTGCCCTTCGGAAATAATGATGCACATTTTTCTTGCAACCATCTAGTCGTATAATACAGAACTTCCCTGTTTGTGTGTGGCCATGTTTTTATTGTCCAGAGAAGAAAAATGAAGCACTCAGAGAATATTTGTGGTAGAGGTCTAGCTTTTTGATGGTAAAATCTGTACCATTATTATCGACAGTCATAACGTTGGAACTGACGGGTACAGAATAATAATAACTGTTTTATAATCTGTGGAGCAGTAGCAATTGGAAAGGGAACTCAGTTTAAATTAAAAAAAATCCAGTGATCAGTTCTCTTTAAATATTCATTAATGGTTAAACAATTCAGTAAAGAGCTTAATATGGTGACAAGGGATGATGTCATGGTGGCTCAGTGGTTAGCACTGTTGCTTTGAAGTGCTATTGTCCTGGGTTCAAATCCCACCAAGGACAACATTTCCTCCGTGTGTTTGTGGGGGTTTCTTCCCATACTACAAAGAAATACCGGCAGAGAATGTAGATTGTGAGCCCCATTAAGACCAAGAGTCAACCTTTTTAGTTTCTTGAAAATCAACTATAAACTGTGATGAAACATTTTCATAAGTGTTCAAATTCCCAGTGACAGGTTTACCATTAAAAATATTCTTTACTCAGTGTCCCTTCAAGTCAATTTTTTTATGTGATGTATAACAGGACAGGTCTTCCAGAGTTAGACACTTGCAATTATTCTTTATTATGGCCAAGATATGTGGTTCAAGATTGAGGCAACCTTTCTGTTATCTCACAATTCCACAATAACTTATTCTAGAGACTTCACAAAGTAATTTTATTTGGACCATCACTTTTTTTGTTAGATGGGAGTGCAGATAGCAAGTTCATCATAGTATGACAATTTGCTGTAACCTCAGAGTATTACCTGTTATTTCTAAGCTAAAATAGTCTAAACAGCATTCACTGAGGTAATGAGAATTACTAAGTTCTTGTTGTATTCGTTGAGTAGTCTCTGTAATTCCGGGTTCTTCTGAGTTCACCACTTAGGGAATGAGCATTGCCCAATTCTAATTAAAATCATTGGCTTGTCAATATAATTCTCAGATCCTTTGAATCCGCTACTGAGGAAATGAGCATATTCAGTTCCTATTGAAATCATTGGATAGTTAAGAGGATAAATATTAAAAATCGAGAGTCCTCAGTATCAAAATGAAGGATACCAGAATGCATTGCTTCTTTATAGAACTAAAGATGCTTTTTATCTACTTTCTTCCCTCTGGTTCATACATGTGAGCCACCCTAATATTTTAGATATTGGTAATAATTCATTTGATTGCTAAATCCCTAGAATAAATCAGCTGTAAAATAAAATATTGTCTATTTCTACTTGACAAAATGTATTCAATAGGACGTATTTGGTTTTCTAATATATCTTTATCCCTCTTTCTCTATAGTATAATTGGAGATTACCACACACTGAAACACTCTTCATCCTGGAAATGACAACCTCCTTTCTGAAAATTTATCTATGTGATGTTCTTGATTTTCTTTTAGCAAAGTTTAGTTATTAATAATGACAGATTATGAAATTATTTAAAATTTCTTTTGGGTCTCGTATACACTCCTTTTTTTAATAAGGTACTCTAATAAATTTTCAAATTGCATCTTATAATAACCTCCATATTCAATTATTTTGAATGTCTGAATGTGTATGTGACTATGTAAAGGTGTGTGATAATGCCTGGCATGTCAAGATCTGCCTGTCAAAAATGCTTTATGAAGACTCCAGTCCAACGCCACAACACAAAGCTTCCAATAAGAGCGTTCACCAATATTATCCCTCTGTCCACCTAATTTTCTTTATCAAGATTATAGGTCTATTCCCTTGATACATCATCCAGTCCATTAGTTGAGCATCAACATTTATTTTTTCATAAACCCTTTCTTGATATCCACTGTACATGTACATTAACAGATGTATAAAGTGGTCTGCGATCATATCCGGCTTCTCTATGTAATAGCAGCGCCTTGAATCAAGGTTTGATCTCTGCTGATAACTAGTGATGGCCAAGCACTAAAATGCTCGGGTGCTCGTTGCACGGGTCAAGCAAATTGGAATACTCGAGTACTCGGCCAGAACAACGAGCCCAATGTAAGTCTATGGTAGACCTGAGTATTTTTATCACGATCCCCCCCCCGGGGGTCCTTTTAAGGTCTAAAAACGTCTGAAAATGATGGAAACACTGCTCAAATGACACTGGCACCTCATGGGGATTGCCCCCGGAAGCATTCCTGACTCCTAGCTTACAGCTTTAATCATTTTTTTCCGAGATTCATGCCAGTTTTCCTGGTGCCACAAAAAACACATGAAAAGGAAACCAAAGCGGGTTTTGCTTGGAAATATGTCAAGGTACATCCTTTGCAGGTTAATGACTTGCCTGTAAGGCCAAATATTTAACCCCAGACGGAAAATTTCCTCTCCTACTTAGGCTTAGTTCAGACGCTGCGTTTTTGAAGCGTTTTTCAACTTTAACATTGCTTTCAACCACTACAAATGCATTCACTGAGAAATGTCATTGTAACATTTATGAACCCTAGCTGGCCATGTGGTGTGTGACACATAAGCAGACCCATCTTGTTTCATGTACGAAGGAGGGACTCTTAAAGTCACAGAGTCTATTTTTACTAGTGCTTCAGGAGGCATTAATCTTCTTAAAGGGCTATTATTAAACAGTGGGTCTCTTAAGCTGTTGTAGCCTATGCTGTGAGTGAATGGGCTGCCAAGAATTACGACGCACCACAATAGCCCTTTCATAAGATGTCCAGTAGGGCCTCCTGAAAAAATGTTGCATTGAATTCAAGGCCAGCCCTGCTACCAATTCATATGCACCTCCTTACGCCTTGGAACCCACATACTGTATAGGCCCATGAAAATCCACTTCACAATATGCATTTTGTGCTCCATACTCCTTTGTTTTATACATTGGCAGGAAGGCGAGCCCTGCTGCATAGTCAGTCATATACACCCCATTAGGCCTTGGAACCCACATACTGGATGGGCCCATTAAAATCCACTTCACAATATGCCTTTTGTTCTCCATACTCCTTTGTTTTATACATTGGCAGGAAGGCGAGCCCTGCTGCATGGTGATATGCACCCCATTAGGCCTTGGAACCCACATACTGGATGGGCCCATGAAAATCCACTTCACAATATGCATTTTGTGTTCTATACTCTTTTGCTTTATACATTGGCAGGAAGGCGAACCCTGCTGCATAGTCATATGTACCCCATTAGGCCTTGGAACTCACATACTGGATGGGTCCATGAAAATCCACTTCACAATATGCATTTTATACTCTGTACTCCTTTGTGTAACACATTGGCAGCAAGGCCAGCCCTGCTGCATAGTCAGTCATATGCACCCCATAGGCCTTGGAACCCACATACTGTATGGGCCCATTAAAATCCACTTCACAATATGCATTTTGTGCTCCTTACTCCTTGTTTTATACATTGGCAGGAAGGCGAGCCCTGCTGCATAGTCAGTCATATGCACCCCATTAGGCCTTGGAACCCACATACTGGATGGGTCCAGGAAAATTCACTCGTATTTTTTAATGGTATGATGGTTCCCTCTTTGCACAATTATTTACAGGAGAATTTGGCAATTTCATTTGCCATGTTTTTAACACTAATGTTCAGATACGGCTTTAAAAAAGGCTTATGCTTGCAATACAAGGCAATTTTATTGCAAACTACAAAATTCAAGGAATAGTATGATTGAATAGTGTGAGTGCGTACACTTTTGTATGTGTTAACATACACAGGTTAATAAGTACATATAAGGATGAAATATATATAGTGATTACGTATATATGAAGATTAACTACATACAGTATACTTAGATCTGTTGTGGATTCTGTTTGTGGGCTCCCTCTGGTGGTTACTGCTGGTACTGGGTGACTTTGGTGGGTTGCGGCCTTTGGTTTCCACCTGTCCATCAGAGGCTGGGTGTTTCCTATTTTACCTGGCCTTTCTGTCATTTCCCTTGCCGGCTATCAATGTGTTCAGATGTGCTCTGTTTGGTTCCTGCCTACCTGCTCCCAGATCTTTCAGGATAAGCTAAGTGCTGATTTTCAGTTGTTTGGTTTTTGTCCAGCTGGCTTAGAATGTCTCTATGTTAGCTGGTTGCTCTAGTGGACTGAGGTTCTCCCCATGTGCCATGAGTTGGCACATGGGTTCTTGTAATCTCAGGATGGTTTTTTTGATTAGGGTTTTTTGCTGACCGCTCAGTCCCCTTTTGTGTCATTCTGCTTTCTAGTTTTCAGCGGGCCTCTATTTGCTAAAGCTATATACATCATCTCTATGTGTGTGCCTTCCTCTCATTTCACCGTCAGTACATGTGGGGGGCAACTATACCTTTGGGGTTAATTCCTCTGGAGGCAAGTGAGGTCTTTGTTTTCTCTGCAGTACTAGTTAGCTATTAGGCTGGTGCGTGGCGTCTAGAACCCACGTAGGCACGCTCCCTGGCTATCTCTAGTTGCGTTTGTCAGGCGTAGGGCAGCGGTCAGCCCAGGTTCCATCACCCTAGAGCTCGTCCGATATTTATTATACTTTGCTTGTCCTGTGCTATCCCTCGCCATTGGGGATTCATGACAGTATAGCCGGCCCACAAAGTGTTAATTGTTTGGGCTGAAGCAGGAGAAAAAGAAGTGTTCAAGGGAAATTTTTTTTTTTTCCTTCAGAGTTTTGCTGCCTAGCCCTTAATTGCTGTCAAGCTGCTTCTTACCTCCTCTTAACCCTTGAATGGCTCTGATCTTAGCTGTTTATCATGGATGTCCAGAGTTTGGCTTCCAGCCTGAGTAATCTCGCAGCAAAGGTTCAAAACATACAGGATTTCGTTGTTCACACTCCCATGTCTGAACCTAGAATTCCTATTCCAGAGTTTTTTTCTGGAGATAGATCTACCTTCTTGAATTTCAGGAACAATTGTAAATTGTTTCTCTCTTTGAAATCTCGCTCCTCTGGAGACCCTGCTCAACAGGTCAAGATTGTTATATCGTTCCTACGGGGCGACCCTCAGAATTGGGCATTTGCATTGGCACCAGGGGATCCTGCATTGCTCAGTGTGGATGCGTTTTTTCTGGCATTGGGATTGCTCTATGAGGAACCTAACCTAGAGATTCAGGCTGAAAAGGCTTTATTAGCCCTCTCTCAGGGGCATGATGAAGCGGAAATATATTGTCAGAAATTTCGGAAATGGTCGGTGCTTACTCAGTGGAATGAGTGCGCCCTGGCTGCAAACTTCAGAAATGGTCTTTCTGAGGCCATTAAGGATATTATGGTGGGGTTCCCTGCGCCTACAGGTCTGAATGAGTCTATGGCTATGGCCATTCAGATTGATCGGCGTTTACGGGAGCGCAAACCCGTGCTCCAGTTGGCGGTGTCTTCTGAACAGGCACCTGAGACTATGCAATGTGATAGAATTCAGTCCAGAAGTGAACGGCAAAATTATAGGCGGAAAAATGGTTTGTGTTTTTATTGTGGTGATTCAGCTCATGTTATATCAGCATGCTCTAAACGCACAAAAAGGGTTGATAAATCTTTTGCCATTGATACTCTGCAGTCTAAGTTCATTTTGTCTGTGACTTTGATTTTTTCACTGTCTTCCATTTCCGTCGATGCCTATGTGGATTCAGGCGCTGCCCTGAGTCTTATGGATTGGTCATTTGCTAAACGCTGCGGTTTTAGTCTAGAGCCTCTGGAAGTTCCTATTCCTCTGAAGGGAATTGATTCTACACCATTGGCTATGAATAAACCGCAGTATTGGACACAAGTGACCATGCGCATGACTCCCGTTCATCAGGAGGTGATTCGCTTCCTTGTACTGTATAATTTACATGATGTACTAGTGCTTGGTCTGCCATGGCTACAAACTCATAATCGTGTCCTGGACTGGAAAACAATGTCTGTGCTAAGCTGGGGATGTCAGGGGGTTCATGATTATGCACCTCCGATTTCTATTGCTTCATCTACTCCTTCGGAGATCCCTGCGTTTTTGTCGGATTATAGGGATGTTTTTGAGGAGCCTAAGCTCAATTCGCTCCCTCCTCATAGAGAGTGTGACTGTGCTATAGAATTGATTCCTGGCAGTAAGTTCCCTAAGGGTCGTTTATTTAATCTGTCACTGCCAGAGCATACTGCTATGCGGAATTATATTAAGGAGTCCTTGGAAAAGGGACATATTCGTCCATCTTCGTCCCCTCTGGGAGCAGGTTTTTTTTTCGTGGCAAAAAAAGATGGTTCCCTGAGGCCTTGTATAGATTATCGCCTTCTGAATAAGATTCCAGTCAAATACCAGTATCCATTGCCATTATTTACTGATTTGTTTGCTCGCATTAAGGGGGCTAGGTGGTTCACTAAAATAGATCTTCGTGGTGCGTATAATCTGGTGCGGATAAAACAGGGTGATGAGTGGAAAACCGCATTTAATACGCCTGAGGGCCATTTTGAGTATTTGGTAATGCCTTTTGGACTCTCCAATGCTCCGTCAGTCTTTCAGTCCTTTATGCACAATATTTTCCGTGAATATCTGGATAGGTTTATGATTGTGTATTTGGATGATATTTTGGTGTTTTCTGATGACTGGGAGTCTCATGTTCTACAGGTCAGGAAGGTGTTTCAGGTTTTGCGGGCCAATTCTCTGTTTGTGAAGGGCTCAAAGTGTCTCTTCGGAGTCCAGAAGATTTCTTTTTTGGGGTACATTTTTTCTCCTTCTACTATTGAGATGGATCCCGTTAAGGTTCAGGCTATTTGTGACTGGACACAACCTACATCTGTTAAGAGCCTTCAAAAGTTCTTGGGGTTTGCTAATTTTTATCGTCGGTTCATTGCTAATTTTTCCAGTATTGTTAAACCTTTGACTGATTTGACTAAAAAGGGTGCTGATGTTGCTGATTGGTCTCCTGCGGCTGTGGAGGCCTTTCGGGAACTTAAGCGCCGGTTTTCTTCTGCTCCTGTGTTGTGTCAACCAGATGTTTCACTTCCTTTTCAGGTGGAGGTTGATGCTTCCGAGATTGGAGCGGGGGCGGTTTTGTCACAGAGAAGTTCTAATGGCTCGGTGATGAAGCCATGTGCTTTCTTCTCTAGAAAATTCTCGCCCGCCGAGCGCAATTATGATGTGGGTAATTGGGAGCTTTTGGCCATGAAGTGGGCATTTGAGGAGTGGCGTCATTGGCTTGAGGGTGCTAAACATCGTGTGGTGGTCTTGACTGATCACAAGAATCTCATTTATCTTGAGTCTGCCAGGCGTTTGAATCCTAGACAGGCTCGTTGGTCGTTATTTTTTTCTCGTTTCAATTTCGTGGTTTCATACCTGCCAGGTTCAAAGAATGTGAAGGCAGATGCTCTTTCCAGGAGTTTTGTGCCTGACTCTCCTGGAGATACTGGGCCTGCTGGTATCCTTAGGGATGGGGTAATATTGTCCGCCGTATCCCCAGACTTGCGACGCGCATTGCAGGAGTTTCAGGTGGATAAACCGGATCGATGTCCACCAGAAAGACTGTTTGTTCCGGATGATTGGACCAGTAGAGTCATCTCCGAGGTCCATTCTTCTGTGTTGGCTGGTCATCCTGGAATATTTGGTACAAGAGACTTGGTGGCCAGGTCTTTTTGGTGGCCTTCCTTGTCTATGGATGTGCGTACCTTTGTGCAGTCTTGTGAAGTGTGTGCTCGAGCTAAGCCTTGCTGTTCACGGGCTAGTGGGTTGTTGTTATCATTGCCCATCCCGAAGAGGCCTTGGACGCACATTTCCATGGATTTTATTTCTGATCTCCCGGTTTCACAGAAAATGTCCGTTATCTGGGTTGTGTGTGACCGCTTTTCTAAGATGGTTCATTTGGTGCCCTTGCCTAAGTTGCCCTCCTCCTCTGAGTTGGTTCCTTTGTTTTTTCAGAACGTGGTTCGTTTGCATGGGATTCCGGAGAATATCGTTTCTGACAGGGGATCCCAGTTTGTGTCTAGATTTTGGCGGACGTTTTGTGCCAAGATGGGCATTGATTTGTCTTTCTCGTCTGCATTCCATCCTCAGACGAATGGCCAAACGGAGCGAACTAATCAGACCTTGGAAACTTATTTGAGGTGTTTTGTTTCTGCTGATCAGGATGACTGGGTTGCTTTTTTGCCACTGGCCGAATTTGCTCTTAATAATCGGGCTAGTTCTGCCACGTTGGTCTCTCCTTTTTTTTGTAATTCGGGGTTTCATCCTCGTTTTTCCTCTGGTCAGGGGGAATCTTCGGATTGTCCTGGAGTGGACGTGGTGGTGGACAGGTTACATCAGATTTGGAATCAGGTGGTGGACAATTTGAAGTTATCTCAGGAGAAGACTCAGCAGTTTGCTAATCGCCGTCGCCGCGTGGGTCCCCGACTTCTTGTTGGGGACTTGGTGTGGTTGTCTTCTCGTTTTGTCCCTATGAAGGTCTCTTCTCCTAAGTTCAAGCCTCGGTTCATCGGTCCTTATAGGATCTCGGAGATTCTTAACCCTGTATATTTCCGTTTGGATCTCCCAGCATCGTTTGCTATTCATAATGTGTTCCATCGGTCGTTGTTGCGGAGGTATGAGGTGCCCGTTGTTCCTTCGGTCGAGCCTCCTGCTCCGGTGCTGGTGGAGGGAGAATTGGAGTATGTTGTTGAAAAGATCTTGGATTCTCGTGTTTCCAGACGCAAACTCCAGTATTTGGTTAAGTGGAAGGGTTATGGTCAGGAGGATAATTCCTGGGTGGTCGCCTCCGATGTTCATGCGACTGATTTGGTCCGCGCCTTCCATAGAGCTCACCCTGATCGCCCTGGGGGTTCTCGTGAGGGTTCGGTGACCCCTCCTCAAGGGGGGGGTACTGTTGTGGATTCTGTTTGTGGGCTCCCTCTGGTGGTTACTGCTGGTACTGGGTGACTTTGGTGGGTTGCGGCCTTTGGTTTCCACCTGTCCATCAGAGGCTGGGTGTTTCCTATTTTACCTGGCCTTTCTGTCATTTCCCTTGCCGGCTATCAATGTGTTCAGATGTGCTCTGTTTGGTTCCTGCCTACCTGCTCCCAGATCTTTCAGGATAAGCTAAGTGCTGATTTTCAGTTGTTTGGTTTTTGTCCAGCTGGCTTAGAATGTCTCTATGTTAGCTGGTTGCTCTAGTGGACTGAGGTTCTCCCCATGTGCCATGAGTTGGCACATGGGTTCTTGTAATCTCAGGATGGTTTTTTTGATTAGGGTTTTTTGCTGACCGCTCAGTCCCCTTTTGTGTCATTCTGCTTTCTAGTTTTCAGCGGGCCTCTATTTGCTAAAGCTATATACATCATCTCTATGTGTGTGCCTTCCTCTCATTTCACCGTCAATACATGTGGGGGGCAACTATACCTTTGGGGTTAATTCCTCTGGAGGCAAGTGAGGTCTTTGTTTTCTCTGCAGTACTAGTTAGCTCTTAGGCTGGTGCGTGGCGTCTAGAACCAACGTAGGCACGCTCCCTGGCTATCTCTAGTTGCGTTTGTCAGGCGTAGGGCAGCGGTCAGCCCAGGTTCCATCACCCTAGAGCTCGTCCGATATTTATTATACTTTGCTTGTCCTGTGCTATCCCTCGCCATTGGGGATTCATGACATAGATCATCACCAAGAGGCTTTTAAACATCATCCGTATGGAATATCAGAGAAGTAACACCAAAACAGAGAACCCCTGGGAGATTACATACACTGCATGTTCATCCCCAATTATGCAGGTATCACACACTGTACATGTACAGGTACCCCAATTTTGGCATCTGCCTCAGTCATGTTTCTCTTGTCTTATATTTTGAATAACACTATGTAGTAACTCTAGTTTCACCCACACCTTCAAGTGACCACTTTTCAAGGTTGGATGAAACTGAGAAATCATGGAGTCATCAGATGAGGGGCCATAAACCCCTAGAAAATAGAAGCCACAAGGATTTGGATCAAACCACCACCGGCATAGTTTCAGTAAACCTTAATGTTTTACAATGACAAACAGCAAACATATAGAGGCTTAGAACTGTTTGTGAAGTGAGTATACAAACATTTATCAAGATTGTGTCACTATGAGCATTGTCTGTCACATCTGTAAAGGTTTTACAAGAAATGCAGCTATGTGATTGTCTGACTGCATTCGGTATACAGTATTTCAATCTTGTTTACAAATCGCCATGTGTACATTCTCCATTTGTACATTTGAGACAGACAAAGTTAAGACTTACAAGGAGAAAAACTAATATAATGGACAAAGCTATATTTTTAATGAAATACTGAGGCAAAGGAACAGCATTGCTTTATCAAATTTCTATGAAGTGTATTGTATCCAATGTTAGCAACCAGGCAACACAAAAAGGAGCTTTTTAAGTGAGCTCTTTAAGGTACACAAATGTTATGAATAGAGTTGAGCGACTTTTACTTTTTTCAGATAGAGTCGGGTTTCGCGAAACCCGAATTTGTCAAAAGTCGGGTAGCGTGAAATCGGCCGATTATTGTGTAAAGTCGGGGGCTGACTGAAACACGAAACCCAATGCAAGTCAATGGGGAATCAAAGTGGGCAGTGAGTGGAGGACAGGAAAACACCTACAGTGCCCATTTTAATGCCAAAAACATCAATTCTTATTACTGAAGCTTGTCAATCTTAATTTACTTTATAATAATAGTTAGGCATTGAAAACTGGGGGTCATTTGGCTAAAGTTGTGGGGGGTAGGGCTGGCTCAAGATTTTCGTGGGTCTAGGAAACGCGGAATACGTCACGGCGGTGGAGCAGGGAGAGGTAAGTATTTCAACTTTGCAAGTGCTGTGATCCTGAGCAAGCAGGGGGGCCCACTCATTGGCACTGGCACAGAGCCCCTCACAGTACGGCGGTGTGTTTGACGGTGGGTGGCGCCTCCCACTGGCAGAGACACTTTTGCATACTATGAGGGGCCCTCTGCCAGTGACGTCGCCAACGAGTATGCTCCCCCACCTGATGAAGGAACCTGCACTTTCATCTGCACCTTCCTCTTTGTCCTCGTGTAAGGTGGTATAGTATGCGGGAAGGGGAACCTGGCTTTCAGCAGGGGCAGATTCTGGCTGTGTAGAGTGCAATGGGAATGTAGTGGTCTGGGCCAATGTACCAGTAGACTCATATAGCAGTGGCTGGGCAATGGGCAGGATGAGGAGGAAAAACAGATATAGGCCCAAATAATTAAGTAGGCTAAATGCAGTTCAAAATTGGTAACAGGACTAAACTGGTGGCATTGCTTTGTTCAGTGGAGGACAACTGTAATGAGGGGCAGACAGTTAGTAGGCCCAAATAATTAAGTAGGCTTAATGCAGTTCAAAATTGGTAAAAGGACTAAACTGGAGGCATTGCTTTGTTCAGCGGAGGGCAACTGTAAGGAGTGGCTGACACGGTTAGTAGGCCCAAATAATTAAGTAGGCTAAATGCAGTTCAAAATTGGTAACAGGACTAAACTGGAGGCATTGCTTTGTTCAGCGGAGTACAACTGTAAGGAGTGGCAGAAACAGTGAGTAGGCCCAAATAATAAAGTGGGCTAAATGCAGTTCAAAATTGGTAACAGGACTAAACAGGCGGCATTGCTTTGTTTAGTGGAGGACAACTGTAATGAGTGGCTGACACAGTTAGTAGGACAAATAATTAAGTAGGCTAAATGCAGTTCAAAATTGGTAACAGGGCTAAACAGGCGGCATTGCTTTGTTCAGTGGAGGACAACTGTAATGAGTGGCTGACACAGTTAGTAGGCCCAAATAATTAAGTAGGCTAAATGCAGTTCAAAATTGGTAACAGGGCTAAACAGGCGGCATTGCTTTGTTCAATGGAGGACAACTGTAATGAGGGGCAGACACAGTTAGTAGGCCCAAATAATTAAGTAGGCTAAATGCAGTTCAAAATTGGTAACAGGACTAAACAGGCGGCATTGATTTGTTCAGTGGAGGACAACTGTAATGAGGGGCAGACACAGTTAGTATGCCCAAATAATTATCTAGGCTAAATGCAGTTCAAAATTGGTAACAGGACTAAACAGGCGGCATTGCTTTGTTCAGCAGAGGACAACTGTAATGAGCGGCAGACACAGTTAGTAGGCCCAAATAATTAAGTAGGCTTAATGCAGTTCAAAATTGTAACAGAAATAAACAGGCAGCATTGCTTTGTTCAGTGGAGGACAACTGTAATGAGTGGCAGACACAGTTTGTACGCCCAAATAATTAAGTAAGCTAAATGCAGTTCAAAATTGGTAACAGGACTAAACAGGCGGCACTGCTTTGTTCAGTAGAGGACAACTGTAATGAGTGGCAGGCACAGTTAGTACGCCCAAATAATTAAGTAGGCTAAATGCAGTTCAAAATTGGTAACAGGACTAAACTGGCAGCATTGCTTTGTTCAGCAGAGGACAACTGTAATGAGGGGCAGACACAGTTAGTAGGCCCAAATAATTAAGTAGGCTAAATGCAGTTCAAAATTGGTAACAGGACTAAACAGGCGGTATTGCTTTGTTCAGCAGAGGACAACTGTAAATAGCGGCAGACACAGTTAGTAGTCCCAAATAATTAAGTAGGCTTAATGCAGTTCAAAATTGGTAACAGAAATAAACAGGCGGCATTGATTTGTTCAGTGGAGGACAACTGTAATGAGTGGCTGACACAGTTAGTAGGCCCAAATAATTAAGTAGGCTAAATGCAGTTCAAAATTGGTAACAAGACTAAACTGGTGGCATTGCTTTGTTCAGCAGAGGACAACTGTAAGGAGTGGCTGACACAGTTAGTAGGCCCAAATAATTAAGTAGGCTAAATGCAGTTCAAAATTGGTAACAGGACTAAACTGGCGGCATTGATTTGTTCAGCGGAGTACAACTGTATGGAGTGGCAGACACAGTTAGTAGGCCCAAATAATAAAGTGGGCTAAATGCAGTTCAAAATTGGTAACAGGACTAAACTGGCGGCATTGCTTTGTTCAGCGGAGGTCAACTGTAATGAGCGGCAGACACAGTTTGTAGGCTCAAATAATTAAGTAGGCTTAATGCAGTTCAAAATTGGTAACAGAACTAAACAGGTGGCATTGCTTTGTTCAGTGGAGGACAACTGTAATGAGTGGCTGACACAGTTAGTAGGCCCAAATAATTAACTAGGCTAAATGCAGTTCAAAATTGGTAACAGGACTAAACTGGCGGCATTGCTTTGTTCAGTGCAGGACAACTGTAATGAGGGGCAGACACAGTTAGTAGGCCCAAATAATTAAGTAGGCTAAATGCAGTTCAAAATTGGTAACAGGACTAAACAGGCGGCATTGCTTTGTTCAGTGGAGGACAACTGTAATGGGGGGCAGACACAGTTTGTAGCCCCAAATAATTAAGTAGGCTAAATGCAGTTCAAAATTGGTAACAGGACTAAACAGGCGGCATGGCTTTGTTCAGCGGAGGACAAATGTAAGGGATAGCAGACACAGTTAGTAGGCCCAAATAATAAAGTGGGCTAAATGCAGTTCAAAATTGGTAACAGGACTAAACTGGCGGCATTGCTTTGATCAGCGGAGGACAACTGTAAGGAGTGGCTGACACAGTTAGTAGGCCCAAATAATTAAGTAGGCTAAATGCAGTTCAAAATTGGTAACAGGACTAAACTGTCAGCATTGCTTTGTTCAGCGGTGGACAACTGTGAGGGGTGGCAGACACAGTTAGTAGGACCAAATAATAAAGTGGGCTAAATGCAGTTCAAATGAGGTAACAGGACTAAACTGGCGGCATTGCTTTGTTCAGTGGAGGACAACTGTAATGAGGGGCAGACACAGTTAGTAGGCCCAAATAATAAAGTGGGCTAAATGTCTGCCAAAAAATTGTTTATAAATAAACAGGTGGCATAGCTAGGTACAGGGGTGGTCTCCTCTGCTGAGTAGCAGACAGTGGTAGTAGGCGCAAAGTATTAACTGGTCTAAATGGAGGCCAGGGGCCCTGTATATTTTAACTATCATCTATCATTTCAACAAATTTGCATTGGCAGTGCCATTGAAGGATTTAACAGCACAGACTACAGAGTGGTGGAGCAGGGAGAGGTAAGCATTGCAAGTGGTAGAGCACTGTTCGAGCTGGGGGGAACACTCTCTCATGGGCGGCGGTACTGACACAGGGCCCCTCATATTATGACAGTGTGTCTGACGTTGGTTGTGCACCACCACCGTCAGAGACACTTCATTGTACTATGAGGGACCCTGTGCCAGTGCCGTCGCCCAAGAGTGGGCACACCCACCTGTCCAGACAAACGGCACTCGCACGGGTGCTTGCGCCAGGTGGTGACCACGGCCCTGTGGGGGGAGTCAGCCCATTTAGGGAGGTATAAAAATGGCCTATGGTGGACATTCAGCAGCTGCAAATGGAGGAATTGAAGCAGTCAGTAAGAGGAGGCCAAAAGCAAGACATTTTTCAGGCAAGCTACATGTCAGCAGAGGAAGGTGGGGCCAAATAATTTGAAATCCATGATTGGTTCATTTTAATGAAGGTTAGATCATCGACATTTTGGGTAGCCAGACGTGTCCTTTTTTCGGTCAGTATTGAACCAGCAGCACTGAAGACTCTTTCAAATAGCACACTAGCAGCAGGGCAAGCAAGCTCCTGTAATGCATATTCTGCCAATTCAGGCCAGGTGTCTATTTTAGAGGCCCAGTAATCAAAAGGGGAATGACCTGTGAGGGAGAACATCGATGAGGGAGGAAAAGTAGTTCGTAACTATACTGGAAAAATGCTGTCTCCTGTCACTTTAAATCGATGCAGCAGTACCTGTCGTGTCAGCGGTCATTGCGAAATCACTCCACAACCTGGTCATAAAACCCCTCTGTCCAATGCCACTGTGGATTTGTGCACCTCTAACTCCTCTGCCATGTTGCCCCCTACGGCTCTTGTGAGAACCATCACCGCCGCTGTGTACTGGTAATGCCTGAAACAAACGGTCTACAAGAGTTGCTTGTTTGGTAGCCAATATTTGCTCAAGGTTCTCATGTGGCATGATATTTTGTAATTTTCCTTTATATCGTGGATCCAGGAGGCAGGCCAACCAGTAATCGTCATCGGTCATCATTTTGATAATGCGGGGGTCCCTTTTTAGGATTTGCAAGACATACTCAGCCATGTGGGCCAATCTTCCAGGTGTCAATTCACTGCTTGTGCAGGGTTGAGCAGCACTTTCTTGCAAATCAACATCACTTGTGTCCCGCAAAAACCCTGTACCTGACCGTGCAATGCCACCAGTTTCTATTGCCCCCTGAGAAGCATCCTCCTCCCATAAATATTCATCCCCATCATCATTCTCCTCCTTCTCTTTGTCCACCACCTCGTCCAAGAGAGTTTTCTGAGCAGACAATGGCTGACTGTCATCAAGGCTTCCCTCCTCCTCGGCTGCAGACGCCTGCTCCTTAATGTGCGTCAAACTTTGCATCAGCAGACGCATTAGTGGGATGCTCATGCTTATGATGGCGTAATCTGCACTTACCAACCGTGTGCATTCCTCAAAACACTGAAGGACTTGACAGAGGTCTTGTAGCTTCGACCACTACACACCAGACAACTCCATGTCTGCCATCCAAGTGCCTGCCCGTGTATGTGTATCCTCCCACAAATAAATTACAGCACGCCTCTGTTCGCACAGCCTCTGAAGCATGTGCAGTGTGGAGTTCCACCTTGTTGCAATGTCGATTATTAGGCGGTGCTGGGGAAGATTCAGCGATCGCTGATGGTTCAGCATACGGCTGGAGTGTACGAGCGACCGGCGGATGTGCGAGCAAAGTCTTTGCACCTTCAGGAGCAGGGCTGGTAACCCCGGATAACTTTTCAGGAAGCACTGCATTACCAGGTTCAAGGTGTGAGCCATGCAAGGTATGTGTTTCAGTTCTGAAAGGGCTATGGCAGCCATAAAATTCCTTCCGTTATCACTGACTACCTTGCCTGCCTCAAGATGTACACTGCCCAGCCATGACTGAGTTTCTTGCTGCAAGTACTTGGCCAGTACTTCCGCGGTGTGTCTGTTGTCTCCCAAACACTTAATTTGCAACACAGCCTGCTGATGCTTACCACTAGCTGTTCGATGATGGGACACCTCTTGTGCCACACTGGCAGCTGTGGATGTAGTGGTCGTCTGACTGCGCTCTGTGGCGAGCTTTCGCTACTGGAGGAGGAGGAGGGGTTGCGAACGCTTACAGCCAGCTGTTTCCTAGACTGTGGGCTAGGCAGAACTGTCCCACTATGGCTGTCCCCTGTGGACCCTGCATCCACCACATTAACCCAGTGCGCCGTGATGGACACGTAACGGCCCTGGCCATGCCTACTGGTCCATGCATCTGTTGTGAGGTGCACCTTTCCACTGACTGATTGCCTCAGTGCATGGACAATGCGGTCTTTGACATGCTGGTGGAGGGCTGGGATGGCTTTTCTCGCAAAGAAGTGACGACTGGGTAGGTCATAGCGTGGTACTGCGTAGGCCATCAGGTCTGTGAAAGCTTTGTTTTCAACCAACCGGTAGGGCATCATCTCTAACGAGATTAGTCTAGCAAAGTGGACATTCAAACCCTGTGTACGCGGATGAGAGGATGAATACTTTCTTTTCCTAATGAGAGTCTCTTGTAGGGTGAGCTGGACTGGAGAGCTGCATATGGTGGAACTAGCGGTGGTGGTGGTGGACATGGCGGATTGAGAGAGGGTTGGTGATGGTATTCTTGATGTTGGCCCACATACAGTGTTACCTACCAAAAACCTTGTGATTCCCTGACTGCTTTGGCCTTGCGACGATACCTCCACATTTGCTGCTGGTTGTGTCCTAACCGGTGGGCTTACAGTGAGGGAAGCAATGTAGCGTTGCTGACTAACTTCATTCTGAGCAGGTGCACCAATGGTAGGTGACATTTGGTAGTTAGTCCAGGCTTGCAAGTGCATGCTGGTTAAATGTCTACGCATGCACATTGTATTTAAATTTTGAAGATTCTTCCCTCTGCTAAAGGTCTTTGAGCATTTCTTACAGATAACTTTTGACTGATCATTCGGATCTTGGTTAAAAATTTGCCACACTGCACTCTTCCTACTATCGAATACCTTTTCAGGCATTGCACGCTGTGCTACTTTCACCGGATGGCCACGCTATCCTAAAACTGTTTTTGTTTTTGACACACGTTTTTGGCCTGATACGGGCCTGCCAGATGACAGCTGTGGCGATGTAGATGGCTGCTGCGGATCATCCCCCTGCGCTTCTGAGCTACTGTCAGCGGCACCCTCTTACCCCAATGGCTGCCAATCTGGGTCAACAACTGGGTCATCTATCACCTCCTCTTCAATGTCATGTGCACCTTCCTCTGTGTCACCATGTAAGGTGCTATAGCGTTCGGGACGGGCCACCATAGTCTCACCAGGGTCAGATTCTGGCTGAGTACACTGCGAGGGCAATTTATTGATCTGAGTGAATGGAACAGCATAATAATCTAGCTGTGGCTGTGCATCAGTGCACTCCATGTCCGATTCATCTTGTAATGGGCAGGTAACAATTTCCCTTTCTAACCCAGGCACGGTATGTGTAAAAAGCTCCATGGAGTAACCTGTAGTGTCGCCTGACGCATCCTTCACTTTTGGTTTGGGTGAAGGACACAAGGAAACGTCTTGTTCCTGACCAAGAGCATGCACTGATGACTCGCTGCTTTTATATTTCGAACTTTCTGAAGAGGAGGCAAAAGAGCTAGAGGCTGAGTCAGCAAGGAAAGCCAAAACTTTTTCCTGCTGCTCCGGCTTTAAAAGCGGTTTTTGTACTCCAAGATAAGGAAGCCCTCGAGGCCTTGTGTAGCCAGACGATGACGCTGGCTCAACACTTCCAGCCTTAGGTGCTATTTTACTTTTCCCACTACCACCAGATGCTCCACCACCACCGTCAGTACCAGCTGGCAACAACCGCCCACGGCCTCTTCCACCAGACTTCCTCATTTTTGGGAAAATGTAAACAAAATAACAAATGTTATATGGTACTGCAAAACAAGGTAGAAGGTGTATATAAACTTGTTGAGAATTTAAATTTCCCTTTTTTTGGGGAGACTGCACCAAAACACAGGCCCAGTGTATAACACAACACAATTTAAGTAGCAGAACGTGGCTGGCTGATATATGACAAACTAACAGAACTGACGTATATATCCACTTTGTGACAATTTGAAACACCCTTTTTTTGGGGGGAGACTCCACCGCAACTCAAGCCCAGTGTATAACACAACACAATGTAAGTGGCAGAACGTGGCTGGCTGATATACGACAAACTAACAGAACTGACGTATATCCACTTTGTGACAATTTGAATCTCCCTTTTTTTGGGGGGAGACTCCACCGCAACTCAGGCCCAGTCTATAACACAACACAATGTAAGTGGCAGAACGTGGCTGGCTGATATACGACAAACTAACAGAACTGACGTATATCCACTTTGTGACAATTTGAATCTCCCTTTTTTTGGGGGGAGACTCCACCGCAACTCAGGCCCAGTCTATAACACAACACAATGTAAGTGGCAGAACGTGGCTGGCTGATATACGACAAACTAACCGAACTGACGTATATCCACTTTGTGACAATTTGAATCTCCCTTTTTTGGGGGGGAAACAGCACCACAACTCAGGCCCAGTGTATAACACAACACAATGTAAGTGGCAGAACGTGACTGGCTGATATACGACAAACTAACAGAACTGACATATATCCACTTTGTGAGAATTTGAAACACCCTTTTTTGGGGGGGAGACTGCACTGCAACTCAGGCCCAGTGTATAACACAATACAATGTAAGTGGCAGAACGTGGCTGGCTGATATTCGACAAACTAACAGAACTGACGTATATCCACTTTGTGACAATTTGAATCTCCCTTTTTTGGGGGGGAGACTCCACCGCAACTCAGGCCCAGTGTATAACACAACACAATGTAAGTGGCAGCAAGTGGCTGGCTGATATACGACAAACTAACAGAACTGATGTATATCCACTTTGTGACAATTTGAATCTCCCTTTTTTTGGGGGGGAGACTGCACCGCAACTCAGGCCCAGTGTGTAACACAACACAATGTAAGTGGCAGAAAGTGGGTGGAAGATATCTGAAAAAATCCAAGGACTGTAGTACAATTTGAATCTCCCTACAATGATCTCAGGACAAGTATGGTAGCAACAAAAAGGACTGCTGCACATAAAAGTGTGGACAAATAAACAAGATAACTGTGCAGAAAGGAGCAACAGGATTTTTGCTTTTAAAAAAAGCAGTTGGTTTGCACAGCAGCGGTGCAGACAGCAATGCAGCTATCAGGGAGCCTTATAAGGCAGCCTAATAAGCTACAGAGCTGATGCACAAAAAAATAGCCTCCACTGTCCCTGCAAAAAAAGGTGGTGTTGGACAGTGGAAATCGCTACAGCACAAGCGGTTTGGGGGTTAATCTTCCCTCCCTAACTATATCCCTTCTTCTGACGAAGCTCTCCCTATGCTAAGATCGGCAGAAGTAAGATGGCAGTCGGCGTGCACGCCCCTTTATACCCCCTGTGATGCCGCTGAAAGCAAGCCAATCACTGTCATGCCCTTCTGTAAGATGGTGGGGACCGAGACCTATGTCATCACGCTGCCCACACTCTGCATCCTCCTTCATTGGCTGACAAATGGCGCTGAACGCGTCTTACAAATCGTGACTTTGGCGCGAAGATCGCCGACCGCATGGCCGATCCCACACTAGGATCGGGTCATGTTTCATGAAACCCGACTTTGCCGAAAGTCGGCGATTTTTGAATTTGTCTGATCCGTTTTGCTCAACCCTACCATCACCTTCGCTTTCTGTCATTTGGGGTTGTCCCCGACAACAAAGGACCTAAGTACCAGAGTCACTATGCTCCCGTGTCCAGGAGGGCCTTTTTTCGGCATCTGTTCATAATTACCTGGCACAATTGCAGTTTGCTGCCAGCAGTCGCTTTAGGGGAAAGCAGGTCCAGGGTGCATAGGTCCTTTAGCCCAACCCAATGCTGCATGGTGGCCAGCAGAGCCCGCACTATCCGATCGACCACCACTCTCTCTACCATCTCGGTTGGGGTCAAAAACTCAAGTTGGAACCACTCTTCCACCACCTGCAGCAAGTCATTTGCCTGAGACCTAGTGGGCCGAGACTACATAGGACCACTGGTACAACCACTGATCACCCCTTACATTTGGGGTTTCTTACTGACCCTGCTAATTGCCCCTCACCTTAGGGGTCTCCTCTTTATGCCATTGAAGCTCTGGTAGCTTCTACTGTAGCACCTCTTGCTGCCGCTGCTGCAACAACAGCGCCTCTTGCTGCTGCTGGAATTGCAGCACCTCTTGCTGGAGCTGTTGCTGAATCTACATAGCTTTCACTGTTTACAGTCCCTAGACACTCTGGTCTTCCCTTTGACCAGCAGCCGTGGGTGACCGCACCACCATGTCACAGCCATTCACAGTCTTTGATATTCTCCAGATTACAGCCCCAAAACAGTACTCAGAGGTGGCACCCCAATTACCCTTGCTTCCTCCAGTGTCACAACTCTCCAACAACCCAACTGACAGTGGGGAACCACAGATGGGTGAGTCTTCAGAGACTCAGATACTTGAGGTGCAAGAGTACTGTACTGTGCTGTCAGGGCATGAAGAGAAGGAGGGTAACTCTCAGGGAGAGGAGTGGGAGAACAGAGAGGATGACTATCAGGTTGTAGATCCCACTTGGTGTGAACCCAGAGGCATGTAGCTGAGTGGCTCAGCAAAGGTGTTGGAGTATGAGGAAGATGAGTAGGTTATGTTACAGCTTCCCACACAGACATGGATTTATGCAAACACAACAAGCACTGCATACTCAGCCACAGAAAACTGTGCCACAGTTGGGCCATACTGGTCTTGCCTTGGGCAGAGGCACTGCTTCTGCTCCCTCTTTGTGCAGAGCCTCCACCACTGCCTGGACGCACTGAGCTGCTTTGTAATGCACTAGCAGCACTTCTCTCACTTGGAATGGAGAAGATGATGGAATTCACCAGTGTGTCTTGGTACTCCCGCATTTTTCGCTCCCGGTTCAACGGTGTGATGAGGCTTTCTACGTTGTCCCGGTAGCGAGGATCGAGGAGGGTGAACACCCAATAATCAGACATGTTGAGAATGTGGGCGATGCGGCGGTCGTTTCTCAGGCACTGCAGCATGTAATCCACCATGTGCTGCAGACTGCCAACTGCCCAAGAAACGCTGTCCCCTGCTGGAGGCGTGATCACTGCCCGCTCGTCATCACCCCACCCTCGCTGTACACACGGAGTACTGGACAATTGTGTAACTCCCTCCTCTGGACGGATGTCTTCCTCCTCCATTGACTCCTCCTCATCCTCCTCACAAACTGTCCCCTGCCTACGCGTTTGTGAGGAACCACGTGGCGCTGACTGTCCAGAAGATGATGGAAATGGTGAATCCTCATCCTCCACCTCTTCCACAACATCATCCCTTAGCGCTTGCAGTGATTTTTCAAGCAGGCAGATAAGGGGGACAGTCATGCTGACTAGTGCATCATCTGCACTCGCCATCCGCGTGGAATAATCAAAGGGACGCAAAACCTGGCAGACATCATTCATAGTGGCCCACTCTGTGGTTGTGAAGTCTGTACGGCGCGGAGTGCGACTTCTTTGCGCCTGATGCAGCTGGTACTCCATTACAGCTTGCTGCTGCTCACACAACCGCTCCAACATATGTAACGTGGAATTCCACCTGGTAGGTAGGTCACATATGATGCGATGTTCCGGCAGGTGGTGTCGGCGCTGCAGAGCCGCAATGCGCGCTTTTGCCGTGCTGGAACGCCGCAAGTGAGCACACTCTAGGCGGACCTTGTGCAGCAGCGCATCAAGATCCGGATAGTCCCTCAAAAAACTCTGCACGACCAAATTGAGCACATGTGCCAGACATGGGATGTGAGTGAGGTTGCCGAGGCCCAGAGCTGCCACCAGATTTCGGCCATTATCACACACTACCATGCCTGGCTGGAGATTCGCTGGCACAAACCACACATCGCTCTCCTGCTTGATGGCATTCCAGAGCTCCTGCGCTGTGTGGCTTCGATTCCCCAAAGAAATTAATTTCAAGACGGCCTGTTGACGTTTGGCCACGGCTGTGCTCATGTCGGTCGTAACAGGTAAACGTTCATCACGGATCCATGTGGAGGTGGACTGTGACGGCTCCTGCAGCGATGATTCTGAGGAACTGGTGTAAGAGGAGGAGTCAATGCGTACAGAATGGATTCCTGCAATCCTTGGAGTGGGCAGGACACGTCCTGCGCCACTCGCACGATCTGTACCCGGCTCAACGACATTAACCCAATGGGCAGTGAGGGAAAGGTATCGCCCCTGTCCATGTTGACTGGTCCACGCATCGGTGGTGGGGTGGACCTTGCTACTGACGGCGTTCAGTAGCGCGTGTTTTATGTGTCCCTCTACATGCTTGTGCAGGGCAGGGACGGCTTGCCTGCTGAAGTAAAAGTGGCTGGGCACATTGTACTGTGGGACTGCCAATGACATCAAGTCACGGAAGCTGTCAGTCTCCACCAGCCTGAATGACAGCATTTCCAGTGACAGAAGTTTGGCAATGCCTGCAGTCAGAGCCTGTGCTCGTGGGTGGTTTGACGAGAAAGGCCGCCTTTTCTCCCATGCCTGTACTACCGATGGCTGTAGACTGGGCTGGGAGTGTGTGGATGACTGGGAAAGTGGTGCTGCGGGTGGAATTACAGCGGGTCTCTGGACAACAGGGCCAGAGGTTCTTCCACGGCGATCCTGGGAGGAAGCCGAACCAGCTGCGTGTGAGCTGGAGGAAGAGGAAACACGAGCTGAAGGGGTGGTAGCTGCCGCTGTTGGTTGGCCTAGCTCTTCAGTGTGTTTTTCTAACTCCGCCGCGTGCCTGGTGCGCACATGTTTCCACATGTTGGAGGTATTGAGGTTGCTGACATTTCGACCTCTTTTGACTTTGTGATGACACACCTTGCATTTGACATAGCAAATGTCATCTGCAACTGTGTCAAAAAAGGACCAGGCACTGCAAGTCTTGGGAGCGCCCTTTTTGGCTTTTGGAAGAGACATGCTCCTAACGGGTGCCAAAGCGGAGGCTGCAGGATCCGTAGTCTTCCCCCTCCCTCTCCCTCTTTGGGCCGTACGGGGAATCTCTTCCTCAGAGCTGCTCCCACCACCTTCCTGTCCCTCACGCCAAGATGGGTCAAGGACCTCATCATCTACACTACCCTCTGCCCCCAACTGCTCCTCCTGGGTAGTCTCAGCAGCAGAGCACGCACCAGAAAGTGGCACCTGAGTGTCATCAGCGGATGCGGCCTGCGATGTGGTGACCGGAGGCACTGGCCCACCCGCCTCTTCAGAGGAAGAGAGAAAAAGCGGTTGGGCATCACTGCACCCTGCCTCTTCTTCCATTTCTCCAATGCTGCTTGGCTGGCCCCCTGATTCCAAGCCAAGAGATGATTCAGAGAACAGAAGTAGTCCTGGGATCTCTGTCTGCCTGGGCAATTTGGCAGGTGGTGAAGAGACAGATGGCTGCTCTCCAGTGCTCTGTGTCTGAGAGGATGTGGCACTAATTGAAGTCGATGCATTAGCTGCCATCCATCCGACAACGGCTTCAATTTGTTCTTCACGCAGCAGCGGTGTACGGTGCTCTGTGACAAAGCTGCGCATGAACGACTGTTCCCTGGTGAAAGTGGGTGCTGATGAGTCACCGGTGCCCGCAGCAGGCACAGAATCCCCACGTCCTCTCCCTGCTCCGTGCCCACGCCCACGTGCCTTACTCACTGCCTTCTTCATCTTGGTTGACTGATAAAGATAAGCAGAAAAGTACTAACGGCTTTGTGTGCTTATTCCTGAAGAGCTCCTAACAGGTATAAGAAACACTAATTTTCTAAAGTGTGGACTAGACTTTAATATGAGCTAATGTGGCCTACACAAATGTAAAGTGGTGTCACTGGTGTGTTTGGTGAACTTTATTATTTATTTATTTTTTGGGGGCTGAACTGACAACAGAGAGAGCTGCAGTCACACGGAGACCGTGCAGACAGCCGTAAACGGTGCTGCAAAGCCCAAAAACGCTCCTCTACGTTATCCTATGTAGTGTTTTTCCACAAGTTAGCTGGAGACGGGTGGAAAGTCACTAATAGGAATTATTAGAAAAAATGTGCAGCAGCCTGCACTACTTAAAACAAAAGGAAAATTGATTTTACGGTATGACGCAGTGAAGAACCCTGAGCTGGAGACAACCAGGCTATGGCTGCTCACAGACTACAGGGCGAGCTGCAGTCACACGGAGACCGTGCAGACAGCCGTAAATGGCGTTGCAAAGCCCAAAAACCCTCCTCTACGTTATCCTATGTAGTGTTTTTCCACAAGTTAGCTGGAGACGGGTGGAAAGTCACTAATAGGAATTATTAGAAAAAATGTGCAGCAGCCTGCACTACTTAAAAAAAAACAAACAAAAAAACAAAGAACAGTATGAGGCAATGAACCACCCTCCCTGAACTGAATACAACCAGCTATGGATGGCCTATGTCTGCACTCAGACTAGAGAGTGGGCTGCACTCACACACACACACACAGAGACCTTGCAGATCGCTGTGAAAACAGCGCTGCAAGGCAAAAGCAAGGTGATTAGCAGGTGAACACAGCGGTTGCTAAATTAGCCTTGGAAAAGAACAATTAAGCAAATCGCTATCTCAAAACTGGCCCTCAGTCAGCAAACAGCGTCCTGTCACTAACTGAATTCACAGCAGAGTGAGCGCAAAATGGCACCAGCGACTTTTAAACTGCATCATGACATCATTTCAGCAGCCAATCACAGCCTTGCCAGTAGTTTCATGCCCTCCATGCTAAACAGGATGTGCCCACACTTGGAATCATTCTCATTGGCTGATTTCGTACAAATTTGTGCAGTTTGAATCCTGGGAACTTCCGATTCCGGTATCCGATACGCGGCAAGTATCGGATCTCGGTATCGGAATTCCGATACCGCTAAGTATCGTCCGATACCCGATACTTGCGGTATCGGAATGCTCAACACTACTCATAACCGTTAGGCACAAAACTGTTAATCGAGCTACGTCATTACCCAAGCCCCAGTCTAACTGAAAAACTTCAAAATCCACCATCACAGAGCGTGCGGCAGCTAGAGGCAGCAGGGGGCGTGTCATTGTCATCCTGCTGCACAGAGGAACGAATCTACATTATCTAGACGGAAGCTGGGACCGGAGGGGTCTGGATTAACTAAGGGGGTACAGTATGTCGCAGCACGGAGACGCCGCAGCACCCGGCGACGCTAATGCAGCTGAAAGACAGAGTGTCGATAGAGAGCCTGGCAGCGCAGCAGTGCAAGGAGTGGCGCCCATCATGCCGGTGTTGATGCCATATACCCCGGGTGGCCCATGGCTTCCAATGTATGAAGGTGAACCTAATACCCTTGACGGTTTCAGGGAAAAGATGCTGGCTCATTTTGATATGTTCCCCGTGGGTGAAGCTCAGCGTGTTAGTCTCCTGATGATGCAGTTAAGTGGCCATGCTAAGCGAGAAGTCACGGCATGGGCAACTGATCTAAAAGGTACTATTGAACGCATATTTGCTGGATTAAAAGCTACATTTGAAAGCACTGCCAGCAGCAAAGCTAAAGTATGATTCTTTAATTGCAAACAAAAAGCTAATGAGGGCGTGAGAGATTTTGCCTTAAACCTGCAGGAAGCCCTTAAATCACTTACACTGGCTGAACCCATTTTTAACACAGGAGCCGATAAACTGCTAAGAGATCAATTTATTGAGGGACTCTACACCCCTTCTCACCAGGGGCATGTGAGCATGCTTGTTTTTAAGAACCCTGAATTGACATTTGCCCAATTAAAGGAGAGCGCTATACGTCTCCAGCTGGCAGAGGCACCTCGGGATCAGGATCTCACACAACCCATGGCAGATGCACTTCAGCAACGGGGAATGCCAGTGACATCAGCTACGTCCGGTGCCAGTGCTAAGTCTCTGGGGCCCATTACTAATGAGGCTCTTCAGCAAAAGCTTGACTCTTTAACTGATGCTGTTGCTTCAATGGCTAAAACCATGCAGGAGATGAGAGAACCCAAGATGGAGTTGGCAAACCGTAGAGAGGATGTTCCATGGATGAGGTCCCGGAGATACCCGACATGGAGAGGACGACCCTGTGACCGCTACCAACCAGATGGACAGCCCATTTGCAGCCATTGCCAGCAGCCAGGCCACTTTGCACGAAATTGTGATTTAAACGGGAATCCCCTGGGAATGCGGGCCGCTGCCAGCAGCCAGGCCACTTTGCACGAAATTGTGATTTAAACGGGAATCCCCTGGGAATGCGGGCCTATCGTGCTGGACGGAATTCCCCTCAACGCTTTGCTGGATACAGGTTCCCAGATTTCATCTATACCATATATCCTTTATAAGAGGTACTGGGCTGAGGTAGATATTGATAAAGGACCCTCTGATGTTGAACTAGATATATGGGCCAGTAATGGTAAGTTGGTACCGAAACTAGGATTCAGGGAGATGACTATAAAGATTGGTAAAGCAGAATTGAAGAAACAGGGTATAATTGTCGTTGATGTTGACCGACAGAACTGTGAACCAACTGTTTTGATAGGAATGAATGTGTTAGAGAACTACTTTTCCGGAGTTATTTCTGTCTTACAACAAATTGCTGAAACTGCCCGATCCTGCCAGCAGAGAGTTCTCCGGAGGGAAATAAAAGTGTTGATGTTAAGGCAACAGATAGAAGTTGCAGGTGGAGAAATCGGCAGTGTGAGGGTGAGTGATCCAACGTCTATTGTAATCCCACCAAAAATAGAAATGCTGGTATGGTGTAGAGCGGCCATTGGTACTAAAGGACGAGACTATCAAGCCTTAATAGAACCAGCGTACACCGACAGCAGGCCCACTATATTCACGGCACGAGGGGTGGTCGAGGTACACCGGGGACGGGTGCCGGTACGACTTTTGAACTGTGGAGAGGAAGAGGTCACTTTGCCAAGGTACGCTACAGTGGCAAAGTTATATACTGTTGACAACAATGCCATTACAACCGTTGAGCCCTTAGAATCGACCTGTCAGGTGGAAAATAACGGCTCAGATGGAGAATCGGAGGATTGGTGCCAACAGCTAGACGTGGGTGTAGATTCAACACCTACCCATCAAAGACAAGGGGTATATAGATTAGTGACGGAATATGAACAGGTCTTCAGTAAACACCCATTGGACTTCGGACGGATAGAAGGGGTGGAACATACAATCCCCACCGGTGACCATCCCCCGATAAAAGAAAGATATAGACCCATACCGCCCGCTCACTATCAATGCGCGAAGGACATGCTGAGAGAGATGAAACAGGCCGGGGTAATAAGAGATAGTTGTAGCCCTTGGGCGGCCCGTCTGGTGATTGTCAAAAAAAAGGACGGAACCATGAGAATGTGCGTAGACTACCGGCGGATTAATAACATTACCCATAAAGACGCCTATCCCTTGCCTAGGATAGAAGAGTCCTTGACTGCTTTGAAATCTGCTAATTATTTTTCCACCTTAGACTTAACAAGCGGGTATTGGCAAGTCCCTGTGGCTGAGAGAGATAAAGAAAAAATGGCATTCACCACACGAATGGGTCTAAGCGAATTTAATCGCATTCCGTTCGGACTCTGCAACGCATCCGGTACTTTCCAGCGACTGATGGAATGTTGCCTCGGACACAAGAACTTCGAGACCGTCCTCCTGTACCTAGATGATGTGATCGTCTAACTCAAAGACTTACGAACAGCACTTAACTGACCTGGCAGAGGTGTTCGAAGCCTTATCCAAGTATGGTATGAAAATCAAACCATCCAAATGTCACCTTCTCAAGCCAAAGGTACAATACTTAGGGCACATCGTGAGTTCGGAGGGAGTAGCACCGGATCCCGAGAAAATAACTGCCATAAGGGATTGGCCAAGACCTACCAACGCAAAAGAAGTGAGGCAATTCTTGGGATTAGTGGGTTACTATCGTAGATTTATAATAGGATTTACCAAATTGGCAGCGCCCTTGCAAGATACTTTGATAGGGCAGACGAAGAAACCTTCAAACCGAAACCCTCCTTTTCAGTGGAACGACGAAAGAGAAGACTCCTTTGAACAACTAAAGAAGGCACTAACCGGAGAAGAAGCTCTGGCGTACCCAGATTACCATCAACCTTTCATCCTCTACACCGATGCCAGTAATGTGGGATTGGGAGCGGTGCTGTCACAAAAGCAAGAAGGTCGGGAGAAAGTCATCGCCTTTGCAAGTAGAAAACTCCGGCCTACTGAAAGAAATTTTGAAAATTATAGTTCCTTCAAATTGGAGCTACTGGCAGTAGTTTGGGCTGTGACTGAACGTTTCAAACACTATTTGACCGGTGCAGAATTTATTGTCTATACTGAAAACAATCCATTGACCTACCTAGACACGGCTAAATTAGGTGCGTTAGAACAGCGATGGATAGCCCGATTATCTAATTACAACTTCGTGATCAAGTATCAAGCAGGTCGCAAGAATGGAAATGCCGATGCCCTATCCCGGATGCCACACTTGAGAGATGTAGAAGAAGAAACGGGGGAGCTTGAAGAAATTGAACTACCAGCCTTTCATCAGCCCAAGGCAAAACATCGTCAGTCAAATACCTATCAGAAACAACAAGAAGTGAATTTTAATCCGTTAGCACACCATAGATGGGCTGACACCCAAGATAGCAATCCGGCTGTGAAGATAGTGAAGGAACTATTGACTGAGCAAAGTGCATATCCCGATGAGGATGCCCCAGAAGAGACGCATCAACTCTGGAAAGAGAGAGGCAAAATGTTCCTGTATCAAGGGAAACTCTGTAGAAGATACACCAATCCGAAAACACATGAATTGGTTTGGCAGATTATCGTGCCTAAACAAGATGTGAGAATGGTCCTCGAGGCTTACCACAATGGTGCTGGTCACTTTGGTTGGAAAAAGCTAGAAGTACTTCTGAGAGAAAGATTTTATTGGGTCGTGATGAGAAAATCAATCGAACAGTGGTGTAGAAACTGTGGCCCGTGCAACCTCAGAAGGAACGGTCCAAAGAGCCAAAGAGCACCACTGCAGCCCATAATCACCAAACAACCACTTGAACTGGTAGCCATGGACCACGTGAAGTTGACACCGAGCCGGTCCGGTTACGTCTATGCCTTGACCATCGTGAACCATTATTCGCGCTTCTTGGTAGTAGTACCTGTAAAAGATCTGACTGCAAAAACAGCAGCCAAAGCGTTCCAAACGTACTTTTGTAGACCCCATGGATATCCGGAACAGGTTCTCACTGACCAGGGTACAGCCTTTGAATCAGAGATCTTCAGAGAATTCTGTAATATGTATGGTTGCAAAAAGATCCGGACGACGGCCTATCATCCGCAAACAAACGGCTTATGTGAGAAGATGAACCATATTGTGATAGACCTACTAAAGACTTTACCTGAAATGGAAAGGAATCAATGGCCAGAGAAATTGCCTGACTTGGTGGATCTGTATAATCATGTCCCGGTGAGCTCTACCAACTGCACCCCAGCTTATCTTATGCGTGCAAGACCCGGCCAATTACCAATCGATTTAGAAATGGGAATTCTGAAACCAGACACAGAAGTTCAAGACTCCAATTGGGATGTCGTACGGCAAAAGCAGTATCGCCAAGTGCAAGAGAGTGTGGAAAGAAGCCTCAAGCAAACCAGAGAAAGACAAGAGCGAACTTTCAACCAGAATGCTCTAGCAACTCCATTAAGACCGGGTGACCAAGTACTCAAGAGGAATCGTCGAACCAATAAACTGGATAATCAATGGGAAGCCGTACCCTACACAGTTTTACCAACAAGAATGGATAATCCTAAAATGTGTCTCATTAGCAAAAACGGAGGTTTAACATCTGTACTAGTGTCAAAAGACAATCTTAAATTATGTCCGGAAACGTTGAAAGAGCCAGAAGTTGTCCAGCCAGAATCAGAAGTTATTCAACCTATACAGGTTCAACCAGTAAAAGAAAAAGAGGAGGAAATGTATCACACCTGTATAGGAGACTTTCCCAAAACCCTACTAACATACCATGGTGCAGTAGTGGTTCCCATGGTGGCCTTTTATCCAACACCGAACCCAATATTAGAAGTCCCAAGACAGGAAGAGGCTGACCCCGTACTACAAGAGGTTCCAGGTCAGGAAGAACAGATTCCTGATCAGAGTGATCCCATTCACGGTGGACTTGCCAACCCCATAGTGGTGGAATTATCTTTAGCAGAGAGGGCAGATACTATATCCGCAGTAGACAGTAGTACACGACATAAAGAGACACCGCTATTACGTAGATCCCAGCGTAGTACCCAGGGTCAATTACCGGCCAGGTATGCGGATTACCAACTATAAGACGACAGTCATTGTTATCGTTCTGTAACGTTTAAGCCCAGTACCTACAGAGACTTACCTGTATGAACTTCTTGCATATTCTTGAACTTTTTATCAGCCCGTAAACACTAAATCAAAGCTCCGGAAAGACTGCTTTGTGAACTTTGCTTCCTAGTACCTTCAAGGATAGAACTGTATTAATGGACGCTATTTGAAGTGACTTTTTACAGAATTCCATTTTTTTTTGTTTCTTTGAGTGGTTTTTGTAACTTTTCATTTTTAAGACTCTGTACATATCAACTGTTATTTCAAAATGTTATCGTCCCACAGTCCCGGAGTACTGTTCTTAACTAAGGGGGAATGTGGCGCCCCTAGGGGTATTTGCCACAAAAATAGTTATTGACACCAAATACAAATATTAAAATAGCAAGACTGCACTACCATCTCCGGCCAGAAGGGGGAGCTCCAGAGACTCCCCTTGATCTATTCTGGTCTGAGAAAAAGACTGGCAGTTGGGTTAAGGAGCTGAAAGTGAGAGGTCGTATAACTGAACTCCTAACAGCCCTATGACGGATTATAGGCCCGTAATACCCATAGTAGGAAAAGAGGAAGAGAGAAAAAGGACATTGTGAGAACCGGGTAGCAATAACCTCTATCCAGAATAGGCGCAGAGACGGATACCGGATCCGTGGCTATATTCATTATAAATAATACAGCAACCGGAAGGAAGTGAGGTGATATCAGCTTCACCAGGGTAAGATGCAGCAACAGACACAGAGTTCAGCGGTACTCCCAGAGGGGGTAAGCCAACAAAAAGGACTCGGGTTGTCCGTCGAACCAGAGTACAGAAGAGACAGATTGGGCCGGCAGCCAGTTCACATACAGCAGCAGGGCCATACAGAAACTGCGCATAATAAGAGGTGGAAATCCTAACAGGGTCAAAGTAATTTCAGAGTGCTCATACAGACTGCAGTGACAGTGTTGGTCACAAATCCCTTTTTGTTGAAGTAAACTGGGTAAACGTTTCAGCGCCTCAGTCTTTCATTTGGACAATAGCCATCAATCCAGGATCGGGGTCATCACAGCTGGGAGGACCTGCTGCTGATCAAGTAAGTGTCTGTTCCTTCATGATACCCCTTACATTGTGCATCGCCTGAGGCCACAGCACCGGGTCAAGCCACTAGTGACATCGCCTTCAAGAGACAGACCTCATTGATCTGGTGCTGGGTACCTCAGTCTCCCGGGCGTCACAAATACATCTAATATTTTTGGGCCCACCTCATATCTGTATACTAAAGACACACAAAGCTGCAGTCTTTTTTTATAACTACTGGAGATATGATGTGGCCCAAAAAGTAAGTGTGTGTCGAAGTTTCTTAGTTGGCGCACGGTGTGTGTGTTGCCGGTGGCGATAGATACAATAAACCAAACCTAATTTGGGCAAATCAAATTGTATTTATTTTTTTACAACCAAAAAACTTTATTTAACTGCGTCGGCTTGGGGTAGAGTGATGTAAACGTGGAGTGTGAAGCACTGAGGCCAGGCTAACAGTGGACGACGCAGAGGTGGCAGGAGAAGGGGCAATAAAACTACTGGGGTCTGGTAGTTCGGGGATGGGGCTTGACACATGAGAGGCTTGAGACGCACTGGAAGGGTGAGACAAACCTAACATTACAGACACATTGGGAGGTGAAGGTGGAGGAATGCTAAGAGTCCTCTGTTTTTTTTTTCTGTGTTTTCTTTTTGGTTTGCCTGGTTGTCGGAGGTCTTGGTGGGCTCATATGGCGTGGCGTGGTGGTGGTGGGTGACCTTTCAGGGTCTGGCTGCACTGTGTCAGAATCCATTGTGCTCGTAGATCGTGCAGCCATGCCAGACTCCATAGTGCTCGTAGAGTGTGCAGCCATGCCAGAGTCCATAGCGCTCGTAGAGCGGAAGGCCATGCCAGAGTCCATAGTGCTTGTAGAGCGGAAGGCCATGCCAGGGTCCTGCTGCATCATGGTGGTGGCGGTACGGAAGGCCATCCCAGGGTCCTGCTGCATCGTGGTGGTGGCGGTACGGAAGGCCATGCCAGGGTCCTGCTGCATCGTGGTGGTGGCAGTACGGAAGGCCATGCCAGGGTCCTGCTGCATCGTGGTGGTGGCGGTACGGAAGGCCATGCCAGGGTCCTGCTGCATCGTGGTGGCGGTACGGAAGGCCATGCCAGGGTCCTGCTGCATCGTGGTGGTGGCGGTACGGAAGGCCATGCCAGGGTCCTGCTGCATCGTGGTGTCAGTGGAGGAGGTCCAAGCAGGAGCAGCGGTTGTCATGGTGGTGGCGGTGGGATGTCCAACTGCACTCGGCATGGTGGTGGTGCTGTAGTGGTATCCGGCTGTGGAAGGAATTGAGGTGGCCGTGCAGTGGTATGCAGCAGAGGTTGGCATTGAGGTCAATTGTGACAGTGAAGGCACAGGTGGATATGCCAACACTGTCTGCTGGAAATACCGACTGCTGCATAGCCTGCATGTAAGCAGCATTGCACGCCTGCATGACACTTAAATAGTTTAAATATATATTTTTTCTACTTGGGGTATATTCATGCCCTGCCCATTCTTTCTCCTATGGACTGGGGCGCTTAAACTTATCTTGCCCTAGGTATATGTACGCCCCCCATACATTTCACTGTGGGGGTGTACTACACTGGCTTGGAATAGTCATCTTCACCTGCTCACTGCGCTCGCTCCGGGTGCACATAGTATCCAAGGGGGCTGCACTCTGCGCATGTGCGAGTCCCCGCCGCCTTTCATGGACTTGCGTAACTTGTAAGCTCTAATGTAAGTGCTTCAGGATCTGCGCATGCATTGGCCTGCGACCTACATCACTGGCCTCCTTATACTTGTGGTATGCACTCTTTTACATGCCCCTTCCTCCGCTGTGACACACTTTTTCTCATTGTATCCAATTGACTGACCGCTATATAACTCCCCTTGCCCTTTTCTTTTACACTTTCCCTGACAAAGCTGCGCCTTGCAGTGATACGCGTGGGGCATCCCCCACACCACCCTGGTCCCGGGACCTTCCTGCCCTTGACTCCTAGTCTGCTGACACTCCACAATGGACTGGTTTATATGGTGACTAGTGTTGAGCATTCCGATGCTGCAAGTATCGGGTATCGGCCGATACTTGCTGTATCGGAATTTCCGATACCGAGATCCGATATTTTTGTGATATCGGGTATCGGTATCGAAACAACATTAATGTAAAAATGTGTAAAAGAAAGAATTAAAATAAAAAATATCGCTATACTCACCTCTCCGACGCAGCCTGGACCTCAGCGAAGGAACCGGCAGCGTTGTTTGTTTAAAATTCGCGCTTTTACTTGGTTACGTGAATTCCCGGCTTGTGATTGGTCAGGGCGGCCATGTTGCCGGGACGCGGACCAATCACAGCAAGCCGTGACGAAATTACGTCACGGCTTGCTGTGATTGGTCCGCGTCCCGGCAACATGGCCGCCATTAACCAATCACAAGCCGTGACGTCACGGCTTGCTGTGATTGGTCCGCGTCCCGGCAACATGGCCGCCATTAACCAATCACAAGCCGTGACGTCACGGGAGGCTGGACTTGCGCACTTTTTAAAAAGCGCGCGTGTCCAGCCTCCAGTGACGTCCCGGCTTATGATTGGTCATGGCGCCATGTTGCCGGGACGCGGACCAATCACAGTAAGCCGTGACGAAATTACGTCACGGCTTGCTGTGATTGGTCCGCGTCCCGGCAACATGGACGCCATTAACCAATCACAAGCCGTGACGTCACGGGAGGCTGGACTTGCGCACTTTTTAAAAAGCGCGCGTGTCCAGCCTCCAGTGACGTCCCGGCTTATGATTGGTCACGGCGCCATGTTGCCGGGACGCGGACCAATCACAGTAAGCCGTGACGAAATTACGTCACGGCTTGCTGTGATTGGTCCGCGTCCCGGCAACATGGCCGCCCTGACCAATCACAAGCCGGGAATTCACGTAACCAAGTAAAAGCGCGAATTTTAAACAAAGAACGCTGCCGGTTCCCTCGCTGAGGTCCCGGCTGCGTCGGAGAGGTGAGTATAGCGATATTTTTTATTTTAATTCTTTCTTTTACACATTTATATGGTTCCCAGGGCCTGAAGGAGAGTTTCCTCTCCTTCAGACCCTGGGAACCATCAGGGATACCGTCCGATACATGAGTCCCATTGACTTGTATTGGTATCGGGTATCGGTATCGGATTGGATCCGATACTTTGCCGGTATCGGCCGATACTTTCCGATACCGATACTTTCAAGTATCGGACGGTATCGCTCAACACTAATGGTGACATCTTCACTTTTTGTAGCTTCTCTGCTCAACCTCTTGGCATAGGTTTTCCTACGCACTGCTCTTTATCTTAATGGAATGTTCATACCATCTTTCCTATAACATTCATTAGGCTTATTGGAGCCTCTTAGGGAGTACTAGTTTCCTTATCAACTTAGGGGGATATCCCTTTATTATTTAGCTTTCTGGGGACGCCCAGAACATGATTGTTGTTTTGTTTTGCCAATTTATATGCTATATATTATTATGGTATATGTGTGGAGTGTCCTTTTAGGCACATTGTGTGCCATTTGATTATTACATACTGCTATGGGACCATGTGTGATGTGGATTGTTTTTTTCATGTTTTTACTGTGGATTTTTGTCTATCAATAAACTTTGTATTATATTTACATAACCTACTTATACCTTGGGTGTGGGCTTTATATGCATGGTTTCTCCTTCTTCCCTTCTTGATGCATTGTTTCTTTCTGTGCAACTGCACCCCTAATTATAGTTATCTGCATAAGATTTGATTAGCTTTATGCCTGTTAGTGGTGCTCCCCGGCCCCCTTTTGTTTTTGTTACTTTAACAAGCCTTGTCACATGACTTAGGATAATAGCCAAACCAGAATATCAATTTGCAGACACTGTGTTTCGGGGTACTGCCCCTCGTCAGTGAAAAGTGGATATTTGGTTTGGCTGTGTGAGGGTCGTCTGACCGATATCCAAGAAGTATTGTTTCTCCTTGCAGAGACTGACATGCTAAGCATGCCGAGATGGGGAGACTTAAAGCCGCAATGCATGAAATGTTCCCATGACATTGACTGCAACACAACCCCAGAGCATGATTGATCCACTCCCGTGCTTAATGGTTGGCGAGATATTTTTTCCAAAAATTCTGTACCTTTTTTCTTGAAAAAAAAGTTTTTACAGTGTTAGCCAGTTGGCGGTCCTAATGGGCGTATCTATGTTGGAAAAAAAGAACAGAAACTGAGAGCAAGGATTAGAGCTCACCGCCACACAATTACATCCCAAAAAATTTGTGATGAGCGATTGTGCTCGTCACTGCTCATTACTCAATCGAGCATCAGTTTGCTCGTAATGCTCGTTACTTGGTGAGTATTTTTGAATGCTCGAGCACTCTTTTGGCGCTTATTAGACAGCCAATGAACATGTGGTGATTGCCTGTCAGTCACTGTAATGCCTTATGAGGCCTCTTTCACACATCAGTGTCTCAGGTACGTGTAGTGACAGTTTTCTCACATACCGGAGACACTGACACACGTAGACCCATTCAATTGAATGGGTCTATGCACATGTCAGCATGTTTTCACGGACCACGTGTCCATGTGCAAAACACGCAGACATGTCCGTTTTTGTGCGACAGCACTGATCACACGGACCCATACAAGTCAATGGGTCCATGTAAATACGTACCACACACGGATAGCATCTGTGTACGGTCTGTGTGCATTTTCAAACTTATAGGGTTAACATTGAAACCAATTGTATCAATACTAGACAGGTGTCTAGACATTGCATGTCCAAAACTTTTGCAAAGTCTGGACAGCAGTTTTTGTGTGAGTTAAAGTTGGAGTGTTATGACAGCGGTGGCATCTTTCAAGTGTGGTGATTTTGGACTATATTATGGCCCCCCGTGTAGACACAGAATGGCTAATAAATCTGGTTGAGCAACATCCCCAACTTTGGGACATTCAATCTGAGGGATACCATGACAGGCTGGCGATAGAATGTGGTTCGTTCGCTGTAGCTGAACAGCTCTACCCAAGACCTAGTTGGCCCACATATTCACCATCAAAGCAAGCACAGTTTGGTAAGTTACCCCATAGATGTTCCGTTTGAAAACTAAACTAGAATTCATTTTAACAGTTGAAAATAGTTTACATTGTGCTTTATATCTGTCATATTACATGTCTAACCAACACACATTATCTGATGTATATTTAGCCTTTGTAGGTCAAACCACGTTATCATACAGCACAGACCAAAAGTTTGGACACACCTCATTTAAAGATTTTTCTGTAGTTTCATGACTATGAAAATTGTAAATTCACACTGAAGGCATCAAAACTATGAATTAACACATGTGGAATTATATACTTAACAAAAAAGTGTGAAACAATTGAAATATATTTTGTATTCTAGGTTCTTCAAAGTAGCCACCTTTTGCTTTGATGACTGCTTTGCACACTCTTGGCATTCTCTTGATGAGCTTCAAGAATTAGTCGCCGGGAATGGTCTTCCAACAATCTTGAAGGAGTTCCCAGAGATGCTTAGCACTTGTTGGCCCTTTTTCCTTCACTCTGCGGTCCAGCTCACCCCAAACCATCTCGATTGGGTTCAGGTCTAGTGATTGTGGAGGCCAGGTCACCTGGCGTAGCACCCCATCAACCTCCTTCATGGACAAATAGCCCTTACACAGCCTGGAGGTGTGTTTGGGGTCATTGTCCTGTTGAAAAATAAATGATGGTCCAACTAAATGGAAACCGGATGAAATAGCATGCCGCTGAAAGATGCTGTGGTAGCCATGCTGGTTCAGTATGCTTTCAATTTTGAATAAATCCCCAACAGTGTTAACAGCAAAGCACCCCCACACCATCACACCTCCTCCTCCATGCTTCACAGTATGAACCAGCAGTGGCGGACACTGACAGCTTTGGGCCCCTGTGCAAGAAATGTGTCTGGGCCCCCCTCCCTGCCCAGCATCATACCTCTCAACTTTTGAAGATGGGAAAGAGGGACAAAGCTTGCGGCGCGTTGCGCGCCGCGGCACATTTTAGGCCACGCCTCTGGCCACACCCATTCATAACTAGTCACACCCATATCCACGTCCCAACCACACCCATTTAGCACTGCTGATCACACTTTCATAAAGAATAATTATAAATAAAAAAATATGGCCACACAGTGCTCCATACTGTATAATGGCCACACATGATGGTCAATACTGTATAATGACCGCAGATAATGCTCCATACTGTATAATGGCCGCACATGAGGCTCCATACTGTATAATGACCGCACATGAGGCTCCATACTGTATAATGGCCGCACATGAGGCTCCATACTGTATATTGACCGCACATGATGCTCCATACTGTATATTGACCGCACATGATGCTCCATACTGTATATTGACCGCACATGATGCTCCATACTGTATATTGACCGCACATGATGCTCCATACTGTATAATGACTGCACATGATGCTCCATACTGTATAATGACCGCACATGATGCTCCATACTGTACAATGACCGCACATGATGCTCCATACTGTATAATGACCGCACATGATGCTCCATACTGTATAATGACTGCACATGAGGCTCCATACTGTATAATGACTGCACATGAGGCTCCATACTGTATATACTGTGCACTGTACTATGTGCACATATATAGTGTTATATACACTGAGCACTGACCAGGCTGCAGGAACTCACATTATAATATAGTATATTATAATGTGAGTTCCTGCAGCCTGGTCAGTGCTCAGTGCACATAACACTGTATATGTGCACATAGTACAAATATATATATGATATATAATGTGGGATGTCCTGGAGCCGGGCTCAGGGTCACACAGTGCAGGGTGAGGATCACTGTGACTTATTGCTGCAGCTTCAGCTTACATGCAGATCGGGTGACGCTGGAGCCGGGACCTTATCTGTATGCAAACTTAAGGTGGTGCAATAAATCTCACAGTACAGAGAGATCCTCTACAGAAAGCAGGAGTGAGATGAAGCCCGTCACATACCTCCTGCTCGGGACCCCATGGCTTTCTACTAACTTCATCTCTCCTCTCCGGCGCGCAGGTGACGTCAGATCAGCAGACACACAGGCTCCTGCTGTGTCTGCAATAGGAGGATGCCGGCCGGCACTTGTACACTGCTAATACAGTGCGGGGCCTGCACCCGTGCACCGATCTACTGCAGCAGCACAAAGCCGGGCCCCTGTATGTCCCTGCCTGCAAGGGCCCCCCTCCACCTCCGGGCCCCGGTGCGGCTGCACCGGTTGAACCGGCGGTAGGTCTGCCCCTGGGAACCAGGCATGTAGAGTCCATCCATTCACCTTTTCTGCATCGCAGAACCAAAGATCTCAAATTTGGACTCATCAGACCAAAGCACAGATTTCCACTGGTCTAATGTCCATTCCTTGTGTTCTTTAGCCCAAACAAGTCTCTTCTCCTTGTTGCCTGTCCTTAGCAGTGGTTTCCTAGCAGCTATTTTACCATGAAGTCCTGCTGCACAAAGTCTCCTCTTAACAGTTGTTGTAGAGATTTGTCTGCTGCTAGAACTCTGTGTGGCATTGACCTGGTCTCTAATCTGAGCTGCTGTTAACCTGCGATTTCTGAGGCTGGTGACTCGAATAACCTTATCCTCAGAAGCAGAGGTGACTCTTGGTCTTCCTTTCCTGGGGCGGTCCTCATGTGAGCCAGATTCTTTGTAGCGCTTGATGGTTTTTGCCACTGCACTTGGGGACACTTTCAAAGTTTTCCCAGTTTTTCGGACTGACTGACCTTCATTTCTTAAAGTAATGATGGCAAGTCATTTTTTTTTTTTCTTGCCATAATACAAATTCTAACAGTCTATTCAGTAGGACTATAAGCTGTGTATTCACCAGATTTCTGCTCAACACAACTGATGGTTCCAACCCAATTTATAAGGTAAGAAATTGCACTTATTAAACTTGACAGGGCACACCTGTGAAGTGAAAACCATTCCCGGTGACTACCTCTTGAAGTTCATCAAGAGAATGCCAAGAGTGTGCAAAGCAGTCATCAAAGCAAAATATGGCTACTTTGAAGAACCTAGAATATAAGACATAATTTCAGTTGTTTCACACTTTTTTGTTAAGTATATAATTCCACATGTGTTAATTCATAGTTTTGATGCCTTCAATGTGAATGTACAATTTTCATAGTCATGAAAATACAGAAAAATCTTTAAATGAGAATGTATGTCCAAACTTTTGGTCTGTACTGTATATCCTTTACATTATTACTATTATTATAGTATGATCCCTCTCCACACTAGCATAAATTTTAAATACTAATTAACCATGATTGTTCTAAATGCCAATAACATGCAGTGTGTGTCTGTGGCAGCATTTTAATGCTGTTCTGTAGCTTTATGTCTTTACAACTTTACACGTTTTTATGGGCTAAAAAAAGCAGTGCTTTTACATTGCTAAGTCAAGGGGTACTTGTCTGGCATGTGCAAAAACTATATATTTTTTTTAATTCCATGGCTTAACAAATGTAGTATATCATATTTTAGTCTTTACTGTATTCCACCATATCTCTACAGATTTATCACATTTGTTAGGCTTAGGCCTAACTATGTTTGCATATTTTGCAATGTGTTAATTGACTGATGTAAAAATTTAAAAAGGTTTGCACTGAAAGTGTATATGACATTTGTAAAATTAAAATTTAATACATTTAAATTATTTAACATCTAAGGATCATCATGTGCTGCCTGTTATTATTAATCTGTCATACACAAAATATTCAAATATAGTCCTCCCTTGGCGTCTTTGGGTTTCACATTTTGTGGTGGCCACACCACTGTTTGAGTCTGACTGTGCTGAATCCAACTTTTGAACTTCATTATTAACACCATATGGCTGCTGGTCATTGTTAATTGTGGGAATGTTTGTATTGTTCTACACACCCCAAGTCATGCAGGCTGTTTGTAGACATGGTTCGTTTTTACCAGGCATCATGATTCTAACAAAATAACTTTTGAAATAGAACATAGCTGAATCTTTTGTGTTGTTCTTTAAATAATATTTTTGAGTTTGCCTTTATGTGACATTTTTGTTGTTTTCACACTTTCCCAACTGTTGATTTGGTTAAACGGCGATGGCGTGCAGCGAGGGACCAGTTCAGGCATGAATTTAACCCCTTCCCGACCTTTGACGCCACGTAGGCGTCATGAAAGTCGGTGCCAATCCGACCCATGACGACTATGTGGCGTCATGGAGGGATCGCGTCTCTGCAGATCGGGTGAAAGGGTTAACTCCAATTTCAGCTGATCTGCAGGGACAGGGGGAGAGATACTTCAGCCCAGGGGGGGTGGCTTCACCCCCCCCGTGGCTACGATCTCTCTGATTGGCTGTTGAAAGTGAAACAGCCAATCAGAGCGATTTGTAATATTTCACCTAAAAAACTGGTGAAATATTACAATCCAGCCATGGCCGATGCTGCAATATCATCGGCCATGGCTGGAAACACTTATGTGACCCCCCCACCCCACCAATCGCCCCCCCAAGCCACCGATCTGTCCCGTAGTCCCCTCCGTCTTGTGCTCCGCTCCCACGTCCTCCTGTCCGCTCCCCCCGTGCACCTATGCCAACCCCCCGTGCTCCGATTCCCCCCCCGTGCCCCGATCTCCCCCCCCCTTAAACTTACCAAGGCTCCCGGTGTGCATCCGTCTTCTCCATGGGCGCCACCATCTTCCAAAATGGCAGGCGCATGCGCAGTGCGCCCGCCGAATCTGCCGGCCGGCAGATTCGTTACAAGTACATTTTGATCGCTGTGATAGAACCTATCACAGCGATCAAAATAAAAAAATAATAAATAACCCCCCCCCCTTTATCACCCCCATAGGTAGGGACAATAATAAAATAAAGAAAATATTTTTTTTTCTTTTTCCACTAGGGTTAGGGTTAGAACTAGGGTTAGAACTAGGGGTAGAGTTAGGGGTAGGGTTAGGGTTAGGGTTAGGTGTAGGGTTAGGGCATGTGCACACAGTGCGGATTTGGCTGCGGATCCGCAGCGGATCCGCAGTGGATTTGGCTGCGGATCCGCCGCGGATCCGCAGCGGATTGGCCGCGGATCCTGTTGTGAATTAGACTTTTTTGGCTCCCTCTTGTGGTCACTAGTGATATGACTCTGGGATTGTCTTTCCTCAGTTTGGCACCCACCTGGGTTGTTAGTCCAGGGGTGTTGCTATATAAACTTCCTGGATTCTTAGTCCAGTGCCTGGCATCGTTGTAATCAGTTCCTTTCTGCTTGCTCCTGTCTGCTGGTCCTGGTTCTTGCATAATTAAGCTAAGTCCTGCTTCTTCGTTTTTTGGTTATTTGCATTGCTCTTATTTTTGTCCAGCTTGTACTAAATGTGATTCCTGATTTTGCTGGAAGCTCTAGGGGGCTGGTGTTCTCCCCCGGGCCGTTAGACGGTTCGGGGGTTCTTGAATATCCAGCATGGAAATTTTGATAGGGTTTTTGCTGACCGTATAAGTCATCTTACTATATTCTGCTATTAGTCAGTGGGCCTCTCTTTGCTAAATATCTAGTTCATTCTTACGTTTGTCTTTTCTCCTTACCTCACCGTTATTATTTGTGGGGGGCTTGTATCCAACTTTTGGGGTCTTTTCTCTGGAGGCAAGAAAGGTCTATCTTTTCCCTTCTAGGGTTAGTTAGTTCTCCGGCTGGCGCGAGACGTCTAGAACCAACGTAGGCACGTTCCCCGGCTGCTGCTATTTGTGGTGCTAGGATTAGATATACGGTTAGCTCAGTTACCACTGCCCTATGAGCTGGTTTTTTATGTTTGCAGACTTGGAATGTACTTTTGAGACCCTCTGCCATTGCGGTCATAACAGTATGCCAGGCCCAAGTTGAATGTTTAATGCATTGCAGAAGTGGGATAATAAGAAAGGAAATTCTGAGGTTTTTTTTTTTTTCCTCTCTTTGTTCCTCCCCTTTACCTCTGAGTGGCTTGTGCTTGCTGCAGACATGAATGTCCAGACCTTGATTACAAGTGTGGATCAGCTTGCTGCTCGTGTGCAGGGCATACAAGATTTTGTTACCAGTAGTCCAATGTCTGAACCTAAAATACCTATTCCTGAACTGTTCTCTGGAGACCGATTCAAGTTTAGGAATTTCAGGAATAATTGTAAATTGTTTCTATCTCTGAGACCCCGTTCGTCTGGAGACTCAGCTCAGCAAGTTAAAATTGTTATCTCTTTCTTACGGGGCGACCCTCAGGATTGGGCTATCTCGCTAGCGCCAGGAGATCCGGCATTGGCAAATATTGATGCGTTTTTTCTGGCGCTCGGATTGCTTTACGAGGAACCCAATCTTGAAATTCAGGCAGAAAAAGCCTTGCTGGCTATATCTCAGGGTCAGGATGAAGCTGAAGTGTATTGCCAAAAATTTTGGAAATGGTCCGTGCTTACTCAGTGGAATGAGTGTGCTCTGGCCGCAAATTTCAGAAATGGCCTTTCGGAAGCCATTAAGAATGTGATGGTGGGTTTCTCCATTCCTACAAGTCTGAATGATTCCATGGCGCTAGCTATTCAAATTGACCGGCGTTTGCGGGAGCGCAAAGCCGCGAATCCTCTGGTGGTGTTGTCTGAACAAACAACTGATTTAATGCAATGTGGTAGAATTCAGACTAGAAATGAACGGAAAAATCATAGATGTCAGAATGGGTTGTGTTTTTACTGTGGTGATTCTACACATGTTATATCAGCATGCTCTAAACGCCTAACTAGGGTTGTTAGTCCTGTCGCCATTGGTAATTTGCAACCTAAATTTATTTTGTCTGTGACTTTAATTTGCTCATTGTCCTCCTACCCTGTTATGGCGTTTGTGGATTCAGGGGCTGCCCTGAGTCTTATGGATCTGTCATTTGCCAAGCGCTGTGGTTTTGTTCTTGAGCCATTGGTAAATTCTATCCCTCTTAGAGGTAATGATGCTACGCCATTGGCAGAAAATAAACCGCAGTTTTGGACACAGGTAACC